>NW_022589706.1:46016738-46200225 GCF_004348235.1 Phoca vitulina
TATATATATATATATATATATATATATATATACCACAGCTTCTTTATCCATTCATCTGTCGATGGACATCTTGGCTCTTTCCATAGCTTGGCTATTGTGGACATTGCTGCTATAAACATCAGGGTGCGCATACCCCTTCGGATCCCTACATTTGTATCTTTGGGGTAAATACCCAGTAGTGCAATTGCTGGATCATATGGTAGCTCTATTTTCAACTTTTTGAGGAACCTCCATACTGTTTTCCAGAGTGGCTGCACCAGCTTGCATTCCCACCAACAGTGTAGGAGGGTTCCCCTTTCTCTGCATCCCTGCCAAAATCTGTCATTTCCTGACTTGTTAATTTTAGCCATTCTGGCTGGTGTGAGGTGATATCTCATTGAGGTTTTATTTTGGATTTCCCTGATGCTGAGTGATATTGAGCACTTTTTCATGAGTCTGTTGGCCATTTGGATGTCTTCTTGGGAAAATTGTCTGTTCATGTTTTCTGCCATTTCTTGATTGGATCATTTGTTCTTTGGGTGTTGAGTTTGATAAGTTCTTTATAGAATTTGGATACTAGCCCTTTATCTGATATGTCATTTGCAAATATCTTCTCCCATTCTGTCAGTTGTCTTTTGGTTTTGTTGACTGTTTCTTTTGCTGTGCAAAAGCCTTTTATCTTGATGAAGTCCCAATAGTTCATTTTTGCCCTTGCTTCCCTTGCCTTGGTGATGTTTCTAGGAAGAAGTTGCTGTGGCTGAGGTCAAGGAGATTGCTGCCTGTGTTCTCCTTTAGGATATTGATAGACTCCTGTCTCACATTTAGGTCTTTCAATCATTTTGAGTCTATTTTTGTGTGTGGTGTAAGGAAATGGTCCAGTTTCATTCTTCTGCATGTGGCTGTCCAATTTTCCCAACACCATTTGTTGAAGAGACTGTCTTTTTTCCATTGGACATTCTTCCCTGCTTTGTCAAAGATTAGTTGACCATAGAGTTGAGGGTCCTTTTCTGGCTCTCTATTCTGTTCCATTGATTTATTTGTCTGTTTTTGTGCCAGTACCATACTGTCTTGATGATGACAGCTTTGTAATAGAGCTTGAAGTCCGGAATTGTGATGCCACCAGCTTTGCTCTTCTTTTTCAACATTCCTCTGGCTATTCGGGGTCTTTTCTTGTTCCATACAAATTTTAATATTATTTGTTCCATTTCTTTGAAAAAAGTGGATGGTATTTTGATAGGGATTGCATTAAATGTGTAGATTGCTCTAAGTAGCATTGACATCTTCACAATATTTGTTCTTCCAATCCATGAGCATGGAACGTTTTTCCATTTCATTGTGTCTTCCTCAATTTCTTTCATGAGTATTTTATAGTTTTCTGAGTACAGATTCTTTGCCTCTTTGGTTAGATTTATTCCTAGGTATCTTATAGTTTTGGGTGCAATTGTAAATGGGATGGACTCCTTAATTTCTCTTTCTTCTGTCTTGTTGTTGGTGTATAGGAATGCCACTGATTTCTGTGCATTGATTTTATATCCTGCCACTTGACTGAATTCCTGTGTGAGTTCTAGCAGTTTTGGGGTGGAGTCTTTTGGGTTTTCCACATAAAGTATCATATCATCTGCAAACAATGAGAATTTGACTTCTTCTTTGCCGATTCGGATGCCTTTTATTTCTTTTTGTGTCTGATTGCTGAGGCTAGGACTTCTAGTACTATGTTGAATAGCAGTGGTGATAGTGGACATCCCTGCTGTGTTCCTGACCTTAGGGGGAAAGCTCTCAGTTTTTCCCCATTGAGAATGATATTCGCTGTGGGTTTTTGATAGATGGCTTTTATGATATTGAGGTATGTACCCTCTATCCCTATACTCTGAAGGATTTTGATCAAGAAAGGATGCTGTACTTTGTCAAATGCTTTTTCTGCATCTATTGAGAGGATCATATGGTTCTTGTTCTTTCTTTTATTCATGTATTGTATCACATGGATTTGCGGATGTTGAACCAACCTTGCAGCGCAGGGATAAATCCCACTTGGTCATGGTGAATAATCTTTTTAATGTACTGTTGGATCCTCTTGGCTAGCATTTTGGTGACAATTTTTGCATCCGTGTTCATCAAGGATATTGGTCTGTAATTCTCCTTTTTGATGGGGTCTTTGTCTGGTTTTGGGATCAGGGTAATGGTGGCCTCATAAAATGAGTTTGGAAGTTTTCCTTCCATTTCTATTTTTTATTCATCTTAAAGTTGATTTCAGTCCCTTCAGAAACATTGGATGATTTCTATTAGCATATAAACAAGTTTGAGGCATATAAAGACAACTGATTATTGCTAACCATAGAATCAAGTGAAAATAACTAATGTTGTTATTATAAACTATCATCAAGAACATTGTAAAAGTAAAGGAAATTATTTAACTCCTACTATATAGCAGGTAAAATAATGGTCTTCCTTTTAATTTCCTGGGCAGGAATATTCTTAAAGTCTAATAGTAATTTAAAGCCTTTCTAAAATCGAGAGAAAATAGGTGCAAAGATAATGCAAGCACTTGAATCATTTATATCAAATTGATGACTATGACTACAGATGGCCTATCTAAATATTTTTAAATGTTTATGTTATACAAAATATATGTAGAGGTACAATAGATCTATTGTATCACTCCAATTTATTATAATTATGCTTGTACAAGCATGTATATGGTACTTCGTTGAACAAATATCTCAGAATATATACTCTACAAATTCCTTTATATAATATATCTAAAATGTGTTAGTTATAGGCAGAAAAAGAAATATTGTTCTCTTACTTACTCAGTGTAGCTCAAATAACTCTTACCATGCCATAGATTTTGAAGCTTAATCTAAACAGGATAAGAAAAGAAAAAAAAAAATCAGTTACCTAATAACTTAAAGAAAACAATTTTAAATGTTTAAAATTGTGATGATTAGCATTATAGAAGTGTTTTGCTATATGGTAAAATAATAGGCAGTAAGTTCACCTAGATTTAAATAATTATAATACATAATTTTGTACATTGTTCCTTCAGTGTCTTAAGAGAAATACCATTAATTGAAATCTTAGAAATATGCACTATTTCATTATAGGTGGATATCAAAATATTAACTATATTCCTTAGATAATTGAGAGGTTAGCACAAATTGTTTTCTTAAAGTATTAAAATTCTTAGACTTCACACATTACATTTAATTTGTGATAAAATACCATGAGATTTCTTAGTATTTTCTTCTTGCTTTTGAAGATGAAGCATTAACCCCCAAAGACACTTTTTTTTTTTTTATGGAATTAGCAACCTACCCTTTCCAGTAGGAAAAATATGAGAGAGACAGTTTATGTTGAATATGTTTTAGTTCTTAAGAAACAGGTAAATTCATATTCCACTGATTTATTCAAATATATATTGCTTCCTTGTAAACATTTGTTCTTTAAAATATGGACACAATTTTCCATCAAAATAGGTTTTTAAATTTCTCAGAAAACCCTTATCATCCCATAACACAATATAAAATATTTTAAGTAGTTAAAAATATTAAAAAATTAAAAATACTAAAAAATAAATAAAATAAAATTACCTCTAATCCCTATGTTAATAGAAGTGCATCAGTTTCAATCTCCTTTTTGAAAAACATGTCTAAATGTATTCTATCATTACTTTCAAGAGTTTGGTGTAGAAAATACCCCCTCCTGCAATTACTGCATTACAAATACATAAGCTGTGGTAAATATTTCAAATGAAATTGGCATTCCAGAAGTTGGAGTTAATGACAGACAGCAAAAATCCAAATACCAACCAATGTGAAAAGCTGAGGAAAACTGTCCAAAGACAGTATGGCAAATCCTTATGAGAGGGTTAAAGGGTAACCATCCAACATGCAGTAGTTAAGGAACAGTGTAATGCCTATTTAAGCATGGAGACTTAACCTCTCTTCTCATTATCAGATAAGACTGATTTGATAGCAAGATTATATTTGTAATCCCATCAAAAGTGTGTAAAAGACAGTATGTTAAACTCGTAGGTGTTGCCTGAGAGGATATGTAGTGCTGAAGTCTTCCACGAAGGAAATATGTGATATCCTGCAACAATTTTCCCAGTTACCAGGGTCATCATAAAACAAAGAGTGAAACTTAATTAATTAATTATCTTATTATCTTGTTCGAGGTGATGGTGGTAAATATGATTCTGTTAGGCCACTTTGGTAAACTACTAGAGAAACAATTTCATTTTAATTTTGATAATTATATATATATATATATATATATATATATATGTCCATATATATCACTCATTAAAATGAAATTACATGTATCAACAAAATTTATTAACTATGTATAAATACACATATTTATGAAATATGCTAATGGTGAAACATGCTGTATCACATGTTAATTTTTATAAGTATTGTTTACAGTGCAGAGAGTGTAAAAAGAGAAGTGTCAGAGTTTTTTATTATGACTAATAATATTAATAAGACTGAGGGTATTCTTTTAACAATAAAACAAGCCTGAGTGTGTTTCTTTAATTTGGAAATTTGGATTCAATTTTAAGTTGGAGCTGTATATGTAAAATCACACTCAGTCAAAAACACCAGTGTTAAAATTGCAGCACTGAAAATTATTATGCATGAAAATGTCTTAGCATCCTATTGATATTTTGTGCCCATATATTTTGAGCACTGTGTTAAGCACTAAGGAACAAAGAGAGAAGAGAAGACCCACACATAAGCAACTTATATGCTAGTGAGCAAAACAGACACAAAGATAGGGTGTCCTGTGTCACAATGGTGTAGGTCCTGGTGTTATAAGAGCAGATGAGTGGGACACTCAACAATTTTGAACAAGCAGGGGAAGGTGCTAGAGGAAGCAGCATAATACAAATTAACAAGGGGCAGAGGGAATAATGAGAGTAAAGTGAGTTGGGAGTTTATTCCATAAAGAACAAGTAATTCTATAAAGTATTCCAAAAAGAACATGTGACTGAAGGTGTTTGGAATACAGAATTCAATTCAGAGTGTTGGTGAAAAATGAGTCTTGAAAAAGTAACAGAAGCCAGAAGATTAAGGACATTGAGTTCTACATTAAGGAATTTGGAATTTTAGCTCGAAGATACTGGGTGGCAAATAAATAATGTTTTGTTTTTGCTTTTTGGTTTTTGTTTTTCATGACAGTGACCATTGTGATATTATGTGGAATATAGTTTAGACTTAGATAAAATAAGAAGCAGACAAATGAGTCAAGAGGTTTCTTGACAATTCGATGGAAAGACGGAAGCTGCTAAATTACAAAGTTAATACTGGATCTACATTTGGAAAAACTAGTCTGAAACAGGAGAGATATCTTGGATAAAGGCATTTATTTATTTATTTTTAAATATTTTATTTATTTACTTGTCAGAGAGAGAGCCGGGCAGGCAGAGGGAAAAACAGGCTCCCCGCTGAGCAAAGAGCCCAATGCGGGACTTGATCCCAGGACTCTGGGATCATGACCTGAGCTGAAGGGAGACACTAAACTGACTGAGCCATCCAGGCATCCCGGTCAAAGTCATTTATTTTCAGAAATTTGGTAGAAGAATACCTAATCAGTACTGTGTTGAGGAAAACCAGATTTGTTTGTCTTATTTCTTTATTTTCCATTCAGCCTTCCAGGAAGAGATGCGCAAAGGCACTTCAGAGAAAACAAAATCTTAATTTATATGTATAGCTTTAGTCTCTCCATCATTCTGAGTTCCATCAGCCACATAAAACCACTATGGATGTTTGAAGAAGAAAACAACCAGATCCTAACAATGAAAGGCTTATCCACCCTTTAGAAGAACTTTAAAGTCTAAGTCAATAAAATCCTTTATTGGGTTTTAAGAACTCTGAAGGGCAAAAGTCTCAGCTGCACACAGCTCCAAAATGAGTAAGACCGGGGAGCTCTACCAGAAATCACAAAACTCATTTCTACCCAATACCTATGGGTCTGCCTGCTACCAGAGAATAATGCCTTTTTCTCTTCTACCTTCCATTAATTGTTCAAGTACTGCTTATTGATGGTCATTCTAACCTAGTTGCCCACTAACAAGAGACTCGATTAAGTTCCCAGGATTCTCCCTCACTGGCAGAGTGGTGGATGGGATAATGCCGTCCCTATGATCCACAACCCAGAATAGCCATGTAACTCTTTCTAGTTTTCTGTTCTGGTGAGCGAGGGTGAACCCCTGGAAGCCATCCTATGCTAACACTAGAAGCTGGGCCTGGAAAGCGTGCTCATATTCAATTTTATTCCTTTCTAAAAGATGAAAACATGTAAGGTAAACTGCATTGTATAAGAACATATCAGAAGAATTAAAGTAAATATAAGGTAATAAAAATCAGTAATTTAAAATCATCATTTGTTTATGCTAGAGTTTATAACATATATTGTCATCGCACACTGAAAATAATACACTCAGACTCGGTACTGAGCGGACGTGCAGGACTGCCTCCAGAGGTTTAGATACGGTGTTTATTGAGAAAATTATCTGGACGTCTCATCGACAAAGTCAAAGCAAGGGAGTAGAACAGAGGAAAACTATTTTAAACATTAACTACTAACTCATCCATAGGATATGTGCAGTTATTCAGAAAGTACGTATAGAAAAAAGGTTGGCTGTAATTATCCCTGCCCCCCTAGAGCCTCCTAAGGGTCATGAGAGTTTTGTCTCAAATACTATCGCTTGCGAGGGGTTGAGGCAAAGCTGATGCTGATGTTTCAACAAATGCCTTAGACTCATGCCTGGAGGTTCAAAACATATTTTCTAAAATTAACTCCACAATGTATATTTATATACTGTTAAATAATATCGTATTTAAATATATCATTAATTTTAAAAACAAATTATCAACTTAGTTATTTCAGAGCTATATTGTATTCTTTTCAGTAAGCTCAGCTTCACATTTGTAAATATATTTTCTAAACCTCATAGTATTTAAAAAAATTTTTTTTTGATGCCTTAAATCAGCTTTACAAATTTAAGTCTTTTTTTGTCCCAGGCACTGTGTCCAACAATGGTTCTATCAAGTTAATGGTTGTCCTGATAATAGTCTTTAAAGGTAAAGCCAAAGATTTTGGTAAGGGAAGAAAGCATCTCCTTTATCTCAAAGCAGTGAGACTACCACAACCTTTATTTTCAAATATGCTTACAGGGACACCTGGGTGGCTCAATCAGCTAAGCGTCTGACTCTTGGTTTCAGCTCAGGTCATGAGCTCAGGGTCTTGAAATCAAGCACCAGGTCAGGCTCCCCACTCAGCAGGGAGTCTGCTTGAGATTCTCTCCTTCTGTCTACCCTTTCCTTTGCTCTTTCTCTCTCTCTCTCAAATAAATAAATAAATACAAATATGCTTATATGCACACTTACAGATACTATAATTCCTGTCCTGAAATTTATATAAAAATACACTTAGGGAATTTTTTTTTAAGATTTTATTTATTTATTTGAGATAGAGAATGAGAGACAGAGAGCACGAGAGGGAAAAGGGTCAGAGAGGGAGAAGCAGACCCCTTGCTGAGCAGGGAGCCCAATGTGGGACTCGATCCTGGGACTCCAGGATCATGACCTGAGCCAAAGGCAGTCACTTAACCAACTGAGCCACCCAGGCGCCCCACACTTAACTGAATTTAAAAAGAAAGGATGAATATGGAAAAAATCATATCCCAACTGGAATGTTCTGATAATTTTTGAATTCAGTCTTATTTGAACTTTTTTTTTTTTTTTTTTTTAGTAATTCAGAGAAAATTATGTCCCATGGAAGTTTAGTTGTTCTAAGAGTTGTCAGCAGTCATGAATCAACCATTTCATCTTTAAGGTGGAATCCCAATGCAAGAAATCTTGGTAAACAGTTTTCTATCATGTAAATGGAGAAATTAGGTGATTCATTTATGTTTAGAAATTTGGCTGGTTTTGACCAGATTGAGCAACTGGACAGAGAAATGTGCCATAGGCAGAGATGGGAGCCTATAATTCTGTACACTTATTTTCTCCAGAGAACTTGGTCATGAATAAGCAGGCCAGGTATTTCCCTTTGTTTTGCATTCTGTTCTCTCACACTATGCCAGCCCATCATCTGGACACATCATTTCACTGGGCAGCCAAGTTATAAGACCATCTGCTACATTTAGCATCCAGAAAATTGACAGATTCTGAGAAAGACTGGTCTCTTTGTGCCTGAATAAAACACTCTCACCTAAGCTAATAACTTGACAATTTTATGCTCGTCTAAATTTAGAACATTATATTTAATTTTGACCTCAGGATCCCTGTGTCTATGTATGTATGTATATGTGTGTGTGTCTATGGGTTTCTATAGTCCGTGTCTGTTTATGAGAGTAAGACTCTCACAAACCAAATTTGTGTAACTTGGTAAAAGATTTAAATCTTAAGTGTCCAGTCCACAAATATAGAAAATAATATGATAAATTTCAGGAAACTCATTGCACCTCAGAAAACTGCTCATAATTAAGAAAGTGAAAAACTGAACTCTTGATTTCCCACTTCCAAATATGTCCTTCATGAAGTCTTCTCAATTTCAGTAAAGGGCAACTTACCTTGGTTCAGTTATTTGGCCAACGTTTTGGAGCTTTACTTATTTCTTCTCTTTCTCACATATCCTATCTACAATTTTCAGTGAAGTCTTTCATTTCAATTTTGAAATATATTAACTTTCCAACCTGTTATTTATCTGATCCCAGCCATCTTGGTCTCTTGTTTGGAATACTGTGGTCACCTCCCAGCTGGTCTTTATGACCTGCCCTTCTAGAGTCTATCCTTGACAGAGTAGCTAAAGGGATCCCTTTAAAACTTGAATCTCACCAGGCCACTCTTTCTACTCAAGCTCTCCACGGATTTGCCATTTTAATTATACTAGAAGATTAACAACTGCCCACAAATTACTACATAACTCTATCCCCACTAATTTTCTGACCTCATCTCTTATAACATTTCCCTGTAATTATTTTGTTCAAAGCTTCATTACTTTGCATCCAGTGGGCCATTCACAATCCTGCCTCAAAAGTTGTTGATCCTTCTACCTGAAATAATTTTCTCTCACACCCCTCAATTCACTGCTCAAAAACCATAGTATCAGAGAATTATTTTCACATCACTCTGTATAAAATAGTAATTTATATCCTTTGCTTTCTTAACTGCCTTGCCTAATTGTATTTTTCTTAATAGCATTTATCATCATCTGACATTCACCTAATTTTATTAAATTTAAGAGATCATTAATTATAAGAAATTCTATTAATTTATATAGTATTACAATAAAAAGAGCTTACAGTTGAACTATGACCTATTACTTTCCCATCACTTAAACATTTCATTTTATACTTTAAAAAGGCCTTATATACATATTTAGATATATTTTTAATCATTTATTTACTTTTGCACATATGTTAATAGGAAAATACAATAAACTGGTTAAAGCATTCCTAAGACTTTTTCATATTCAGAATGATATGTCACTTTTCTGATTCAGCATTTTTAATATCCAAATTTTTCCATGCAATGACATATTTTCTGACATCAAGAAATTTGGAGATGCTGCATTTCTTAAAAGAGTGTCCTTCTCAGTCCCTGTGACTTTCTTCAAAACAGTTGACACACAGGGTTTATACTGTTACTTATTTTAAAATGTTATTCTAGGATGATGTGGCCTGGGCCCCATCCTCACAGAACACATTGTATTTGTCAGTTATTGCTGCATGGCAGACAGCCAAAATACAATAATGAAGTCACTTGGCAAAGTCAGCATCTGAGGGATGGAAAAGTATGCTCCTCTCACAGAGACCAGGAATGGAGATTGTATTATGGGGTGGTAGTAATTAAGGGGATTATTATTTGTTCAATAGTAATTACACCTACATATAATAATGGAGGTATTTTTAGGATCTTTCTCTTGAGTTGACCACATTCTCCAGTGAATATTCCAGTATTCTTGCTAAAGAGTAAAGGTCTGGCTGCCAGTTGAGAGACAAATGCATAAAAATTCTTCAAATTCTTAAATTCACTATATCACTTTTCACTCAATAATCATGTTTTAGTATGGTCCCTGTGTCTTTGTGCCTTGTGCCCCCTGATCCAAAGAGATTCTGTTTCACCCACTGTAAAGAATAAAACCCCAGACCTCTGTCCAGCTATCTGCTGTGGGTTAAATGTGTGCATCAAACCGTTTATTACATAAACTTTCAAACAATATTTACGTTTTTACATTTTGGTTCATTGCAACTTACAGTGAAACCTTGTTGAATAACTTAGCTTCTTGCTATGTCATAAGGCAGCCCAAAACTTAGTTACTTAAAATGGCAAGCATTTATTTGCTCATGATTCTGAGCTCAGTAGTTTAGGTTGAGCTCTGTTGGGATGGTTCATTTCTGATTCATGTGTTATTGGCCTTCTTTGTGTTTGTCTCAACTGCAACAACTCTCTGTGTGGTCTTTCATTTTTCTAGCACAGACTTATTCACTTGTTGGCAGAATTTTATTTATTTTTTATTTTTTTAAAGATTTTATTTATTTATTTGACAGAGAGAGAGAGAGAGAGAGATCACAAGTAGGCAGACAGGCAGGCAGAGGGAGAAGCAGGCTCCCTGCTGAGCACAGAGCCCAATGTGGGGCTCGATCCCAGGACCCTGGGATCATGACCTGAGCCGAAGGCAGATGCTTAAACATCTGAGCCCCTCAGGTGTCCGTTGTTGGCAGAATTTTAAAAGGGCACAAGTGAAAGCCGTATAGTCTCTCGTGCCCAGGCTTGGGTCTCAAGCATTGCCAAACCTGCCACCTTTTGGATCAAAGTAGGAGGTCACAAGCTTACCCAGATTCAAGCAGTAGTCCTCACTACAGCTATAATAACATCTGTGTACCCATTAGAAATCTACCATACTGGTGCCTCAAATCCTGAACATTAGGAGGCTTATGTGAAAGAAATCAGGTGTTTCTCAGATTTCCCCACCAAAACATTTTTTTTAGATCTCTTAACATAGTTCTCTCACTTATCCATTAGAGTTTTCCAACTTCTATCAAGTTGTTTCTTCTGTCTTCTCTGCTGTGCGTTAGTCCTTCTAGGTTTATTCCACTCCCTGTGGCCAAAATTAACATAGAATAAAAACCTATGTTACTTATTTTCATAAACTTCAGGGAGGAAGCAGATGTAAAGCCTGTGTTAAATTCAGCATCCTTAACCAGAAGACAATACACCACTCCTCTATCTGGAAAATTCCTGTTTGTTTAGCCTTCAAAGTCTTACCTCGTAGCACTTACCTCAGTGAAATCCAACTTCATCACTTCACAGATGGATTTGATCAATTATGTTTTTAAAATTTATACGTCTATTTATGAGTCTATCATTTTATATACCACACTACATTATAACTGTTTTAACAAAAAGGCATGGCTTTTTGTTAAAAGTGCAGGCTTTGGGGCCAACTACTTAGATTCATAACTCAACTCCACCACTCACTAACCATGTGACCTTGGCACATTTCCTGAGCTCTTAGTACCTGCCTCCAATTCTCGTAGAGTTAAATTAGCCCGTGTAAATTATTTAGAACAATGCCTGGCACATATTGAGGGGTCAATAAGGGCTATTTATTATTACTATATATTTTTCTCTGAGACCAGAATATGAGCTAATTTAGTATTCAAATTACATATTTTTTACCTTTACAAACCTAGTGGGGTGCAGTATCAACACTCAGTATTTGCTGCATGAATAAAGGAATATTTCAGTACCCTATTCATCTCACAAAGCCTCCTGTGTTGATCCTAGTACAGCTTATTCTTTTATCTTTTAATTGCATTGGATCCTTTGCCAGGGAGAATAAATGTGGCATCCAGTTAGACCCTGCTCTTCATATTTATTGTCCTATCAATATCCTAAATATTTAATTTCCAAAGATTTTTATATATTTGATCTCTGGTAGGTGTTGAGCCAGGCACAAAGGGTAGATATGAACATGAACAAGGCACTAACCTCTCTCCTACATTTAAAAATAATTTTGAGTACAATAATTAAAGTTTATGCTATCTCTGTGCCAGGCTCTTAGGGTAATAAAAAAAAAAAAATGTTTGTCTCTATCCCTTTCTATCACCTAATTATTAACATCTCAAACTCAAACATGAAGAAGTACTTTCTGATTTCTTCTATTAAATCTTTTTTTAATAATAATTTTTTAAAGATTTTATTTATTTATTTATTTGAGAGAGAGAGAGCATGAGCAGTGGGGAGGAACAGAAGGAGAAGCAGACTCCACGCTGAGCAGGGATTCTGACACGAGCTTCGATCCCAGGACCCCGGGATCATGATGTGAGCTGAAGGCAGATGCTCAACCAACTGAGCCACCTGGGCACCCCTCTTCCATTAAATCTTTTATTCAAGAGGGCACAGACATAATTCATCCTCAGACTGATTTGACAATTTACTCATGTCATTTAGCTGGCCAAGAGGATTAAGATCAAATGTCATGATGATGTCCACCATCAAGAGTTCTACATCTTTACACATTTTGAACATCACTTCAGCATATAATATTTTATTTAATCCTGACTATCATCTTGTGAGGTGAATGATCTCCTCCATTTTACATAGAAGAAAGAAGAAGCTCAAAGAGAAAAATGACCTGTCCAAACTCACAAGTCAAGTTTGTTGTTAGCCATCACCCCAGAGAAGAAATACTGATTTTACCCCGCAGTTCTCATTGAACATTTAGGAAATATTTTATGTGGAGTACTAAAGGAATTTCAGGTCATTCAGGAAAAGGAAATTATATGACCAGGTAATGTTCCATTAAAATGTTGAATTCATGTGGGATGAGTCTTTGAGTACTTTCTCTATTGTTTTTAGAACAGTGTTCACATTGGGCACCTGGGTGAGTCAGTTGGTTAAGCCTCTGCCTTCAGCTCAGGTCATGATCCCAGGGTCTTGGGATGGAGCCCCATGTCAGGCTTGGTTCCCTCTCTCTGCCTTTCCACCCCCATTCATGCTCTTTCTCTCTCTCTCTCTCTCTCTCTCTCTTGCTCTGTGCTCTCTCTGTCTCTCACATAAATAAATAAAATATTAAAAAATAAAAAAAAAAGTGTTCAAAGAACAAACCACTTCTTTAGTATTTGTTGAATATTGAATGAATGAAGGTGAAGAGCACTTGAGGCAACCACTAGCTTTTTCCTCTGGTTGTATATGTCAAAATCCTGAGTCAAAATCTTGTTTTTCTCATAGACCCTATTATGAGTTGAATTGTCTTTCCCTGAAATTTGTATGTTAAAGCCCTAACCCTCACTGTCTCAGAATGTGCCCTTATTTGGATATAGGGTCTTTAGAGAAGTAACAAAGTTAAAATGAGGTCATTAGGGTAGGTCTTAATTCAATATGACTGTTATCCTAATAAAAAGGGAAAATTTGGAGACAGGCATATGAACATAATGTGAAGATAATGTGAATAAACATAGGGAGAAGATGGCCATATACAACAAAAAAAGAGGCCTGGAATGGATCCTATCCCGACAGCCATCAGAAGTAACACCTTGATTTTGGATATCTAGCCTCCAGAAATGTAAGAAGATAAATATATTTTGTTCTGTAGTACTTGTTATGGCAGCCTAGAAAATGAATACAGACCCTACCTCCTATTGTCACCACTCTTAAAATATATCTAGAATCTAGCCACTTCTCACCACTGTGCTTCTTCTACTCTAATCAAGCCACATTATCTCTTGCCAAGATTATTCAACTGTCTCCTAATTAATCTCCAGGGTTCTATCCTTACTTTCTAATTCTATTTTTCACAGAGTAGCCATACTCTTCCTTTGAATGTATGTCAGATTCATGTTACTCCTCAAAACTTTTAGAAGTGTCCCACATTTACCACGACGCAAAGCAAAATCCTAGTATGGAGGATAATAACACATAATTTAATCATCTGCTTTCTCTCTGACCTCATCATCTCTTCTCCATACCTTCACCCATCTCTAGGTTCTCCTCCACCATACTGACCTCCTTGTTCTTCCTTGAATATGTTAATCATGTGTTTGCATCTAGGCTTTGTATTTATTGCTCCCTTTCCTTGGTATGGTCACCCCTGACATGGCTGAATGGCTCTTCTTTTCACTTTCTTCCAGTTTTTGTGCAAACATCACTTTTTCAGTCAATTTATCTATTGACCAAACTATAAAATAGCACCCCAGTCTCTCATAATTCTCTCATAATTCATTCACCTAAATTAATTTTTCTCCCTAACATTTATCACTGTCTGGCATAGTACATAAATATTTAAACAATTCATAAAAAAAATAGAACAATAATTTAGGGTGATCTATAGTATTTTCTCACATATACATTGAAGACATTATTAAATTTAAAAGGGAAAATTAATATTTATGTGCCACTTCTTATAATAAGTACTGGCGGTTCCTAACTCAGCTACTGTCATCTGGTTGTTTACAGTCTAATTGGCGAAGTAGTCTGATATCAACTCTATTTCTTTGGAGAAACATGGAGGATTTCATAGAGGTGATATCTGAATAGGTCTTGAAGAATAGGTCTTGAAGAATGTAAAAGGTCAAAGTGGATAAAAGAGAAAAAAAAAACATTCTAATCACATTAGCATACACAAAAATGCTTGTCAAGAATAATGTATAAAATACAATATATTCAGAAATCAATTGCAAAACAGAGCCACCTGCAGGAAGCAGCGTAGCACTGACACTGGCTTCCTAACTTGCTAACTAACACTAAACCCCACACCCTGTGCTCTGGCAGGACTGTCCTTCTCAGTCAAGTTTGCCACAATCCCAGCATGGCAGGCCCCTCCCCCAGAAGACCAGCACATGCCACTGCTGCTCACCCCACATCTCTAAAGTCTGCAGTTTTAAAGGTCAGCAGGTTTGGGATGCCTGGTTGACTCAGTTGGAAGAGCGTGCAACTCTTGATCTACTCATGACCCTACCTCTTATTGTCACCACTCTTAAAATATGTCTAGAATCTAGCCACTTCTCACTACTGTGCTTCTTCTACTCTAGTCAAGCCACATTATCTCTTGCCAAGATTATTCAACTGTCTCCTCTCACTACTGTGCTTCTTTTACTCAAGTCAAGCCACATTATCTCTTGCCAAGATTATTCAACTGTCTCCTAATTAATTCCAGGGTTCTATCCTTACTTTCTAATTCTATTTTTCACCTGGTAATGAGTTCAAGCTTCACATTGGGTGTGGAACCTAGTTAAAAAATACATACATACATACATACATACATACATACATACATATATACATAAAGGTCATCAGGCTTGGCTGGGATAGAGCCTGGAGGGCACAGTGCTGCTCCTGGAGAGCAGGCAAGGAAACAATCTGGGGGCAGACAACATGGAAACAGTAATCTGAAAAACTGGGGCACACAGAGAGAAAATTATTCCCTCTTCTCAGAGTGCTTCCCTGAGAGGCAATATTCACAGAGATGCCTCTCTGGGAACAAAGGAGCTGGCTGGTGATGTTTCTCTTCCCTGCTCCTCAGCATAGACACAGAGCCACCTGCAGGAAGCAGCACAGCTCTAACCCTGGCTACCTAACTTGCTTATACCAAGCCCCACTCCCCTACCCTCTGATAGGACTGTCCCTCTCAGTCATGTTTGCCTCAGCCAAGTACCCAGTACAGTGCCCCCCACCCCGAGATGACCAGCACAAATCCCTGCCCACACCACAACTCCCAACCAGAGTTCTGCAGGGCCTCAGTTCTTGTGGACGGGGTGTCAGGTTTCATTTCATAAGCAGAACAGAGCATGCCTTGTTAAAACTGGCCACATTCAGGTCAGGGACCAAGCACTGCCCACAGCAGGCAAGAAGAGACTGCAGACAACTGGCCTAAAGGATAGAGCAGCCAAAATACAACAACAGAGTTCACACAGCACACACCAGAGACACTCACTGACACACCAGGCCCTGGGCACTACATGACCTCTTCCTCATAAAGCCATTAATTTCAGAAGCAAGAGACATAACTGGCTTTTCTAACACAGAGAAGAAGGCAGAGACTTAGACAAAATGCCAAGACAGCAGAATTTATTCCAAATGAAACAACAAGATAAGGCCATAGCCAGAGACATAGGTCAAAAAGTTATAAGTAACATGCTGGATGAAGAATTTAAAGCAATAATCATAAGGACACTCGGCTTGAGAATAGAAGACATCAGTGAGACCCTTACCACAGATATAAAATAGTTAAAAAAGAATCACTCAGAAATGAAGAATGCAATAAATGAGATTAGAAACAGGTGTGATGCAATGAACTGCAGGATGGAAGAAGCAGGGGAATGAATAAGTGACCTAGAAGACGAAATAATGAAAAATAATAAAGCTGAACACAAAAGAGAAAGAATTATGCAACACGAGAATAGACTTAGGGAATTCAGTGACTCCATCACATGTAATAACATTGTATTCTAGGAGTCCTAGGAGATGAAGAGTGAGAAAAGGGGGCAAAAATTTTATTGAAAGAAATAATAGCAGAAAACTTCCCTAATCTGGGGAAGGAAACTGTCCTCCAAATCAAGGAGGCACAGAGAACTCCCATCAAAATCAACAAAAGCTGCTGTACAGCAAGACATATTGTAGTAAAATTTGCAAAGTACAGAGATAAGGAATGAATCCTGAAAGCAGCAAGGGAAAAGAAATCCCTAACCTACAAGGGAAGACAAATCAGGCTGCAGCAGGTCTATCCACAGAAACTTGGCAGGCCAGAAGGGTATGCCATGATACATTCAAGGTGCTGAATGGGAAAAAAAAAATATGCAGGCAAGAATAATTTATCCAGCAAGACTGGTATTCAGAATAGAAGGAGAAATAAAATTTCCTAGACAAACAAAAACTAAAGGAGTTTGTGACCACTAAACCAGCCCTGCAAGAAATATTAAAAGGGACTCTTTGAATGGGAAAGAAAGACCAAAGGTGACACAGAGTAGAAAGGAATGGAGAAAATCCCAATAAACAATGGCAAAACAAGTAATAAAATGGCAATAAATACATATCTATCAATAATTACTTTGAATGAAAATGGACTAAATGCTCTAATCAAAAGACACAGGATGTTGGGATGGATAAAAACAAAATAAGACCCATCTATATGCTGCCCACAAGATACTAATTTTAGACCTAAAGACACCTGAAGATTGAAAGTAAGGGGGTGGATAAACATTTATCAGACAAATGGATGTCAAAAGAAAGACAGAGTACCAATACTTATAGCAGAATAACTAGACTTTAAAACAAAGACTGTAAAAAGAGACAAAGAAGGGCATTATATAATCCTAAAGGAGACAATGCATCAAGATACAACAATTGTAAATATTTACGCACCCAACATGGAAGCACCTAAATATATAAAACAATTAGTAACAAAGCATAAAAGAATTAATTGGTAATAACACAATAATAGAGACTTTAACACCCCGCTTACATCAATGGACAGATCATCCAAACAGAAAACCAACAAGGAAACAATGGCTTTGAATGACGCATTGGACCAGATGGACTTAAATATATTCAGAACATTCCATCCTAAAACTGCAGAATATATATTATTTTCAAGCCCACATGAAACATTCTCTAGAACAGATCACATGTTAGGTCACAAAACAAGCCTCAAAACGGGCGCCTGGGTGGCTCAGTCGTTTAAGTGTCTGCCTTCACCTCAGGTCATGATCCCAGGGTCCTGGGACTGAGCCCCACTTTGGGATCCCTGCTCCACCAGGAGCCTGCTTCTCCCTCTCCCTCCGCCTGCCGCTCCCTACTGCTTGTGCTCTCTCTCTCTCTGTCAAATAAATAAAATCTTTAAAAAAAGAGAACAGGCCTCAATAAATACAAAAAGATTGAGATCATACCATGCACCTTTTCTGACCACACTACTATGAAACTAGAAGTCAACCACAGGAAAAAAATCCAGAAAGAACACAAAAGCATGGAGGTTAAACAACATGCTACTAAACAATGAATGAGACAACCAGGAAATCAAAGAAAAAATTTTAAAAATTACATGGAAACAAATGAAAATGTAAACATGACAGTCCAAAACCCTTGTGATGCAGCAAAAGTGGTCCTAAGAAGGATGTATATAGCAATACAGGCCTGCCTCAAGAAGCAAGAAAAATCTCACATAAACAACCTAACCTTATATCTAAAGGAACTAGAAAAGGGACCATGAAAGAAAATCCAATGGAAAAAAAAAACAAAACAAAACAAAACAAAAAACACAGTCTCTTCAACAAATGGTGTTTGGAAAACTGAACAGCAACATGCAAAAGAATGGAACTGGAGCACTTTCTTATACCAAACACAAAAATAAATTCATAATGGATTAAAGACCTAAATGTGAGACATGAAATCATTAGAGGAGAACACATGCAGTAACCTCTTTGACATAAACCATAACTTCTTACTACATATGTCTCCTGAGACAAGAGAATCAAAAGCAAAAAATAAATTATTGGGACTTCGTCAAAATAAAAAGCTTTTACATAGTGAAGGAAACAATCAACAAAACTAAAAGGCAACCTACAGAATGGGAGGAGATATGTGCAAATGGTATATCTGATAAAGGCTTAGTATCCAAAATCTATAAAGAACTTATCAAAGTGAACACACAAAACACAAATAATCCAGTTAAGAAGGGGCCAGAAGACATTAATAGACATTTTTTTCTAAAGAAAACATCCAGATGGCTAGCAGACACATAGAAAGATGCTCAACATCACTCATCATCAGGGAAATACAAATCAAAACCACAATGAGATACCACCTCCCACCTGTCAGAATGACTAAAATTAACAACCTAGGAAACAACAGATGTTGGAGAGGATGTGGAAAAAGGGGAATCCTCTTACACTGTTGGTGGGAATGAAAAGTGGTACAGCCACTCTGGAAAATAATATGGAAATTCCTCAGAAAGTTAAAAATAGAACTACCCTATGACCCAGCAAATGTGCTATTAGGTATTTACCCCAAAATATGAATTTAATGGGATATATGCACCCCAGTGTTTATAGCAACATTATCTACAATAGCCAAATTATGGAAACAGCCCAAATGTCCATTGACTGATGAATGGATAGGAAGATGTGTGTGTGTGTGTGTGTGTGTGTAGTGTGTGTGTGTATATATACACACACAATGGAATATTACTCAGTCATAAAAAATAATGAAATCTTGCCATTTTCAATGACATGGTTGGAGCTAGAGAGTATTATGACAAGTAAAATAAGTCAGTCCAAGAATAACAAACACCATATGATTTTACTCATATGTGGAATTTAAGAAACACAAGAAATGAGCAAAGGGAAAAAAAAGAGAGAGAGAGAGAGAGAGAGAGAGAGAAGCCAAGAAACAGACTCTTAACTTTAGAGAACAAACTGATGGTTACCAGATGGTGGGTGGGCAGGGGGTTGCGTTAAATAGGTGATGGGGACTAAGGAGTACACTTAGGTATTGTATGGAAGTGTTGAATCCCTATTTTGTACACCTGAAACTAATATTACACTATATGTTAACTAACTAGAATTAAATACTTAAATAAATAATTGCAATGACTTCTTAAATAAAAACTGCTTAGGGGTGCCTGCGTGGCTAATTTGGTTAAGTGTCCAACTCTTGATTTTGGCTCATGATTTCATGATCTCAGGGTCCAATGTTGGAGTCCTGTGTAAGGCTCCGCACTCAGCAGGGAATCTGCTTGAGGATTCTCTCCCTCTGTCTCTGCCCCTCCCTCAGCTTATGCTCTCTCTCTCGTTCAAATAAATAAATTAATAGATAAATAAATCTTTTTAAAAAGCGTTTAATGAAAAAATTTGTTTATTTTCTTTCTGTATTTAAATAAAAATAAACAACTGAAATAATCCAACAGATCTGTTCAGTAAAGTATGCCATCCAAGTATAAATTAAAATTTGTTTCCGTTTGTTTTAAAAGATTAGCTCCCATTGGGACGCATAGGTGGCTCAGTTGGTTAAGCGTCTGCCTTCAGCTCAGGTCATGATCTTGGGGTCCTGGGATCGAGTCCTGCATCGGGCTCCTTGCTCAGTGGGGAGCCTGCTTCTCCCTCTGCCTGCCACTCCCCCTGCTTGTGCTCTATCTCTCTCTCACACAAATAAATACATAAATAAAATCTTTAAAAAAATAAAAGATTGGCTCCCATTTAAAATCCATACTTATATATATATTATGGGTTTATTCATTTGACTCTGACAAACCTATCCAGAATTTTAATTATCCTGATCTTAAAATAAGATCTAATAAATTAAAAAAATAAATCTTTAGAAGGGGGGCACCTGTGGAGTGCAATTGGTTAAGCATTCAACTCTTGATTTTGGCTCATTTGGTGATCTCAGGTGGTGAATTGGAGCCCAGTGTCTGGCCTCAGTGCAGAGTCTGCTTAAGATTCTCTCTCCCTCTCCTTCTGTCCCTCTTCACCCATGTGTACACTCTCTTTCCCTCCCTCTCACTCTTTCAAATAAATAAATAAATCTTTTTTAGAAAAAGTAACATTTTGAAAAAAGAGGGAGTAAATTTACAAACTAAATTTTTTAGTGATACAGAATCAAAACAACTACATTTGTTACAATGATATGTTATTTTACCTATTGTTTGACACATTATTAGGACCTGCACTTCTGGTCTTATTTATGCTCTACTATTCCAGTTTATCACATGGGGCTTTAAAAAGAATTAATATAATCCACATTGGTATCATATAGCAGTGTTATTTTGTAGCTGGATTGGGCTCATGGTTGCTTTGGAAATGTTTTAGAGAAATATGAAAAAAGTCCAGGAGCAGAGTGATGCCAGTTAGAGCCGGATAGCTATCAATGCTTCAGGAAGTAAATGAAAACATCCAACAGACAGTACTTTTAGAAGTCAAGGTTCTTCAACCTCTTTTACAACAGAACCAACACTGCTGTGGTAATGTCTTTAAAAACTCCTACATCCTATTACTCTATTTAGGCTGTTTGCCATTTTATGGCCTGTATTACATTGAAGATAAGACTTTTGCATACATTTGCAAATGCAAATAAAAGAAAAAATATTTTAAATATAAACAAAAGTCCTTTAAAAACATCTTCCAGCATTACAGGAAATAAAATCCAGTCATTCTTCCGATAAAAAAGATATTATTCAAATGGCTATTAGGCAACTCTTAATATAAGATTGTAGTACTTTTCTAAGCAATTCAGTTTCTATTTAAAAAAAAAATCAAATTTCCAGGTTGGTATTTAAATGAATTTCTAGACCTAAGATGGAGCTGCTCCTGCCCGGGGTGCAATGTCAGCAAATCAAAACTTAAATAACTTTTATGTCCTTGTAAATGTTCCATTTGACCAGAAACACAGTCTATCCAGTCAGCCAATCTCCAAATGCCAAACCATCTCTCTGCCTTCTGACCCCAAACAAGGTTAACTATGTAGCTCCAGCCAATCAGATTTTTTTTTGTTTTGTTTTCTTTTTTTATTCTTTATCCTATAAAAATTTCCTTCCTTCTACTCCATTTTGCATTTCTCTAAATAGACTGTTCACTTCATGAAGTGTTAAATAAAGTTTGTTTATATCACCCAATTATCTTTTTAATCAATTTCTAACAGTTTTTGGTGAAGACAAATGGGATCCTAACCTGACTGCTAACATCCTATGGGACAAACACACATAGGCTAGGCCATGGTAAGTCACTCTCAGATCCAAGCTCTGGTCTCTTGCATACAACTCATAAAAAGACTTTATTAAATATATATATTCATATAAAATATCATACATACATATACACAAATTGTTCACAGAAAGGTTCTGGACTACTTATAATAGGAGTCTGCAACAAGTGGCCGATGTTAGGGCTTACAAAGTCTCAAGGTAAGTCTACAGCATAAACAATTGAGGCCCTTGAGGAAATACACTAAGACGAGAAATTCAGACTGTTTTGACTATCAAAATCAAAATCAATGTAAGCACAAGTCAGACTGTTAAAGTCATTAGGGCATCCACCACAACAAAGAAATCTTCTAGTGAAGTAATAGATCTAGTAATAGAGTAAATCTCTTGCTAATGGATTCTCAAAAGCCAAAGCCACAGTGAGTACAAGGCTGTAAACAAAAGTCCACAAAGTTAGTGGACAACTAACAACTGCACCAGCTTTAAGGCCAGAACCCTAAAACATTTGCACCCCCCTTCACCCTTCTGTGGGCCCATCATCAAAACAATGGTCCAGAAACTGGTGTCTCCTTTGCAATCAACTGGGACACTGGAGAAAAGAATGTCCTTGAATGTCTCATCAAATCCTTCCACTTCCAACTCAAAGGCTCTCATACCTACCCTCAAAGGAAGAGGCTCATATAGGCCCGTCCCAGGGATGATGCGACTCCAAGGGAGTCCCTGGGAAACTGCTACCAATTATTGACTTAAACAGCCAAGGCAGGGGCTCCTGAGTGGCTCAGTTGGTCAAGCAACTGCCTTTGGCTCACGTCATGATCTTTGAGTCCCAGGATAAAACATGTATAAATGCCAAGCTAATCATGCCTTCGCATCTTCCACCTCACTCCAGTATGCATTTCCCCTTCAAATATTATTGACATGTATTTTTCCGTAAGCTTTTATGTAAATAAAATTATTTTTTTCGATCCTTTTACCAAAATATAATCATGTTACAGTCAGTTGACAGTTTGCTTTTGTTACATCACCATATAAAATGGGTCTGACAGGGTTGCCATATAAAATGGGCCTGACTGGGTGGCTCAGTCGGTTGAACGTCTGATTCTTGGTTTCAGCTCAGGTCATGATCTTGGGGTCCTGAGATTGAGACCCGTGTAGGGCTCCCTGCTCAGCAGGGAGTCTGCTTGGGATTTTCTCTCTCTCTCTCTCTCCCTATGCCCCACCTGTTCACACTCTCTCTCTCTAAAATAAATAAATAAAATCTTAAATAAATAAATAAATAAATAAATAAATAAATAGGCCTGACAACAGACTAGTGATTAAACACCAAACATGTCAACAGTTTCCTTTCACCCTCCTCCCACCAATTTATTTAGAAATAAAATTTAGCAGATTGCTACTTGACCTCCAATATCCATTTCTTCTATATTTCTCTATGCAATAGCATCATCAATATTTAGTTTGTGGAATGGCCTTCTCTAAATCTTTTCTTATTTCTTACATTTAGGTGTGTCCACATGACTGTTTTGAACAATAGGATATGAGTAGAAATGATTGTGTGACTTTTTAATTTTTATTTTATACTTAAAAAATTTCTTATCTTTCATTTTTTAGCTTTCATCTAGTGGATCAGTAATGTGTTGATTTGAGAAGGTTGAAAAATGTGGATGATAGCTAAAGCCTAGGAATTGAGGAAGCATGATAGAAGGTACCAAGAAAGGAACCTAAAAAAAAAAGGGACCTAAATACATTTAATTTTGTGGACTAGAGGTAGCTCTCTGCCCTTGACTTTGGGCCACATCTAGACTGCTAGGAGAGAGGTAAATAAGATTCTATTTTATTGGAGCCATTTGGGTTTTAGGTTTCATTATTAAGAAATATAGAATGTACCTTAATTAATAGATGGATTGCTACCTGAAAATGGAGTACTGCCTCAAGAAAAAAAATAAACAATATGGCATAGCTTAGCACTCAAGCTATGCATAACTAAGAAACAAACATTTCAGGCCGGAAAACAGGTCTGTTATACCATGACAAATCATTTAGTAATATTCTATGACAACTTCAAAGATGTATCATATATCTATTCAGTCTATAATTTTGAGGGAGATGGTAGAAAAATTCATATCATTGGTATGTTTGTATGTTCTGGTGTTTTATGTTTTCATATAGTTAGTATTGAAATAGGTTAGAAAAGAACCCGTATGCAAGGAGTGATTGAAGAGGATAGAGTTCTGCCAAGAGCCAAAATCTTTGCTAGGCTTGTAATTTAAACTAATGGAGTGAGGCAGCCAAATGAGCCAGTTTCCAAATCAAAAAGAGGAAAGATGTTTTAATAAGGATCTCCCTAAACAGCTTACCATTAGATATTCTTGGCTGGACGTTGAGCACCAGCCCAATGATAAAGTTTTATTAGAAATGGATACTTTTATGTCCAAGTGGATAATTTTGATGGGTTTAATGCTACCACAATTAAAATGAGGGATAAATATATGGGTCAGATACAGAAAGTAGTAAATAGAGAAGAGTCAGCAAGCTTAAAATCTATGTCCAGAAGGGATCTGTGGCTATGGTTATTTGCACAATGAAGTGAAAGAAAACAGGTAAAGTAGAAACTTACTATTCTACTAAAGAGATTGTATTACTAAAGAAAATACAAACCTGTTCTATAAAAGCTTTTGTCCAGTCCCTGAAGCAGTTATTTGCTTTCAACCATGTAGTAGCAGAAAGCAGTCTCATAAAGCTGTTTGGTCAGCAAGTAAACATACACTCAAACAACTTCATATTTGGCTATTAAGTTTAATAAATGAGAAGGAATCTCCTAGAGGTCAAAGCCAGAAGTCATGGAGACCAAGATATAAGAACGTAATCAGCAGAGAATCAAAGGCATCTTGATAAAATAAACAAAGAACAATCTATACATCTATTATCTATTACCTAAGTTTAAACTGAATAAAGGTTTTAAGAATAATAAAAACAGGGGCACCTGGGTGGCTCAGTGAGTTAAGCATCTGCCTTCGGCTCAGGTCATGATCCCACCATCCTGGGAAAAAGCCCCACATCAGGCTTCCTGCTCAGTGGGGAGCCTGCTTCTCCCTCTCCCTCTGCCTGCAGCTCCCACTCCTTGTGCACTCTTTCTCTCTGTCAAATAAATAAATAAAATCTTTAAAAAAAAGAATAATAAAAACAATAAATTGTTAATGTTTATGAGGAGTTTATTAAACACAGAAAGCAATGAGATAGTATGATTTATTTAGTTTTATTTTTATTGATTTATTTAGTTTTATTTTATGATATGATTTATTTAGTTTTATTTTATTAGGCCCCAAGTTATTCTTTAACATTAATTAACTTTCTTTTCTGAGATTCCCAAATAGAAATTGTAATAATGTTCCTAAAGTAGTGGCATTCACATACAAAATACAAATTCACTTAGAATTGCTAGAACAAATTTTCTCAATCTTCATGCTATGGGCATCAGGAGCTGAATCCTTCTTTTTTTTGCAGGAGGCTGTCCTGTGCCTTGTGGGATGTTTAGAAGCATCCTTGGCTTCTACACACTAGATACTAGTAACACCTCTCTCAGTTTTGACAACCAAACAAGCTTCTAGACATTGCCAAATATCTCACTGGGGTAAAGTTATCTCCTGTTGAAAGCACAGCTCTAGAACATATATTCTGTTCCCAGGAGTTCCTCCAGAGAGGCTCCATATTTGTCTTCCAGAACCTAGAATATAGTTCATATTCTTGTTTCCACTAACTAACTAAAAGGACTTTTTAACTACATTCTATACAATCTTCACTTTATTTACTTGCCTATCAAAAAATTAAAGTTGTTTTTTTTTAATTTTATGACAGTTTTATTTTCTTCACTCTTTTTGAAATAGATATCTCTGAAACAGAGGAATTGATTTCTAAACAATTTTCTCTCTACCTGTATCAATTCTTACTTCAGTGTCTATTCAAATTAATGAGAAAGAGCAAAAAAAAAAAAATAAATGAATGAAGAAAAAAAGAAGAAATGAAAAATACAAGACTTGTATGTGTGAGTTTTGCCATTTGTATTAATCATATCAATTATATAACAAACATTCTAGATTTATCTAAATACTGGCTTTGGTAGCTTTGGTTGTTTTTCTGCAGAAATAATATAAAAATAAAAAATGGCACTTGAAAAACAAAATAATATGCACCAAATGGCCAGTGTTCACTCTAATATTATTCAAGCAGAACTTTCACATTTCACATTTTACATATCAAAAGGTGCAAATTTCATGACCCAAAAGTCAATATTCATATGAATTAAAATAAAAGGCATTGGATGTTTACCTCTAAACTGATTCAAACAAACAAACAAATTTAAATATACTTAAAATAATCATGCTAATGTATCAGCATTTCAAGTATCTTGCAGGAGGAAATGCAGTCCTAGCAAGTGAGGCTCAGACACATTTTCTTATTTGTGGGTCTGAAAATTAATCTTGAAATCAGTGGCTTTGCTTATTTATTACCTGCTCTATAAGGAAAAAAAGAGGCTGTAATTGTTTTGTTATTGTTGTTTTTACACATCTATAGAGAAAACAAAATATCAGATTGCTTATTTTCATAGTATTAGTGATTAAAATTATGAAGGCTGAAAGAAAACAGAGAATTAGAACAACTGTTTTAATCAATTATAATTAGCAATATTCAGGTAACCTCACAAGTTCTAGGAAGACAATTTTGACTTAATTCTGTCTGATTCTTTGACATGGGATTGTCTTCAGAAATCAATCAATGACACTTCTGACTTTTAACTCTGTTCTTAGATAGTGCCTTACTCAATTTTTTATATCATCTGTAAAGTACAAAAGGCTATAAAACAAGTAGTAGCTCTTCCTCATTTGATTACTTTTATTCTCTCTGGTTCTTAACAGCAGTTAATCTTCCAGGTTCTGACAATAAAAATGAATTCTATGTAAGGATTTATTATTAACAGTTAGGGAGTCACTAGAGAATGCTATTCTCCATTGTTTTAAAAATCTTTCAGTGTCATATGCTACCCACCAACTTAAGTGATAGTTTTAAAAGTATTTTGGGGATAGTTTTAAAAGTATTTTGGGGGAAGAGGTTTCCTAAGGATCACTAGTTTATCCTGATTTGAAAATGTCATAGAAATTTGGGAAAGCATGCCCTGTTTCTTTACTTTATTAAACATATTTATTTAGTATCTAATATGTCTCAGGCACTGTTCCACTCTGTTAAATTCTATGAAGAAAATAAATACAGGAATGTGTTGGAGACTGACATGGGAGATTGTGTAATTTATATCAGGTAGTCAAAGAAATCAGAGAATGAGATGATATTTAGACTGAAAGTTTACAAGAAGGTGGCAGACATAAAATAGTTGACAGTAAGCCCATCCAGACAAGAAAAAAAAAAAAAAACAATGAAAAGAAAAATACAAAGAAAGATTGTGATTTGATTTTCAGAAATAAGAGTTCTCTAGAGTTATATATGTATATATATATATATATATACACTTTGACATGTAGTTGGAAGTAAGATAAACAATTAGAAAAAATAAAACAGCTAAAAATGACAAAAAATGCCAAATGATACACTAAAAATTATAAATACTCCTATCCAAGAATTAAGCCATTATTAAAAGATCAATCTATGTATTGACAAGACACACACAATATTTTTTAAGCAAGGTAATTTATGTCTAGTGTAATTATTAGCAATATCCAAAGTGGCTTCTTCTAAAATATGATAATTTGTTTCTGGAGATTATCAAAAAAGTATCAGTAAGTAGGAATTTTAGAGACTAAGTAACTATGATATTATTCTATACAATTAAATATTTAAATTTCACTTCAATTTTTTGTTTGATACATTTGCTTTCTTTAGTTTTTGCCACTTCAGATCCTCCACTGTCATTATAAGTGAGAAGCTGAATATCATATGAACATCAGGCAGAACCTAAGAAAAAGAAAATTTTTCTTGTGTAAGAAAATATTGTGTTTGAAAAGTCTGTGGGAGGGTCAGACTGACCTGACTATGAATAGGAACTAGCAAGATGGAGTTCTGAGTAATGCAGTATCAGAAAAATAGGAACTATATGGCGGATGAGAGGAAAAATTTTGGAAGATAAGGAAATCATGATGTAAATTTTTTTATCTCTACCATAGAACTTTAATAAAATGTACACTGATGACTAATTTCTGATATTTTAATGGAATAAGTAAGCTGAAATTCTTTGACCACCAAATGAATAACAATTCTGGTTCAATATATATTTCAATAATGAATACATTCATAGCTAATTTTATAAGATTGGAAAGAAAATCATCAGAGATCAAGAAAGAAGCAAGTACAACTATTTATGGAGAAATATTAGTGCTATCTCATTCTAAAACTTTTATTCAAATGGCCACAAAGGGAGCTACAAACAAAGCTTAGGCAAATAGTAAATTGATTGAGATGACCATACACAAGATGAAATCCATGAATAAGGTATCATGATAAGGGAATTGAGCAAACTACAAAACAAAACTGCAGTAAAAAGACTCCCCATTAGAGTAGGCAATAAGAATATTTACTTGGGTCAAATTAGATCTGGGTAAAGTGGAGAAAAACACTTTCTCTGTGAATTTGTGGCCGCAGGCTGGCTTGCAGGTAGATTTGGGGCTGAGTTCATACTTTTTACTTGGTCTACAAAGACACAAATAAACAAACAAAATTAAATTATATCTTAATTTTAAGTGTCTCAGGCATATAGCAGAGGCAAAAACAAGCCTGGCCTGAAAGAAAATACTCTAAATTCAGAACTTAAGTCATGACAATTCTGTTGAGCGTACATAAAATCATGGTATTTCTTGTATGAGAATACACAAAACATTCATAGGATAATATTAGATTTAAGAGGACTTCAGATATGAATCTCATATATCACAGATTGTTATATCACTATAGTTGATATTTTAAGGAATTAAATCTTAATTAAGAATCACAAGACCATTAAAACTGACTAGAGATGTTTGAAGATAACAGGGAAACATCTCAGATTCATATGATAATTTGTCAATAATGATATTTCAAATTAAAATTAGCAAATTTAAGGAGCAGATTTGACACAGTTGAAGAAAACTAGTGAAATAGAAAACATACCTGAATAAATTTAACAAAATGCAACATAGAAACATAGACATAGAAAATATGAAGAAATGAAGATACTTGGAAGATACAGTAAGAGGGATCAACATAAATTTGGTAGAACTTTCAAGAGGAGGCTATAGATAGAATGGTGCTTTTTTTGAAGAATATAAGAAACATGTTCTCAGATACTGAAAGAACAATAAATCCCAAGAAGTACAGATAAATATAAACCCTTACTTATTTTATTGTAAAATTGGATATCAAAGATACACAGATCATTTCCAAAGTAGCAAGAAGAAAAGACTGATTATTTACAAAGTTATTAACTTTCTGTATACTTATTAGTTTCATTTTGTGATTCACTGCTAAGTTCTCTTGATATATTCAAATGCATCAAAAATTTGGATAATTCTGTCCTTTTAAGGAAAAAAAAATGATTTTATTTATTTGAGGGAGAGACAGAGAGCATGAGCACGGGGAGGGGCAAAGAGAGAGGGAGAAGCTAACTTCTCGATGAGCAGGGAGCCTGATGTGGGGCTCAACGTGAGGCTCGATATTAGGATGCTGAGATCATGACCTGAGCTGAAGGCAGATGCTTAACTGACTGAGCCACCCAGGTGCTCCTGATAATTCCGTCCTTTAAGGAAATTCGTACTTGGAGCCTTTTAATCGGCTTCATTCTGACCTCTCTATCAGAAAAGATAGAGTTCTTTTCCCCCAGTTTCTGTTGATCCTCCTCATACCGGAGACTCTACTCTCTCTTGGGCTCAATCCCCTGAGCTTTCTTTATTCAAATTCCTCTCTGTTTCTTCACCTTTTTGAAATATATATATATATATATATATATATATATATATATAAATATATATATATATATATTCCCTAGTTGCTTTGGGGAAAGGTATGCCAATTTGCTTTACCTAGAAAAAGTTTAAGAGGCGATTTTTTCTCTTCTTGTTTAAATGAGTGCTTGCAGTATAACAGAAATGAGAGAAGCAGTATAAATAGTGGAAAACAGCTAAGCAAGCATGTCAGATAGAGTCTGGTTTCATTCTGATATCTTGGAGAGCTCTGAAAGTTTAATTGAACCGCTAAGTGGATCTCACTTTAAGGCATGGGAACTAACGTCCTGTAACTCCGTATCAGTCTGTCAAAGGCTACAGATTGCAGCTTTGGGGAGGTGGTAGAGTGATGTCCCAGAGGACCTGGCCCTTTAGACCCAGAACAATTCTCAGAGGAAAGGGCAGCAAAAGAAAGAGATCCATTAGAAGGCAACATTCACAGCACCTGGGAGATGAGTACATATGGCAGTAAAGAAGATCAAGACAAACTGCTGACAGCATCTACTCAACTGCACTTGATTCTCACATTCTGATTTCATCCAGTTGCAGATTCTTCAATGTTCTGGTTGGCCAGATTTCTGGGAAAACTTACAAGAGATGGAATAGTAAGATAAATTAAATATTCCACTGCTGCAGTTGGTCTAGAGACCATAACTGATAATTTTGCTCCACCCCAAATTCTAGATCCCTTACTACCATGGATGGCCATACTGTCGCTGGTCTAGATAGTTTGCCTGATGGACAAAACCAGATTTGCATTGTTGAAGGTTCTAAGCATTGAATTTCATTCCCTTATCAATCTATGGTTGCTGTACCTGCCCCTTGTTAGTTGGAACTGAACACAGAGGTACCAAGAATCATTCTATTAAGTCAACTAGCTCACAGACACATTCTTTCTTGTCCCTATTATGTATACATTAATGACAAACAGGGTTATTTCCCTTGATAATATGATAACTCTTTTGTTTGCCTCCCAGGTAAGCACCTCCCCCTATCTGGAAATCAGACTGGGACTTCAGAACTTATGAAAGCATAGGAAACAATTTCTGCAAGTAGCTACCCAAATGATGATGATAAGATCCATTTCTATTTCTACCCTTTCTTTCCAGATCATGTGTTCTAACAATTGGGAGTGCAGTACTATATAATGACTTGTTTTAAGCCAGTTAACCTCAAAATTTAGCATTCATTAGAATCATGTAAAGAGTTTGTTAAAACATTGTTTGTTAAACCACATCTACAGACTTTTTTGTTTCAGTAATTCTAGGATAAGATTTGACAGTTTGCATCTCTTTTAAGGTCCTAGATGATACTGGGATGCTGCTGGTCTAGGAATGAAACTTTGACATCCACTGATTTAAGTTGTATTTCTAAACAAGAATGTTCTATTATTGTTTATGAAGTCTCCAAGATGGTACCTCAGCTGTATATTCAAGAGGCTATTCAAGTTTCCTGGAAGTGTAATATGTTGTGATAACAGTGGATCTCAAGATCATGAGTTCATAACTACATCACCATTTCTGTAATGTGACTCACTTGATATGAAACAAGGTCATGCACAATAGCTCAGACATTATCTAAACCCTTGAATAGCATTGCTGCCTGAGATATGACAGGCAGGAAAGATTCCCCAAATGTGTGTCAATTCTGAGCAGGATAAAATATTTTCCTTTCAAGGTTAGAAATGGTCCTATGTAATCAACTTGACACCAAGTGGCTGGTTTCTGTTGGTGACTAGTTAGACATTCAGCAGTGACAATAGCTAAATTTGACTTAGTGAAAAAGAATCCATGCTTTTAGGCCCAAGGGCAATCACCACCTTTTTTCTACATATTTACTGGAATAATGCACCTATTAGAGAAGCACAGTGTTGACCAAAGATAGAGAATGACTAACTTCTACTGGCTGAGTCATCCTGCCTACTTGTTTTTATATTGCCACTAATGCAGTGGGTGCTCTTTGGTGGAACACAAAGACACAATGTGTGCTCTCCTATGAGTCCATACACATGCCCCTTTTGGAGACTTCTTAATCCATGACCTGCACTTTATTTAACTTAATTTTTATTTTTTTGTGAATTATTTTATTTTTTCAGGTGTCTGCATCTTTATTATTATTTGTTTGTTTCAAATTTTTATTTAAATTCCAGTTAGTTAACATATAGTGTAATATTAGTTTCAGGAGTAGAATTTAGTAATTCATCACTTACATGTAACATCTTGTGTTCATCACAAGCGCCCTCCTTAATACCCATTTGTCCTATCCCCCCAATCCACCTTCCCTCCAGGAACCCTCAGTTTGTTCTCTATAGCTAAGAGTCTGTTTTATGGTTTGCCTCTCTTCCCTCTCCCCATGTTCATCTGTTTTGTTTTTTAAGTTCCACATATGAGTGAAATCATATGGTATGTGTCTTTCTCTGACTGACTTATTTCACTTAGCATAATACACTCTGGCTCCATCCACGTCATTGCCATTGCAAATGGCAAGATTTAATTTTTTTGGTGGCTGAATAATATATATATATATACACACACACATATATCTCATATAGTCTTTATCCATTCATCAGTTGATGGACATTTGGGCTCTTTCCATAATTTGGCTATTGTTGATAAAGCTATTATAAACATTGGGGTGCATGTGTCCCTTCAAATCATTATTTTTGTATCCTTTGGATAAATAGCTACTAGTGCAATTGCTGGATCATAGGATAGTTCTATTTTTAACTTTTTGAGGAACCTCCAAACTGTTTTCCAGAGTGTTTGCACCAGTTTGCATTCCCACCAACAGTATAAGATAGTTCCCCTTTCTCTGTATCCTTGCCAACATCTGTTGTTTCCTGTGTTGTTAATTTTAGCCATTCTGACAGGTGTGAGGTGATATTATAGTTTTGATTTGTATTTGCCTGATGATGAGTGAGGTTGAGCATCTTTTCATGTGCCTGTTTGCCATTTATATGTCTTCTTATTCATATCTCCTGCCCATTTCTTACCTGTAATCCCTGATCTTCTAACCATGCTTCTTCTAGGCCCTTGACCAATGAGCTAAGTTATTTTCCATCATTTATGACTCTACTGCTCATGAAGCCATGTCTTTCTCCACATAATATAGATACACTACCCACTGAAGGAAAAATTACCCTACCCATTAGGAAAATTTATTCTAAGCACTCTCTTTTTGGGACACCCATGAATGGGAACATAGTGCAGCAGCAGTCCATTTATGGCTTGTACACTCATGCCAAATCAATCCACCCTTGAACCAAACATGGGTATTTTCCTCCTGTATATGTTAATCATAAGAATACTTTCTCTATTAGGACTTTAATGTAGCTCACGAGATGTGATTAGGCTGAACAAACAGCTATCTCAGAAGTTCTGGTATTTTTACAATTAAGTCCTGTGCTGATCCTTAGATAAATCTACTCTCCAGTTTCAGGGTATGAACATCTCTTTAAATGTTTTTTTTTTTTTTTTTAAAGGTTTTATTTATTTATTCATTAGAGACAGAGAGAGAGAGGCAGAGGGAGAAGCAGGCTCCCAAGGAGCAGGGAGCCCGATGCGGGACTCGATCCCAGGACCCCGAGATCATGACCTGAGCCGAAGGCAGACACTCAACCATCTGAGCCACCCAGGCGCCTTCTCTTTAAATGTTTTTAAGGGGGTGCCTGGGTGGCTCAGTCAGTTGTCTGACTTGGCTCAGGTCATGATTTCAGGGTCCTGGGATTGAGCCTTGAGTTGGGCTCCATGCTCAGCCAGGAATCTACTTGTCCCTCTCCTTCTCCCTCTGCCCCTCCCCCCTACTCATGCTCCCTTTCTCTCTCTCTCTTTCTCAAATAAATAAATAAAATTTCTAAAAAAATGTTTTTAAGGAGACCCTAAAATGCTCACTTTGTGTTAAATTTCTTATTAGTAGATTTAAAACTATACTTTTCTCTTGTAATAATTATAGTTAAATGTTATTAAGAGCTTCATTGGTCACTGGCACAAAGTAAGTTTCAGGAAATATTAGCTGTTATTTTCCCTAAATTTGACCCCCTATTCTCTTTAGATCTAAACTAGGAGAGCTCCCTCCCTCCTTCATGTCAGAGAGCAATGCATGGGAAAACAAAAACAAAAACAAAACCTACCTAAAAAGTGTATGGCTATTATGGACTGGATATTTGTGAACTCCACAATATTTACATGTTGAAATCCTAACCCCGGTGTGATAGTATTAAGGCAGCAGGGGCTTTGGACGGTGATTAAGTCCCTCATGAATGATTAGGTGTCCTCATGAATGGGATTACTGACCTTATAAGAAGAGAAATGAGAGCTTGTTCTCTCTGCTCTCCACCATACAGAGATACAAGAAAAAGGCAACTATATGCAAAACAATATAGAGTTCCCACCAGACACCAGATCTGCCTGTATTTTGATTTCCCAGCCTCCAGAACTGTGAAAACTAAACGTTTGATGGAAGCCACCCAGTCTATGGTAATTTGATATAGCAGTCTAAGCTGACTAAGGCAGTGACCTGACCTGACCCAAATGAAATTAGTGGTAAAAAGAATAGGTTTATGCTGTTTCCGAAAATTCTTTTTATTACTTCTTAATTTTTTTATACAAAATGAAATTCATTCTTTCTGGACTTTACTCCTTTGGCACAAATCTTTGACAAACTCCTCCACATATTTTCTCCAAAGACGGATTAAATACAACAGTCTTCTTGCTTTTGCCTTCTTCTTCATGTGTGTGTGTGTGTGTGTGTGTGTGTGTGTGTTTCCAAGAATGTGACTATTCCAGAATTTCCATCTTATTTCCTCTTGCTTTATCTCTCCTCTCTCTCTCTAGCATTCACTCTTGCTCTCACTCTCAGTCTTTCCTCATACCTCTCCATCCTTGACATGTTCTTTCTAGTTTCTCATGAATGTAATTATGATCTTGTATTTCTACAAACAAATCTGGATACTCCTTTCCCTCCTATAGAAGGAGGGAAACCGTTAACTAATACACTTAAGATGCCTCTAAGGCTCAGCAATGGGAAGGTAACGATGTAGAATTTTTGTCTTATATTTGCATCTTTGAATTCTAATATGATTTCCAAATTTTCTGTAAAGATTCCTCCTTATAAATTATGCAACTGATGCTTCAGATTATAAAAAAAAATGAAATTTAATTTTAGAGACGAAGGAATACTATAGACATAGGATAATGGGACAAAAAACTCTTTATAAAGCATATTAAAATATTCATATAGGTATAAATTCTATCTTCAAATAATATGCACACTTCATTTTACCTGTTCAGTTCCTAATGATAATTCTGATCTTGCAAAATACTTTGCAGAGCTGCAATTCCTCATTCAGTGATGTTGAATCAATCAATCAGCTCGTATAATTTTCAAAAGCTTGGATGTTAAATTTATCTTTATCTACTGTAAGCCTTTGAGATTAGCTGGCTTGTAAATAAGGCATCAAATTATGTTTTACAAAAAAGAACAAGAAAACAAACAAAAAGAAACCTATATGTTACTAGAGGAGATAATAAGAGGGTGCGTGTGTTGATATCCTTTGAAGGATGATCAAAGAGATAACTGAAATACATTGGGAAATAACTGTAGAATAATGGCAATTTAAAATAAATACACAAATGCCCTTCTAAATCTTAGGCTCTTCTATGAAGAAATTTCTCCTCTGAAGAAATATATTAGTTTCTTCTAGGAATATTCTAGAAAATTCTCAAAGTCTTTCCTTTAAATTCCACGTTACGTGTTTATAGCTTCTTTTAAGTTGTTCTGGATTTTTAAAAATTGTTTTTTAGAAGATTTTTCTTTTCTTTTTTTTTTTTTTTTTAGATTTTTATTTATTTATTTGACAGAGAGAGACACAGCAAGAGAGGGAACACAAGCAGGGGGAGTGGGAGAGGGAGAAGCAGGCTTCCCACTGAGCAGGGAGCCCGATGCGGGGCTCGATCCCAGGACCCTGGGATCATGACCTGAGCCAAAGGCAGACGCTTAACGACTGAGCCACCCAGGCGCCCCAGAAGATTTTTCTAAAAGTATAGGACCTTTGACATTTTAAAGATTCTAAAATTAATGAAGGCTGTAATATAGAAAAGTCATTGCAATATGTCAGTACTCCATATATCTCTAGTAATGTTTGAAGTATGTCTGAAGCACATCATTCTTAGAGCCTTCTCTGGAAAACCTTAATCTCTTCCACTCATAAATATATTGAATTTGATATATTTCAGGAAGCCCTTCCACATTTTTAGAATAACTAGGCCTGGATTTCTCAAGGGGGGGGGGATTCCTGGAGATTTTTTGTACGCAGAGCACATAGAATAAACTTTGTTTAGGCTCTTCAATAGCATATATGCCAGTGTAATCAGGAAGAATTTAAAACATTACAAAATCTAAGCTACAAAAATGTCCTTTTATCTGATCAGATTTTGGGTTGCAGCAAGACAATACTTGTGAATTTGAGGTAAATTGTCAAGATTCTTTATTTTATATGTATGGAGAGGCACATATAGTTTATTAAACATTTTTAAAAGATTTTATTTATTTATTTGGGAGTGAGCGAGAGAGAGAGAGAGAGCACAAGTTGGGGGGCGGTGGTGAAGAGAGGCAGAGGGAGAAGCAGACGCCCCGCTGAGCAGGGAGCCTCATGCTGGGCTTCATCCCAGGACTCTGAGATCATGACCTGAGCCAAAGGCAGATGCTTAATTGGCTAAGCTACCCAGGTGACCCTATTAAATATTTTCTTATAAATTGTGGCAAAATCAGGGATTATATAGGTATAGACATTATGTGCAGTGCAGAAGCAATCTGTTTAGCCATGATATTTAAAATATACATTATATTTAAATATGTTCCAAAATACCTAAAAGATAGCTTAGTCCTCTTAGTAAACAGTTGAGTCAGTGCCCTCAAGAAGAACTATAAAGATATAAACCATTTTATTCTGTGTTGGCCTACTCCTTGTAGTTGTTTAAAATATCTATCACTCCGTTTTCTAATATAAAAATAGGTGGGGCACCTGGGTGGCTCAGTCGTTAAGTGTCTGCCTTCGGCTCAGGTCATGATCCCAGGATCCTGGGATCGAGCCCCACATCGGTCTCCTTGCTCAGCGGGGAGCCTGCTTCTCCCTCTCTCACTCCCCCTGCTTGTGTTCCTGCTCTCGCTATCTCTCTGTCAAATAAATAAAATCTTAAAAAAAAAAAAAAATAGGAAACACAGGCAAGTCAAACATTCTCTAAGTGCATTCCAAGGAAGAACTTACATAATCGCTTTTATTTCTCCCTGAATATCCTTTTTTAATAAAGATCCTAGTTAGAACAATAAGGGGAGGGAGTAATAACTATATTTCTGAATATTCCTTTAATTTCGTTCAAATTTTGGTCATGGAGAGCAAAAAATTTAGTACAAAAGTATGTGTGCAAAACACAGACAAGTTTGAATGCATCCATGATAAGAGTTGGGGGTTTGAACTGAAAAGACACATAAGTGGGAGGCCAAGCTCCTAGTCAACTGCTCAGGTGTTGGTTAGAAATACTGTACTGAAATCACAAATGTAGTAACTGAGTTCACAGAGGGAGAGTAGGTAGCAGGCACTAAGATGCTAGGTCAAATGTTAGTGTCTAGCATTTGATCACCTAAAAGCAGGTTCAGATTAGTAGCAGTTATAAAATTACCAATATTTCCTTAAAACGGTCCTTCACCTTTGTGTTTTCCTTGCCTTTTTTTATTATTGGTTGAAAAGAAATAGTAAACATAAGCTCTCAACTTGAATGAGACAAACATTAGTATTTAATTTGTTGATCATTCTAAAATTGACCCAATTAAATGCTGATTTTAAAAATGAATGCATCTAAATTTTCCTGATTTAAGATAGTGCTTATTATGGAGATCTAAGGTTTGTTTTCATTTGTTGGTTTTAAGCAGATATTATTTAACAGAATGGGGAAGTTCTCTTTAGCTTAATTCATTGAGGCTTGTTTTCTCCCCCCAATAATAACAAATAGGTGTTAAGTTATATTAAATGCTTCTTCTGATTCTGTTAAGAAGATAATATAGTTGTTTTCTAGTAATCTGTTTAGAGTTAATTAATTAAATACAATTATTTTCAAAATGTTATTTTTATTGTATTCCTCTTACTTTTATCTTACTGGATTCAGTTTCTTAATTTACGTTTGTTTGGGGTTTTGCATTCATAACCATGAACAAAATGGACATGTGATTTTCCTTTCTCTCCTTCTTCTTATCTGACTTTGTACCTAGACAAAGAATTTGGATAAGGTAAGAATGACATACCGCTTCAGATTTTGGTGAAATATACTTAAAAGACCCTGTAAAATTTAATTTTTATTAATGGAAAAATATTAAAATTACTACCTTGATTTTTTTAACAAATAAAAAAATAATTAAAGAAAATAATTCATTTTATTCTTGAATCAATTTTGTTTGATATTTTTATTTAGTGTCCATGTGTCTAAGCTTTCACATCTTACAGCAACTATAAGTTTATACCAGATTTAAAATTTTTTCTATATCTTGTTTATCCCATTTTTATGCATATTATTTTTGCTTTATCTTTTTTCTCTTCATCAATCAAACCAAATGTGTTTCTACTTTATTAGTATCTTAAGACAATTTTGTTTTTGCAGTGTCTCTTTGTTTTATTTTTTCATTGTATTATGCTTCTATTTTTTTAATTATCTGTTTTCATTTTTTAGTGTCTATTCTCTCTTCCTTTTTCCTAATTACTCATTGGAAACTGATGTTATGACATTAAGAATTTTCTCTTTTTTTAAAATAAGTTTTCAGTACAACACATTTTCCTCAATGTACTATTTTGCTGCATTCCTCAGGCTTGAAATATAGTCTTTCTCCATGTTTTACAGATAGATAGATAGATGATAGATAGATAGGTAGATGATAGATAGATAGATAGATGATAGACATGTACATATATATCTATATATGTATATATATGTTAATTTCTAAAAGAGTCATTTTTAGCTCATGTATGGGAATTTTAAGGGTTTTAAATTTTACCTTTTTATCAACATAATTTAATTCAACGGTGACAGTACTGTTCTCAATGTTACTTAATTTTGAAGATATATTGAGAAGATCTTACATCCTGAGTGATATTTTTAAAAATTTCATGTCTTTGAAATTAATGTGTACCCTGTAGTATAAGATACAGAACTTAATACACAGATTTATTAGACAAGGCTTGATAATTGTGCTTTCCATAACTTTATTGATTTTATATTGTTTGGACAAACGAAAATGAATTTATGTATAAATATTACACCATCAGGTACAAAAATTTAAACAATTTTATATCATCCTCTGAAGTTGGCACTTTGTTATCAAGTACTGATTCTTTCTATTACAGATAATTTTATTTTAGAATTTTTTTTCTACTACAAATATAGATATAACTGATTTATATTGGTAGTATTTTGCCTTATATAACTTTTTCCATCAATTTATATTCAAAACATTCATGGCTTTATGATTTATATGTGTCTCTTTTCAATAGCACATAGATTTGTATGTTATAAAACAACTTTGATCTTTATCATTTAATGGACATGTTCCTTTATTTTGTATTTTTCTTAATGACATATGCAATATATATTTGTATTCATATTTGAGCTCATTTTTCTATATTTCTTTTGTCACTTTAAAAATTTATTTCATGAATCAATAAAAAGCACTCTGCTTATTTTATTCTTTCCTTTTATTAGTTAGAAATTTTTATATTTTTGGTGGTCAATTTAAAGCATTTAAATATGTACAAAATTTCCTCATACCTTAATTTGAATGATATACTTGCTTACTTCTGAAAGACTTTAAAAGGATTTTCAATACATTAACTCTGATAATCTCACTTGCACATTATATATTACTGATGTCAAATCTTTCAGGGTTATTTGCAATCATGTATTAGTTATTAATTTATTATTATTTTATTCAAATAATGTTGGATGTTCCTGTGGGTTTTCCATATAATATGTACTCCATTCTTTCTTTTATCTCAACAATACTTCGTGGAGAATTTGTTTTCTTAAAGTCTCCCTCTCAGAATTTAATTTGAGGGGGAAGCGTTGGGTATATTTTTCCTGAATTTTTACCTGTAAATGTTGAAATTTACCTTTGTTCCTAAATGATAGCTTTGTTTGTTTTATAGGTATTTTTTCTCAAAATTTAAAGTCATTCTCAACTGTTTTTCTGGTTTCCATTTTTATTACTGGAAGATCTGTTACTGTCTTTTTTGATATTGTATGTCATCTCTCCTTTTCCACTGGTTACCTTCAAAATTTTCTCTTTGTCATCAATGTTCTTTGGTTTCATTTTGACATGCCTGGGTATGGATTTTTTTGTATTGATTTTTCCTAGAATATCTAACACTTCTTAGATTAGTGGACTTCTGTTTTATCAATTCTACAAAAAAAAAAAAAATCTACAAAATTATCTCCTTTTTTCCCTTCATTTTTTCCCATTTTCTCTTTCTCGTACTCTAATCAGACAGTGTCTCTTTCTATCCTCCAACTACCTTAGAACCTTTTTCATATGTTTAGCTTTCATATGTTCAGCTTTTGATTAATTTTCAGATACATTCCACGATCCACTTAATATCTGTTTAATAGTGTCTAAGTGACTTCACCTATTATGTTTTCATTTAAAAAATATATAAAATTTCATCTAGCCATTTTATTTTTTTAATCTTTCTTTTTATTCCTAATATTTTCTTGTGGATAATCTGTTCATAATTGCATCCTTTAATTCTTAAACATTTAATACACATTTAGAGTAAAATCTGTATATGAAAGTTCCAATATCTATTTTTCTGGATTAAATTTTGGTTTCATCATTCTGCCAATACTTTCTGTGGCTTGTCTTCTAATATGTTTGATATAAGGTATTAGTTTGTAGGTGATTGTCGAGTGCACATCCACACACACATACATGTATACACACACAAAAAGCCTCCAAATGTACCCAGCATAGAATATGAAATTATGGGATCCAGCTGTACTATCAAGGATGAAGATCCCAAGGAAAAATAAAGTACGTGGGATCAAAGCATCCTTAGGCCTAGATAATTGTGGGGAGTTTGGCTCATTGAGGAAGTCTGGTTCCTAGAGTCAAGGACCAGGCGCTTTGAGAAGATTAAGGTATGATTTAGACTCTGATTGAAAAATTAGTTTCTTCTGATGCATTGGAAAGTTTAAAACCACATTTACCGAGTACCCTTGCAGCTAGTGTTCTTGATGAATATAAGATTCCACCAATGAGATATTGGGTAGATGGAAGTGGAACAAAGATAACTTTTTTCGAAAGCAGCTAGCAAAAATTAGAAGAGACTTGAGTGTCTAATGGTGCCAGATTCTGCATTCCAGCAATTTGGTTAGGAGAGCCAGTTTTTAAGGCAGTAATAATGATAGTAGCAGCCTAAGTCTCTTCATTTGATGTGCTGCTACATTAGTGTGACTTCCTCTTAATTCCACTCCTTCAATTCTAATGATTTTATAAGCACTAATGCCATAACGTAAACCATTTCTCCCTGATATACTTAGAGCAACTTCGGTTTTCTTCACTGAACTCTGACTGAAACAGATGGGGACTGAACAATATTTTAGGGTAGAGACATGATTAGGATTTATGGACTATATGATGGTTGCTTTTAAGATTTTTTTTTTTATTTATTCATTTGAGACACAGAGATACAGAGAGAGAGAGAGTATGAGCAGGGGGAGAGGCAGAGGGAGAGGGAGAAGCAGGCTGCCTGCTGAGCCAGGATCCTGACGTGGGGCTCAATCCCAGGACCTTGGGATCATGATCTGAGCAGAAGGCAGACCTTAACCATCTGAGCCACCCAGGCGCCCATGATGTTACTTTTAATGGGAGCTCCTCATCTGATATCATATTGAAAGAAATACGCCATATGTTTCTACCCTGAATTTATATGCTATTTCTCTTTTTGCTCTAGATGATCTTTTTTTTTTAAGATTTTATTTATTTGACAGAATATATAAATAAAATCTTTTTTTTTAAATTTTATTTGACAGAATATATAAATAAAATCTTTTTTAAATTTTATTTATTTGACAGAATATATAAATAAAATCTTTTTTTTTTTTTTTAATTTTATTTATTTGACAGAGAGAGACACAGCGAGAGAGGGAACACAAGCAGGGGGACTTGGAGAGGGAGAAGCAGGCTTCCCGCCGAGCAGGGAGCCCGATGCGGGGCTTGATCCCAGGAGCTGAAGGCAGACCCGAGCTGAAGGCAGACGCTTAACGACTGAGCCACCCAGGTGCCCCTGCTCTAGATGATCTTCACATGGTCCCTCTGGGTCAGGAAATAAGAGAGCCTAGGATCTGGGTGGGGTACATCTCTGAATGCTGACTCCACTGCATTCCTATGACTCTTCTTATTCTGTTATTTTTATTTTTGGACCCCACCACCACATGTTTTTTTCACTAACTCTTCCTTCCCCAATCTGCTTAATCTATATAATCTCTTGGAAAATTCAGATTTTTTTCATCCACTTTTTATAATCTCTTGTTAAAGGCACAAACTTAGGGCTCTGAGAACCAAAAGCAGATAATTCAGAATTCTACCTTTGAATACTCGGGCTCTAGTGGGTAATGAATGATTCCTGACTGAAGTCCAAGGACAATTGGACTAGCATCACAGACTTTTTGATTCATTTAAGATTGCATGAGCAAATTGGAGAGAATGTTGCATTTTGCTAGAGAAATGATCTGAATCTTTTATAAGATGTTAAAGAGTCACTAATGGGAGAACAGCAACATTATATAGAGTGAAACATTTTATTAGGACTACTGTGATATACTCATTTGTTATCACATTTCTATTGCAGGTAAAAAAAATCCCAAACTTTTGAATAGCCGAACAGTTACTAAATTAATATTGAAATAAGTGGTTTAGATGTGTTTACTTCTATTACTTGGGTTTTTATCATTCTTCCCTAGAGTAGCATTTTGCAGAATTTAACCCCAACCTAGACAATTTTCTCTAATTCCCTACAATGAAAAAAGACAAGAATTAAAAGTCTCTATATTTATATGTACAATTTGACCAAGCACTGATTTGGGGAGGGGTACTTTATTTTAGTTTGAGACTTTTTTTAGCACTATTTGGCAGATAGGCACATTGATTGAATAGACCCATCTGTTGTCCTAGCAATTAGTTGGCTTGCATCTAGATGAATCAGGCATGTATCCAATGTAAGAAGAGTCTTCTGTGGTAGGCCATGATTATGAAAATAAGATTTGGCTTCCAAGAGAAATGCCAAGTTGTTCTAGGCCATAAGTCTGTGCATTCATTCATGGCATTTGGGGACTTTCCTGAGACACACAACATTTATTCGAAATATTAATTGAATCAAGTTCATTTTCAGGATGAAATTGGCTTAAGCTTCATTTCATGGTGTTTTAAAGTACTGAACTCACAATCAATAAAGTGGGCATCATTTATTGTTAGATTTACTTAAGAGTTCTGCTAAAGCTAAACATATTTTAGCAGAATATTTTCATACAATTCATCTTATAAAAAATTTCTTTGTTGAAACATAAATCAGAATTAAAGCGTAGTTCTTTGTTGAAACATAAATCAGAATTAAAGTGTAGTTCAAGTGGTCATCATCTATCTACTATCATATGCAAAATAGCAGAGAAAAAAAAAAAAAACACTTTTTCACAAACTGTCTACCCTGTTAATTAATTGGGGCATTGACAGATTTTTGTTTCTCATGCTCAGGATATAAGCACAAATGCCACTTTTCCTTATTGAAAAGTATCTTAACTTTTATAGATTTGTTATGTCTCAATAAATTCACCCACTCTTTCATTCATATAATAATATATATTGAGAACTAACTTTGTGCTAGCATCTTAGATCCAGATGATAAAGTAGTAAAGAAAACATTAAATTTTAATGAATAAACAAACACTGCCCTTATTGAGCTTAAATTCTAGTATCAATCAAGAGGTAGTAAATAAAATTAATATATTAAATAATATTTTATTATATTTTAATGCTCTGGAAAAAATAAAACAATAAAAATTAGGAGTGTTAGGGTGTGTGTTCCAATTTTAGATACAGTGAACAGAGTGGTAACTAAGAAGGTGATATTCCAATGAACACTAGAATGACACGAGGGAATGAACCCTGCTGATTTAGGAAGTCGAGAGTGCCAGACAGAAATAAGCAAATGCACATGTCCTGATGCAGGACTTGTGCCGGGTGAGATCGTAGAAGAGCCAGGAGTCAGTCTGGTCGCAGCAGTGATTAGGGAGGGAGCAACTGGATATGAGGAAAGAGGTAATGGACCTCTAAAATTACTTCGGTTTTTATACAGAGTGGGATACGGATCATTGGAAGGTTTTGAGCAGAAAAAGATGTCATCTGGTTTTAAAAAAAATAAAACTATGGTTGATCTAGAGAGAATTAAGTACAGAGGCAGGATGGTGGAAGGGTGGAGGCCAATTAGTCAGCAGTAGCAATCCAGTTGACAGATGATGATGCTTTGCCCAGAATGGTAGCAGCCAAAGTAGTGATAAATATTTAAAGTCCATGTAAGTGCCAAAGGAAAAGAACACTCAGTGATAACAGTGAGGCTTTCAGCCTCAGTTACTGAAAGGATATAGATTAACATATCTGAATGGAATATTTACTTAAAACTAATGTCCATGTGGGCCTCTTAACTATTTTGACAGCAGAAGTGTAGGCCATTTGCATCTCTAGTCTTCCCCCAAACACAAAACCTCCAACTATTGTATTGCACTTTCGTAAAGGAATTCCACTGATATATCCTATATTAGAAAATGCTACATTCAGTCCTGCTAACAAGCATCTCACTATTCAAACTGTACTGCTCTTCCTTTAGTTCATTTATTCAAATATCTCATTGCATAACTTGGTCTACCTCATTAAATACTCCAGTCTATAGACCTACATAACTATCTTCATTTCTCTTGGTACTCAACTGAAATTACTTGATTTATCATTTTAACTACTTCTTTACAAACAGCCTTAATATCAATATTACCTCACTATATCGATATTTTTCAACTCAAATATCAATTTTCTCACTTCCACATCTAATCAACTGAAGGTTTCTTGAAAAAAAAAAACAAATTGATTAGATTTATTTAAAAATCATATCAAATGAAAATACTACTGCTAAGCTTATAGTGATCTATCAAATGTTTTTTCCTCCTACACAGAAAGAATTGTTAGATACACTAATACTCCCACACTCTTGCTCTCTAGGATAAATGATTAGATATACTTTTATTTTTTAGATGAATTTTCTCCATAAATGTTCATTCATTTTCATGGTTTAAGTACTTTTTGCATGTTAGTCCTTTCCCTGTTTTTATCCCTAATCCAAACCTATTCCTTAGCTCCTAATTAATATATCTAATTGCCTACTTGTCTACCCGACTTCACTTAGAGGTTCATATGTAGTAATCCCAAAACAGAACTTAGTGTTTCCAGCACAACATTTCCTTCCCCCATGGAAGAATTACTTGTTCAGATAATCAGGCCAGATACCTAAAATTCATCGCTGATTTTTCCATTTTCCTCTATCACCCACTTTTATGATTTATATAACTTAATCAAATTATAAGACTGATATATGCTTATATGTTTAAAAGAAAATATGACTATAACAACTGTATATTATATAAAATGAATACATCAAGTTGACAAGTATGTCCATCAAATGTCTCTTTGGTTTATTCTTGTTTGTTTTACTATTATTACATAATTTAGACATCCATCTGTTTCTTTATCATTAATATTATCTTATTATCATTAATATGATATCTTGATGTTTTAAGTTCCTTTATCTTATTTTATAGTAAAGATCCAATACTTGTAATTAGCACAACTATTTGAATTATTATTTTATTCAGAATTATCAAATATGGATGTGTTATGAGTACAACTGCTTAAGTTAAAGTTAAATAAATGTACTATATAATCTAACACTGCTGTCAAAATTTTCCATAAAACTACCTGAGATGTTATGAATTTTAGGAACCTTTATCAAATTATTTTACTTACTTAGATTATCTTTTGGAAAATATATCAATTTAAACAAAATACAAAAGAGCTTGTCATGGAAATGTGTAACTAACGTTCTTTTCATAATTAAACACATTTCAGTGAAATTTAGTTAGCACTAACATCCTACTGTTGAGGTAATGAAACTGAAAATATTGAAACAATCAACTTATATTGAACTTACTGTAGTTTCAATTATTTAAGAAATAAATCATAATGATAGTCTAATAGACCATCTAAAATTACCATTTGCATATAGATTTTGTACAATTAGTTTCTATGATGTGTAATATTTGGTTTTATGTGTGGACCTGGCTAGCTATAGTACCCAGTTATTCAATTTAACACTAGTTCAGATGTTACTGTGAAGGTATATTGTAGATGTGGTTAGCATCTACAATCAGATGATTTTATGAAGATATCTTTGATAATCTGGATAGGCCTCATTCAATTAGTTGAAAGCCTTTAAAAACAAAACACTTACTGAGGAAGAAGAAATTTAGCCTCAAGACGGCAACATCCATCCCTACTAGAGAGTCTCCAGCCTAATGGCATGTCCCATAGATTTCAGAACTGCCAGTCTGAAAAATCCTTAAACCAAGGCCTTGAAATAAGTCTTTCTGTCTCTGATTGTCTCTGTCAATCTCTCTCTCTTTCTCTCTCTCTCTCTCTCATACACACACTGTGGCTCTTTGCATCTGTGCACAAATAGGCTTAAAGAGCTGTGAAAAAATCTTTAATTTTAAAGTAGGAATATGTGTAGGTATGTCTGTGTGTGTGTTGAGATGTAAGTTTAAGGGGTAGTAATGTAGAGTTTATTGATTCTCTTGATCGAATATGTCTAGGCCACAAAATATGTAACAAGGGCCTTATCTGTATTTGATAACATCATGGATGATAAATAAAAATATTAAAATAATAAACCATAACAAAATAAAAGGGAAATCTTATGCTGATCAATGAGAATCGTGTCCTATGAACTGAAACATTAAACAAACTGAATTCTATGTACCTAAAGACACTGATGAACAAAGAAGAGAAACAGAATGTATTTGGAGTAATATTGTGACTTGAACTATATTGTCAAATCAAAGGATCCTAAAAGGAAAATCTGCCTATTATCCTCTTATGAAGTGCATGAGCCAAATTTCCCCTTTAAAAAATGTAATAGCACACTTTTGCATTTAAAAACTTTTCAAATAACTATCAGATTTACAAAAATTAAGAAGTTATGAAAGATATTAAAATCAAAACAGATGTTCTGCAAATGCCATCTGCAGAGGTTTCACTAGATGCCAGAAAAATAAGAAGTCTTCAGAAAATGTCCAAGATCTAATAACTTATATAGAAAATTTTTTACTCTTCTAACTTAAAGAGAAAGGAGCAGAGAAAAACTTATGTCTATGCACACAAATAGCTTCTGAATGCATATGTAATAAAGATATTGAACTAACAATAGACATATAAGAAAATAAAACACTATTCTCATTATTGGATACAAACACATTCAACCATTAAACTGATTTAGAAAATCTATTCCTAAATATAATAACTAATAATACATTCCTTCAGGGTTTGTTTCCAGAATAATATAACCTACATTTATGATATAATGAAAATGACATAGATTAAGAAATGAATACTCACGACAATAGTTTACTCCTGACATAAATCCCACTGGTTAAAAATCAACCTAAAATTAAGTGATTTTTGTCTACCTACCCATCCAGTTCTTGTTGGTCCTGGCAAGGTTAAACCTTTGATGTAATTATCTTTTAATAGACATTTTTATAAAACCCTTTCCTATCAATATTACATTTTCACCCTCTTCAATATTTCAAATACTATAATATGAACTATATAAACTTTAGAATCCCAATTCCAAACTTTCTATGTCTTTTTTTCTCACAATAATGACTCATTCATTCAGCAAATAAACCCAGACTTACTAAACAAAAACACAACACACAAACACACATACCCAAACATACCTTGAGAGAAATGCCTTTAAATATTTACAATAGATATATTTAAACTGTAGAATAATAATTTTCTTTATGTTTTTATTATCTGTCCACATTTGTTATCATGATCATGTATGGTTTCACAGTAAAGAAAAGTGTATTCAAATACCTTTCAGTTCCTTAAAGGAAAAAAAAAAAAACAACACATTAAATCAGTGATATTTAAGAAAGACTTTATTGGTTAAAGCAGTGATTTACAAACTTTTTGCATTATGGCACACATAAGAATATATTTTTAGGGGACACTAAGTTACATAAGACTGCTTTTTTTTTTTTTAAAGATTTTATCTATTTATTTGAGAGAGAGAATGAGACAGAGAGAGAGAGCATGAGAGGGGGGAGGGTCAGAGGGCGAAGCAGACTCTATGCTGAGCAGGGAGTCTGATGCGGGACTCGATCCCGGGACTCCAGGATCATGACCTGAGCCGAAGGCAGTCGCTTAACCAACTGAGCCACCCAGGCGCCCCACATAAGACTGCTTAAGGCTAATAGCTGTCAGCCTAGTTAACTTGCTGTCCTGAATGCTGAGGCCACCAATACCTTGGGACAATTGGTAGCTCATAATTTGTACAACAGTTTGCCACACTTTGAAGAGAGCTCTGGGTTATCTTAGGACATACTATTACACGAATACTTTCATTACTCTTCAGAATATTGAAAGTAAATTTTGGGCAGTGTAACTTCCACTACTCTTTTTTGTTTGTTTATTTGCTTGTTTGATGATTAGGTTTTCAGAATCAACTAAAAAAAGGTGAAATGCCTGTCAAGTATTTGTCTCTTAATGTTCTTTATAGAGGTTGAATATAATACCTTCTTTTATTCCTTTCTTTTCCTTTTTTTATGTAAGTATATTTTTAACAAAATCAAATAAAACACGTTTATTACTGAGAATGATTATCTTATGATCTTGGCATCTGCCAAAGTGAAATTTAAAACTGTATTCTAGTTCAAATCATTATTGTACAAATAAATATTTTATAGTGTGCTTTTTTGCAAACATTTGTATAAAAATCAGGACAAATATAGTATTTTTATCCATTATTACACACTAGGTGTGGCTAAATCTAAGTATTTAAAATTTTTATCATTAGAAACATTAAATTATTCTAAATGAATAACAATAAATATATGAGTTGTTAAATTCACATAATGAATTAATGCATAGTTCAAATAGCATTAAATTAGCCTATTTAATAAAATAAGTAAGTCACATTGGACTGAACTAGGACTAAAAAGTGTATTAATTTTACTATCATAATAATACTGCTTTATAAAATACAAATGAAAACTACAGTGAGATATCACCTCGTCCTCCTGTCAGAATGGCTAAAATCAACAACACAAGAAACAACACAAGAAACAATGAGCAAGGATGTGGAGAAAGGGGAACACTTTTGCATTTTTGGTGGGAATTCAAACTGGTGCAGCCACCCTGAAGAACAGTATGGAGAGGCACCTCAAAAAGTTAAAAAATAGAACTACCCTACAATCCAGCAGTTGTGCTACTGGGTATTTACCCAAAGAATACAAAAGGATGCATGCACCCCAGTGTTTATAGCAGCATTATCTATGATAGCCAAACTAAAGAAACAACCCAAGTATCCATTGACTGATGTATGAATAAGGAAGATCTGGTATACACACAAACACACACACACATACACACACACACACACACACACACAATGGAATATTACCGAGTCATAAAAATGAAATCTTGACATTTGCAATGATATGGATAAATCTAGAGAGTATGTAATGCTAAGCAAAATAAGTCGGTCAGAGAAAGGTTAATACCATATCATATCACCTATATGTGGAATTTAAGAAAGAAAACAAGCAAGCAAAGGGGAAAAAAGAGAGAGGGAGAGAGAGAGAAACCAAGAAGTGACTCAACTATAGAGAACAAACTGATTTTACTAGAGTGTAGGTGGGCAGGTGGATGGGTGAAATAGGAAATGGAGATTAAGGAGTGCACTTGTCATGATGACCACTGGGTGATGTATGGAAGGGTTGAATCATGATATTGTACACCTGAAACTAATATTACACTGTATGTTAACTAACTGGAATTTAAATAAAAACTAAAAATGTAAAAATGTAAAAAATATATATTTAAAATAAACCTTCCATTATCCTTACCTCCCTTTTTAATTTTATTTTACTTTATTATGTTATGTTAATCAGCATACATTACATCATTAGTTTTTGATGTAGTGTTCCATGATTCATTGTTTGCGTGTAACACCCAGTGCTCCATTCAGTACGTGCCCTTTTTAATACCCATCACCAGGCTAACCCATCCCCCACTCCCCTCCCCTCTAGAACCCTCAGTTTGTTTCTCAGAGTCCATAGTCTCTCATGGTTCGTCTCCCCCTCCAATTCCCCCCCCCCTTCATTTTTCCCCTCCTACTATCTTCTTCTTTTTTTTTTTTTTTAACATATAATGTATTATTTGTTTCAGAGGTACAGGTCTGTGATTCATCAGTCTTACACAACCAGCACTCACCATAGCACACACCCTCCCCAATGTCTATCACCCAGCCACCCCATCCCTCCCACCCCCCCACCACTCCAGCAACCCTCAGTTTGTTTCCTGAGATTAAGAATTCCTCATATCAGTGAGATCATATGATACATGTCTTTCTCTGATTGACTTATTTCGCTTAGCATAATGCCCTCTAGTTCCATCCACATCGTTGTAAATGGCAAGATTTCATTTTTTGATGGCTGTATAATATTCCATTGTGTGTGTGTGTGTGTGTGTGTGTGTGTGTGTGTGTGTGTGTGTATATATATATATATATATATATATATATATCTCACATCTTCTTTATCCATTCATCTGTCGATGGACATCTTGGCTCTTTCCATAGTTTGGCTATTGTGGACATTGCTGCTATAATCGTTGGGGTGCACATACCCCCCCCGGATCACTACATTTGTATCTTTGCTTACCCCCCTTTTCAAGATAATATCCTATTTACTCTTATTCTGACAAATATTGTTAAACAATATTTTTTAACTTTGTGACTGCAGATTAATTTTTTAATGTTCCCAATCATGATTTCTCCTTACCACTCTGAAGAAACTGTTGTTATCAAGGTTATCAGCGACTACCTAGTAGCTGAACCTCCAGCACATTATTTTTTTTCCCCCTTTGATTTAAATACCATATGGCCCAGATAGTTTCCCATTAATTCTTTGAAATCCATTTTCTTGGCTTCCATTAAAATACTCACCTTGGCTTTTGCTGTGCACTTTACTAGTTTATCTTTCTGTGTGTATCCCTGGAGTATTAGTGTTCTCTATGTTAAAGGTTTTCAGAACTATGTCTCCAAAATATAGACCAATATTTTACAATTCTTGAATGTTCAATTTACTTCAAATACAGTGGTTCCAAAACTGAATTAATTATCTTCTGTTAGCATCCCAATTAACCAGTTAACCAATTTAGGAATCTATAAAATATCTCTGCCTCATTTCTCTCCACTATCTCTCATACCCAATAAGTTACTAAACTCTAAATTCTACTTCAAAAAGCCATTATACCCACTCTTTTTCAATCTTCCCAACCCCACCACCATTTTGTTGGTGGAGACACTTAAATCTGTTTTCAGATATATTATAAGTCACCTAAATTCCCTATCAAGAGACTCTCAGAGTTACAGTAATATCATCCACATTGTTACAAAAGTTGTATTTCAGATGCAATTCTGACAAGATTATTATGCATAAAATGCAGTTATGAATTCTTATTGTCCACAAGAGAAACCTAAGCTTTGTGTAATGGCATAAAACAGGTGCCCCAGGCAGTATCATGACTAGTTATTTTCCTAGAATTCATACTCCCTTGTCTCTACTTTGCTCTGCGAAATTATTCTTCAGCCTCCCCTTTGAATCTAGGAGATAACAGATATCATCCCAGTTAATTATTTTTTTGAAGTTGACCGAAGTCTGTTTCGATTATTTTAAGGTAATAGCTACAACTGATAAAACCCTGTGACATATAACCACAAAGTATATTAAGACACATTATGAAATATCATACCAAACAATTACACTGTTCTGATTTCCAGTAATTATTTTCTCGTTCCTATTTTAAAATATTTCTAATCATGGGCGCCTGGGTGGCTCAGTTGGTTAAGCGACTGCCTTCAGCTCAGGTCATGATCCGGGAGTCCCAGGATCGAGTTCCGCATCAGGGTCCCTGCTCAGCAGGGAGTCTGCTTCTCCTTCGGACCCTGCCCCCTCTCCTGCTTTCTCTCTCACTCTCTCTCTCAAATAAAATCTTTAAAAAAAATAAAAATAAAAATAAAAAAATAAAATATTTCTACTCATTATCCAAAAAATATCTTTTATTTTTATACTGTAACAACCTGCATATGACCAAAGGCTGAATTAATCTATTACTTATTATCACTATCTTATGTCTTACGTTACTATATACCTATACACTTCATCATACTTGTGACTTTTACTTTCCCTATGTTTTAAAGTATACACTTCTGTGGACAGAACTATATGTCATTGGCGTGTGTGTATGTGTGTGTGTGTGTGTGTGTATGTGTGAAGATATACCAGGGCACCTATTTCAATTTAGGGAATTGGTTGAATTATACAATAAATAATTTTATAACTTCTAATTCCTTAAATACTTACTGAAAAACCACTGACATGATTAAGGAAATTACTTTATAGAATTTGAAAATTAAAATTTTATTCATATATTGAGCATACACTCAGCATAAAATGATTTGGGAATCATTATGATATCAAAATCCCCTTTATTCCTATTCCACATATAGCCTAGCGGGCAAACTATGGTAAGTCTCTCTTAATATTACTAAAAGTTGATTCTTCTCTTAAAAAAATATTACAAAAATTTGGTTTGCTCAACTGTTCCATAAGTAAATTTATCATATATGGGTGGGGTTTATTTCTGGGTTCTCTATTCCATCATATATTGGTGGGGCTTATTTCTGGGTTCTCTATTCTGTTCCATTGATCTATGTTTTATGCCAGGATCATACTGTTTTGATTACTATACTTTGTAATATAGTTTGTCAATACCTAAAAAATAATTCATTCCAGTTAGAGAAAATAGCTAGTGAAAAAATGCTTTGTGTTGGATTGTGTCTGGTGTTTTTTTTTTTTTAATTTATTTTATTTTATTTTATTTTATTTTATTTTATTTTATTTTATGATGTTAATCACCATATATTACACCATTAGTTTTTGATGTAGTGTTCCATGATTCATTGTTTGTGTATAACACCCAGTGCTTCATGCAGAACGTGCCCTCTTTAATATCCATCACCAGGCTAACCCATCCTCCCACCCACCTCCCCTCTAGAACCCTCAGTTTGTTTTTTAGAGTCCATAGTCTCTCATGGTTCGTCTTCCCCTCCAATTTCCCCCCTTCATTTTTCCCCTCCTGCTAACTTCTTCTTTTTTTTTTTTTTTAACATATAATGTATTATTCGTTTCAGAGGTACAGGTCTGTGATTCAACAGTCTTACACAATTCACAGCACTCACCATAGCACATACCCTCCCCAATGTCTATCACCCAGCTACCCCATCCCTCCCACCCCCACCACTCCAGCGACCCTCAGTTTGTTTCCTGAGATTAAGAATTCCTCATATCAGTGAGATCATATGATACATGTCTTTCTCTGATTGACTTATTTCGCCTAGCATAATACCCTCCAGTTCCATCCACGTCATTGCAAATGGCAAGATTTCATTCCTTTTGATGGCTGCATAATATTCTATTGTGTGGGTGTGTGTATATATATATATTACACACCACAGTTTCTTTATCCATTCATCTGTCGATGAACATCTTGGCTCTTTCCATAGTTTGGCTATTGTGGACATTGCTGCTATAAACATTGGGGTGCATGTACCCCTTTGGAACCCTACATTTGTATCTTTGGGGTAAATACCTAGTAGTGCAATTGCTGGGTCATATGGTAGCTCTATTTGCAACTTTTTGAGGAACCTCCATGCTGTTTTCCAGAGTGGCTGCACCAGCTTGCATTCCCACCAATAGTGTAGGAGGGTTCCCCTTTCTCCACATCCCCGCCAACATCTGTCCTTTCCTGACTTGCTAATTTTAGCCATTCTGATTGGTATGAGGTAGTATCTCATTGAGGTTTTGATTTTGATTTCCCTGATGCCGAGCGATGTTGAGCACTTTTTCATGTGTCTGTTGGCCATTTGGATGTCTTCTTTGGAAAAATGTCTGTTCATATCTTATGCCCGTGTCTAGTGTTTTAAAAAATATTAAAGAGTCTGGTAGGTATAACTGGAGCAAAGTGGTCAAGAGAAAATGTTAATGATGAGATAAGAGATGTAACCAAGTTGTCAGGACACTTAGGGCTTTTAAAAGCAGGTAAGGGCTTTGTTTTTACTCTGTGTCAAAAGGATGAGACTTTAAAGGATTTTTGAACTTAGAGATAGCTTGATATGATTTATATTTTAAAATGTTACTCTGGCTGAAGTATTGAGCATATTATATAAGGCATACAGATGACTTGGAATATTGTGGCATCAGTTGGCTTTTGGTTTAAAAAATGTGTAGTCTCAACAGTCCCTATTTGAATGGGTTGAGTTTCTCAGTTTTTAAGATAGACTCTTGCTCTCATTAAAAAGCAGTCTCAGGTGCCTCGGTGGCTCAGTCCTTTGAGATTCTGACTCTTGATTTCAGCTCAGGTGGTGATCTCAGTGTCCAGGGATTGAGCCCTGCATTGGACTCCATGATCAGAGGGTAGTCTGCTTGAGATTCTCTCTCTCCCTCTCCCCTGCCCCCTTGTACTCTCTCTCTCTCAAATAAATAAATAAATCTTAAAAAAAAAAAAGGCAATCCTTATAACCATTATTATTTTTTTTTTTCCAGAAAAGCCCATATCTTTGCAGGTAAAAGAGTCAGTTCCTAACAATGTCACAAGGAATATACTTGTCCCAAGAAATAAATAAACCATTTCTAAAGTGTCTTGTTCCTATTTTAAAAATGTCAGAATTTTCTTCTGATAAGATATGTGCAGTCCCAACTATGCAGTGGGGGGTCAAAAGCAGCTATCAATCAAGAGCTCTTATGTACCATGGCTAACAAACACACTTCACAGAAATAAAAGGTCCAGGTCTAGTAGATGACTTCGTGCATTTAACTCTGTCCTACCTGCTGTATGGATAACACACCAGTATTCTTTCAGACATTAGGGTATAATACGAGAGAAATGGGTCTAGATTCCCGTATTATAAAGAAAACACAAGGATTTTGAAGCTTATCTTTTTATATTTAAATTCAATTTCTAAATAAAAAGGAATAAAAACAAAGTACATTTTTAAGATTTATTTATTTATTTGAGAGAAAGAGTGTGAGCATGGTGGGGAGGGGCAGAGGGAGAGGGAGAGATTATCTGTAGCTGACTCCTGGCTGATCACTGAGCCCCATGCAGTACTTGGTCTCAGGACCCTGAAATTGTGACTTGAGCCAAAACCAAGAGTCAGAAGTTTAATCAACTGAGCTACCCAGGTGCCCCAAACAAAGTAATTTTTAAAAAAGAATCTTCCGTAATAAAATTTAAAAAAGGAAGAAGATTAAAAGGAATTAAAACAAAGGAAATGGAGAAAATAAAGAAAAATTAAAAACAATAATAAAACTTCACCCATTCAACAATCAGCTAAGTTTCAGCAACTCTGGAATTTTTACTTATTTTTATTTTTATTTATTTTTTTAAGATTTTATTTTTATTTACATGACAGAGAGAGAGAGAGCACAAGCAGGGGTAGCAGAAGGCAGAGGGAGAGGGAGAAGCAGGCTCCCCACTGAGCAGGGTGCCCGATGTGGGGGCTCCATCCCAGGACCATGGGATCATGAACTGAGCTGAAGGCAGCCACTTAACCAACTGAGCCAGCCAGGTGTCCCAACTCTTGAATTTTTAATTCAAACTTTCCATACTCTGATCATATATTCATATTTCTCCAGAACTATTTTCTTTCCATTGCACATGTTTGTGATCTCATAAGTATTTCTACCTTTTGTGAATTCTTTAATTTATTCCATATAAAAGAATCCCACCCCTTCTCTTCTCACTCTAAACTAGCATCCAAGTTTTTGCCAATACTCTCAACACTGCCCCATTTTTGTCTTATTTTTTTAGCACATATATGCTATACTACCTATATCCTGGATCAATTAAATTGTTGCCACTCATGGCAGCTGTGCAATTATTTATGAATTCAACTGAACATAGTTTACAAATATTTTGTACTGATTCTGAAATGGGTCTTTAAAACTGGCCCCAGGTCTTTCATTTTCCTAATCAACATTCTTTCCCATTAACAAATACAAGTTTCCAATATGTTTCCATTTGAATCATCCCTCAATTACAACTCCCATCATTGTCAACAGACTCATTAGTATTTTGCCTCAGGGAAAAAATATGGACCTCTTAATTTCTAACACACCATTAATAAATATCAACATCTGTCTTTCCTTTTTATTTCCTGTTTTAATGGCACAGGTGTTCTTATACGAAGTTAAGATATCAGCTTGACTTCTGGATCTCATTCCATCTTCTTCAACAGAAATATCACTTTGTTGAATAAATCCTCACTTTTCTAAATCTCTCAACAACAATCACCAAAAAAATACTGAATTTCTACCTTTGGTCAGGCAGTTGTCTATAGATTAGAATAGTGAAACTAAACAATGTCAGATTTAGCTTGTGAATCATAGTCTCTGGTTTGATGAGTTATGTAATATTCAAATAATCATGCTTAACATGAACAATTTAGAAATGTAAATTTCTATGAAAAATTCAGTTTTAGGAGATAATTTGATCAATAATTTAATAAAGTAAGATCTCAGGGAGGCTTCCTAAATAAGTGATTATTTAGCTCTGATAAGAAAGGAGAATCAGCAATTTTGAAATGGTTTTGCAAAGAAGTGGATTTCCAAGCAAGAAATAACCCTACAGACAGAGGGAGCATGACATTCTAATACAAATTTTAATAATAAAAAGTCCAGGATGACTGAAATGCAGAAAATTAAGAGATATGTGGATACTGGAACTAGGGAAGTAGTTGCAAATCTATTAAATGCAAATCTATTAAATGTCAAGTTATTAAATGCAAATCTACTAAATGCCAGGTAAAATCAAGTTTTAGTGCTTGGAACAGAAATGATTCTAGATATTTTCAATCATGAAGAGAATTAATACAGGAAATTAGGGTCTTTAAAAATTCTTGGGAGTCACTGGAGAAGTATCAATTAGAGATGCTGCCACATGGTGATAGAGCTCACCTTCACAGCAACTTTTACAAAGGCCAGAAGATAGCCATTGCCTCTGGCAGTAGTACAATTGCCGCAATTAAACATGTGTCTAGACGTGAAATGCCACCACAGGGGTCATCACAAACATTAAAGTCTCTCAAAACTCATTTATTAACATCATAGCATCAAGCCATGTTAAAGTATTTTACCTTAAAATTCCCTTCCTGTTTCATGGAAGCACATCTCCTGTCTTAAGTCTACATTGCTCATTAACCAAGGAAATGTACTGTTTAGATTCATTCATTGCAGTTCAGGAAGTGCTTGGAACTGGGTAAGAATGGATGCTAAGTGGCAATATGCCATAAACTGGACACTACGTAAAGTTAGGTTGGCTTTTAATCCTAAAACCATATAATCCATTAAATACTTTTAATATATTATGTTTGCATTTTGGAAATATCATGGTTTACTGTATGAAGAATGATTTCAACAGATGCAGAATGGATTCTAGAAAGAAATTTGGAGGTATTGCAGTGTTGGTCAAGCTGAGAAATGATAGCACACTATTTATGGTATGGCCATGTAAATAAAAGAAAGCACAGATAATTAAAACACTGAGGGAATAAAATTGATAAGACTTGTGCATGTATTAGTTCTTCTCTGAAGTAAATCGTTAGACAAAGATTTACATGCAAGAAATTTTTTAGATGCGATTCAAGGAAACCCTGGTCAGTGAGATAGGAAGTGAGATGAAAAAGAGATGGAAGCCAGTGTAGATCTATTATTAAAAAAAAAAAAAAAATACTCCTCTATGGACATCTGGAGCCCATTGTTCCTGATTCTCTAAGAGACAATGGAGAGAATTCTTCATCATTGTCCTATGCAAGGGTAGAGGTTGCTGAATAATTAATATTCTAAGTCCCATTCATATTAACTAAAGATTGCTTCTAAATTATCCACTTTCCAGCACATCTAGACTGTCCCATATGTGATCTGAGTGTGCCAGAAAAAGACCTTGGATGGAGACTCACAGACACTTGCACAAGGTAGCCAAGAGCATAAATAAGAAAGGTGAGAACTATGGGGATATGGACAAGGAAGTAATAGCATCTACTACAAGAATAGATTGGATATGAATATTGTAGGAGAGGGCGATAGCAAAGATGACTTCATGATTTATATTTTGAACAACTGAATAGATATGATGGCTTTTACTAGAGAAAACAATAGAAAACCATGTATCAAGAGAGATTAAGAGCACAATATTAAAAAATAGTAGGTTTGAGGTGCCATTGATAGATCTGTAAAAATATGTCAAGTAGGCACCTGAATATATAAATTAGGATCTCAGAGAAGAGCTATAAGCTGGACATTTACATTTTGTAGATATTAAAGCCATTAGTTTATCAGGAGTCATTATGGCCAATGTCACAGTCTTCCTCAGATTTCCATAACCAGGCCTCCATATTCATTCTCCAGTTGTTATTATTTATGACAGCTAAGAGCTCACAAATGTGCCCCCTCCACAGAATTTTCCTCAGCTAGAATCAGTCTGTTCACCAGAGAATTAATGCAGTACCACAAGGATGACCCACAACTTATCCACATGGCATCAATGTTTAAATTTGTCTAGCCATGGCTGGATTTATTTGAAACAATATTCTTGGTATTTTTTCATCTTTACTTTTCTACATTATTATCCAATCACTTACATGATTACTTTATGAACAATCTCTCAATAAATTATGTGCACCTTAAACGTTGTCTCACATGAGTAAAATGCACAAGCAGGTGGCACAGAACCCCATGTCACCTACCATTATTGCACTCATACTTCAAACTCAGATCACACCTCTGCTCATGTGCAGGGTTTATTTTGAATTGCTGACAGATGAGGAAATACCACAGGCTTAGTTTAATCATGTGTTGCCTAGGGATGTAGGAAAGGTGAGGATGGCCTGTTGCTGAAACACAGTGACACTCAGGGACTGACATGGAAGATAGTTTTGAAAGGTAATTCTCTGTGTTATCAGAGCCTTAGACATTCACCTGTCATTTGCTTTCTGTTGGGAAGGTAATAATCTGAGTTAAAGGTGTACACAGAATCATGGGCAATGGCAAATAGCTAACCTGGTCTGAGGTCTGAAAGGGTAAAGACTGGAAAATTGAGGCTAATGAGTCTTTGGGAAGAGATAGAAAGATCATCCTACCAAAGGTGACACAAAGTATGAAGATCGTTCTATGGCACCTTATTCCTCATTGGAGATCAGACCCCACAAAAGAAACACTAACAAAATCCATATGATGACTCACCCACATCATACCAGTTAGCTGTGTCATTGGCTATATCGGTCCTCTCAAAAGGGCACATAGTCATAGCAGTAGAGATGGATGGTACAGATGGAAGATGGGATAAAATGAGGTTTTACGCATTTTGGATTCTAACCCTGCTCCACTAGAAATGGTCACAAAAGTCACTGATGACATCCTTGTCATAAAATCCAATAATGACTCTATTTCTGTTCCAAAGAACTTCTCATCAATTTGAGAATATTTACCACTCTGCCTTTGTTAAGTACTTCACTTTTCACATTTAATGAACTGTACAAGTTTTCTTTCTTCTCTAGAACAATTTACAAATGGATGTTTTCAGTCTTTCCTATTTTTTTCCCTACTCTCCCTTCTTTGAAGGTTATCAATGGCCAAGATTTTAGTCAGAGTTAATAAGATTTAATAAAATGTTAATAAGTTCTATTATTCAATATTGAGAGGATGACATGGGATATGAAGAAATAGGTATAATAATTGCCATAGAGGGGCACCTGGGTGGCTCAGTCATTGGGCGTCTGCCTTCGGCTCAGGTCATGATCCCAGGGTCCTGGGATCGAGCCCCGTGTCGGGCTCCCCGCTCAGCAGGAAGCCTGCTTCTCCCTCTCCCACTCCCCCCTGCTTGTGTTCCCTCTCTCGCTGTGTCTCTCTCTGTCAAATAAATAAAACCTTAAAAAAAAAAAAATATTGCCATAGAGAGATAGAAGACAGGATTGTATTTGTGATTTCTGGGATGCCGAGGCAGAGGGGTAGAGAAGTGGGACTGGAGGTGAGGAGGTGTTCTCACAAGGTACTCTTGCTTTATTTACATCGTCATTATGATGAAATACTATTACAATTGAAAAAGGAAAGCATTTTCGGGTGCCTGGGTGGCTCAGATGGTTAAGCGTCTGCCTTCCGCTCAGGTCGTGATCCCAGGGTCCTGGGATCGAGTCCTGCATCGGTCTCCCTGCTCCTTGGGAGCCTGCTTCTCCCTCTGCCTCTCTCTCTCTCTCTGTCTCTCATGAATAAATAAATAAAATCTTAAGAAAAAAAAAAAAAGGGAAAGCATTTTGAAAATTTGAAATGAATTAAACAGAATAAAAGAGCTTATGTAGGTAAATCCATTTGTTCATACATGTCTGGTTATTGTGTTAAGCAATTGAAATATTTGAACCATTTTCATCATGAAATATGGTGCAATATATAGAAAATTATATAAACTAAAAGTGTAAAGATTAATAATTTTTACAAAAGAACTCCAATTTTGCAACCCTCACCCAAAAAGGAGAAAGACCTCCACTACCACCCAAGATGGCACCCTCCTAGTCCTTTCTTAATTACTGTCTTCCTCCTTCCTTCCCAAATAACTAATATCTACATTTTATGATAATCCATTTTTTCCCCTTACATATTTAGATTTAAGACATACCTACCTAAACACCGTTTTTTACTGGTGTGTGAATGTAATCATATAACATTACTGTTTTCTGTCTGGCTTATCTTCCTCAACATTATTGTGATTCATTCTTGTTGTTGCATGCAGGTATAGTTTATCCATTTCCACTGCTGCATAATAATCCATTTTATGATTCACTACAGTACGTCTATCCACTATATAGATAGATAGTTGTTTTTTCCCTAATTTTTATCATTATAAATAATACTACCTTTAACATTTTTTGCACTTCTTCATATGCATGTGTCAATATTATTCATAAACATATAACTTTGGGTTACAGAGTATGTACATTTTAACTGTTGCAAATAATACCAAGTGTTTCTAAAATGGGTGTATAATTTATGTTTCTGCAAACATTGTATAATTCTCATCCCTCCACATGTTTACCAAGACTTCATATTGTGTATGTGGTATAATTTTATTTTTAAAGACTTTATTTATTTATATATTTGACAGAGAGAGACAGCGAGAGAGGGAACATAAGCAGGGGGAGTGGAAGAGGGAGAAGCAGGCTTCCCGTAGCTCAGGAAGCCTGATGCAGGGCTCGATCCCAGGACCCTGGGATCATGACCTGAGTTGAAGACAGACGCTTAATGACTGGCCCACCCAGGTGTCCCTGTGGTATAATTTTTGCTACTTTCTTATAATTAACTAAGATGGCTCATTTTCAAATACTTTTTGGTTATATCTATATCCTTATTTTTGGAATGCCTATTTATATGCATTTTTCCATTTCATATTGAACTTTAATTTTTATATTGAATTTTTACCTTTAATTATGGATTTGCAGTCTCATTCTATGTTCTAGATACAGTTTCTACATCAGCTATATTTGTTAAAAATAGTGCCTGCCATTTTGTAACTTGAATATTCACTTTCATAATATCTTGTGACAAACAGAATTTCTTTGTTTTTTCATGTTATAAAATTTGTTTTCTGTTCATTACACTTATATTCTATTTAATATTTTTATTCAATTTCATAAATCATGAAAATATTCTATAATAGTTATTGGGAACCATATAATTTTTGTTTTTTGAGTTTAGTTCTATAATCTACATGAAATAGATTTTTGATCTATAGTATGATGCTGAAGTCAAATAACTGTGCTTTTCATTTGCCTATCAAATTATTCTATTATAATTTTTTGAAAAGATTATCATTTCCACCTGATATCTAGTATAATTTGTAATTTGTTTTAATTTACAACTGCATATATGCATACATGTTATATAAATATAAACAAAATGTTTATATATACACAAACATGTGTGTATATATATACACAAATACATGTTTGTGTTCATATAAGTGTGTGCATGTGGGTGTGTGCAAGAGTTGACACATTACCTACAAGTTGACTGTAAATAAATTATTCTACTATATTGATATCACAATAAAAACTTTAATTTCCAAACCTAGTTGGGCTCTAAAATTCAAATGTCCCCAAATTTTTTTCTTTTCTGGTATGTATGAAATTTAAACTTTCGAGCTAAAGCACATGCCTACTTGAGCAGAAAGTTGAATTATTTTTTGATGACTTTGTAGTCTACGGTAATAAGGATTTGTGGCACTTATTTTATACTTTCCTATTTATTGGTAGATTTACTTGTTCACTCTGGGAGACTGTTTACTAAATTACAAAAGCGTATCTCATAATTTTTGAGGTTTTACAATAATGTATTTGTTTTATATAGAGAGTCAGAACAGTAAACTCTTCCCAATTTAACTTTTTTTTTTAAAGATTTTATTTATTTATTTGAGAGAGAGAATGAGATACAGAGAGCATGAGAGGGAGGAGGGTCAGAGGGAGAAGCAGACTCCCTGCTGAGCAGGGAGCCCGATGTGGGACTCGATCCCGGGACTCCAGGATCATGACCTGAGCCGAAGGCAGTTGCTTAACCAACTGAGCCACCCAGGCGCCCCCCAATTTAACTTTTAATGACTTAAAATACTAATTAAAGTGCTTGTACACTATTATTCTACAGTTTCACTCTTGTTTTCAATGGAAATAAAATTTAGTACTAAAGTAAATTATGATAGTAGGTAAAGAATAATAAACTCACCATTGCTTTTCAAGTAGAACAACGTGCCATCAATGATTCTTTGTTTCTGTCATGGAAGTGAGTGGCTTAAGATACTATATTTGCTTAGTTTATTGATTGCTAAAACAAAACTTGATTTTGACACATACTGGATAGTCCTTAACTATAAGAAAGCTTTATGATTGAACATTAAATGAAGTCATAGCAAAATGATATTATATAAAAAAGGAAAATAACACTTGCTATAATACTAGTATATTCTACCAAATTCATGAGCGTATATGTATAAGTATATGAGTGTGTGTGTGTGTGTGTGTGTGTTTATTCCTCCCCCCGCCAAGAGAATGTTAGATTAAGAATTCAAAACCTCAACATAGTATTCATAGCCTTGGGGAAATTAACTGCAGATAAAAAGAAAGTATTCATGGTATCTTGAAGGTTTGAAGTACTTTAGTTGATTCTTGTGCTACCTTGAGTGGTTCCTAACTATAAACATATTCAGACAATGTTAACTGTTTAATTATTGAGTCAATGTTCTATTTAATTTTATTTCCTGCAGAATAATGTTATAGAACATGTACATAAAAAGTGAAAATTACTTGTCCTCTTTAAAATTTGTTATATCTTTGTCTATGCAGTGCTACTTAATTGAATTAGACATTTAATTTTGGCTTAATTTGAAATTATTTGAAAAGAGCAATTTGTTAGCTCTTTTGTCTTAGTCTATGTTTCTATTGGTTCATTCTGCTTTATAATAGAAAGATATATAGAACAGAGGTTTAAGTTATTAAACTTGATGAACAGTATATGTTTAAGAAATTGAGAATGTCAATAGTTCTTTATGCAAGTGTTTAATTATCAGGTTTTAGAAAAATGGAATGCTCATTTGATTTTTCAGGAAGCAAACAGAACAGAGGTTTTACAAAACATATTTATTCATTCATTTGCTTATATGTTTATTTAATAAATATTTACTGTAAGCTATACTGTATTATCTATAAATATATTGATATTTGTTAATAAATTGTGGTATTACAATTAACTACACATTCCTATTAATAGAAATACTATGGCAATATGAACTAAAGTTCTCCCTACACACTGTCTTTTAGCCAATATCATTCCTCTCAAGTTTATAAAATAAAAGAGAAGAAATATAAATTTAGCTTACCAAATGTTTATTGGACATACATTATGTTCAAAGTATATATATAAGGATGCATATATTAATGTCATTTATGAATATATATACATATACATGTGTGTATTGTGTTAAAGCAGAGTGCACATAAAAGAAGGTTTTAAAGTGTAAAATTGGATTGCATCGAATGGTCAATTAAAGAGTTTGCGTTTTTCCATTAATCTCAGCTATGTAATAGCAGAAAAACACGATTTAAGTTCTTAGCTAACTGAAGTGTGTATCACTAATAATACCAACAATAATATAGAGGGTATGATTTTTAGGCTCTAACACGTTGGCATATAAGAAATTTTGTATAATAATTTACATAGACTAGTCACCTATCTACCTATTATTGGAATCCCTTTACCATGAGAATCACTAAAACAAAGACTAAAATGATCCCCTAATGGATTGCTTAAGAAACTAGGATGAGCGGTTCTCCTTTAAAGAGCCAGGCTGAATGCATTATGTTAAAGAACAAAAATTGCTCTGTCACTTGTTATTGACGGTAAGGAAGATTTTATAAAAGGAACTACTGTACTGTTTTTTGTTTTTTGTTTTTTTGTTTTTTTTTTTTAGTAGGGAAGAAATACTGGACTCAACTTCTAATGTTTATAGCCAAGGAAGAGGGTGGGAGTCAGTAGATAGAATGTTACTAAGAGAAAACAACAGGGAAACGGGATTCTGGCTGAATCAATTTGACAGTATTCTTGCTGAAGGCAGGCCAGGGTGATCAGATATGCCTTGGGGGATGATGGTAAGTAAAGAGGAATTTGATCAAATATCTACTGAGGGTAAATCAAATATCTATAGTTGGGATCTCTCTAAACTGATTAGCTGCAACGTGGCATTGCAGGCCCGACGAGGAAAGATAACAAGGTTGAGACCTAGACTAAATAAAAGGGAGCCTGGCTAATACGTACTATATTGACAGCAGTTATGGCTAGAAATGAATTTTTGTTGCATTAAGTCACTGGCATTTGGGAGTTGGTTGTTAGAGATAATATAGCCTGTCCTATCCTGACAGAAACTTTAAATATTATAATATTTATTGATTTATTTGCTAACTCTAAGAATGTATGTTTCCAAAAGTCATAGAATTTTGTCTGTGGGATCACCTTATATTTATAGTATTAACAAGTCTGACACAATATGCATGTCATAAATATTTGTTGAATGAATAGATTAATGAAGACAGGATCAGGAATTGCCTTCATTACAAGAGGAGCCAAGCCAAATTAGATAAGAATTTAAGGGGAGTTGTAAATTTGAGAATGAGTATATTAAATTTCTTCTATTTTCTCAATGAATAAATAGAAAAATACTAAATAAGGAGTTTAATAAATGTTTGTTAATTGCATTAATAAATTAATAAAACAGAAATAAATATTTACTCATATTTTAATACTGAAAAATACTTAGGATTTAGGAATGTGTAGATAAGAGCTTAAAACTACTAAATGATAAAAATGTACACTGAAAACAATGTAAATATGCAATTTATGCTTAAAAAATAAAATCTACCTTCATTTTAAATATGTGATGAAAGCATACGAAAGCTACCAAAGTTTGTGTTTCCTAGAGTTATCTCTCAAAATATGAAATATATATTTGGTTTTTGTTTGTTTTTCTTTTCTCTTTTTTGTTTTTGCAAACTATGATTTAGTAACATAGGTTATTCACCTAATTCATTTCTTAAGGCTTATAAACATCATTCATTCTCTCTGAAGGAACAAAGTAGTTTTCATTAATGGAGCAACATCTGTTCTTTTAGAAGTAAATGAGTTCCCTGAAGGACAATTAATAAAATAATATTGGCACTAAACACAGCTGGTAAAGTGTTAATAAAAATGGAACAAGTTAAAGGGAAAATAAGTATGGATTCAATAAACATGCAGATAGTCAAGTATACAAATAATTTTTCATTATAAAATCAATTAAACTAGAATTTTTAATTTTTAACATGGATGTACCATACCATTCAATAATAGCACATTGAGGGGCACCAGGCTGACTCAGTTGGTGGAGTGTGGGACTCTTGATCTCGGGTTTGTGGGTTTGAGCCCCAAGCTGGATGTTACTTAAGAGATTTAAGAGATTACTTAAAATATCTTAAAAAAGAGCATTTTGATTATTGAAACCAGAAATACATATTATCGTTTTATAATTGCAAATATAAGTTGTTGGATTTAATAAACTAAATAGTGAGAGAATAAAAACTTGTTTAATTGAAATGATGTTTCATGTATTAGAAGAAAAATATCAATTGAGATCCTCTTAGGTACACTCTATTAAGTGGCAGCATAATTTGTGGTTAGCTGAACAAACACATGCCATTTATCTATTTACTTACTTGCTATCTACCTATTAATGTAAACATTGGAATAGAAAATAAATTTAGCTAGATAGTATGTGAAAGGCTTTGAACATCAGGCTAAAATATTAGAATTAATTTGTTAGTCTACTACAGTCACTGAAGAGTTTGTAGAAGAATGTAAAGCAATTAAGAAAGTGCTGGAGGAAAATAATTTATAGCACTATGTAGACAGAACTGGACAGGGCAGGAGAATGGAAAGAACTGAAACCAGCTATTTCATTAAACTTAAATTTTCACTTTTAGCATCATTAAGTAGCTGTAAGGCAGTGATTCTTCAGTTCAGTAGTCTTAACATTTGTCCCAGTGAATTCCTTGTGGGGAAAGAGGGTGATCCCCTGTTAATTGCTAAAGGTCTCCTCAAGTTCCCAACCCCAAGTGGGCCGGGGAGTGCAAAGTTGTCTGTTGTTTGAATCACTGCTTTACAGTGAAAAGATTGTTTGATATATGTACTTATACAATCCCAAAATTTCGATTTTTAAGGACATGTATATAAGAAGGAAATGCCACCTTTCAACTCATATTTTTAATTTGTAGCATATCTTTGGAAGCCTTCTGAAAATTTCACAGTGAAGTAAACTGCCTCTTATGTTTTCCCGTGTTAAATTGCTTTCTGCAGCTATTCTAACTCTTTCATTCAGTTGTAAGAGTTATAACTCGTGACAGCTTTTAAAGTTTAAGGATTATACTGTATTCAACTGCCTTGCAACTGTATTTATCACAGTGTCTGAAAATAGTGGTTGGTAAACACATTCATTTGTTGAATTGAACAATAATAGGCATTTGGAAAAACAGAGGACCTCATTTATCATTTTGTCTCATTTGCTTAATTTTTTGATAAGTTCACTGATGGCCAGAGATGGTAAATACTTTTTTTTTTTTTTTCCTGGTTGCACGTATCTGGTGACTGAGGCAACAATATCTAGGACAATATCCATACTGTATCTGTTGTGCTCATAAGACAGAAATGTCTTTCATGACTCCTTTATCCTTTTTTATATTTCACATTCAAAAAGAATCTGATATCTGTTTCCTAAATATAGATGAAATTTATTCATCTGTTTCTCTTAATTTTCAGTGAGAGTTCTTTAATCCTGGGCATTGCCATCTCCTACCCAGATTACTGCATGGGCATTCTTGCCTCCAGGCTTTCTACACTCCTTGTTGTATCCAAGTGGGTATTTTTTTTTTTAAAGATTTTATTTATTTATTTGAGAGAGAGAGAATGAGAGAGAGCACATGAGAGGGGGGAGGGTCAGAGGGAGAAGCAGACTCCCTGCCGAACAGGGAGCCCGATGCGGGACTCGATTCAGGGACTCCAGGATCATGACCTGAGCCGAAGGCAGTCGCTTAACCAACTGAACCACCCAGGCGCCCTCCAAGTGGGTATTGACATACTTAAAACCATACTCTAGCTTTTCAGAGACTGTAGAATAAAATACAACCTCCATTATATGACTTCGAGTGAGCCAATTTACTTCTCTGTCTCTACAGTTCGTGTCTGCCATTCTCCATCTAACATTCTGTGGTCCATTTTTTAATAAATTCATATGTCATAATATGATTGTCACTTTTGCAAAAGATAGCACTTCTATCATGTCACATAATTATTAGATCTCTTGGACTTATTTATTTAGTAGTTGCAAGTTTGTACCTTTAAACAACATCTCTCCTAGTCCTCGACCCCAGCCTCTGGTAACCACCATTTTACTGTCTGTTTTTATTCTTTTTTTTTAGATTCCACATGTAAGTAACATCATACAATATTCATCTTTATTTGTCTGACTTATCTCACTTAGCATAATGCCCTCAAGGTCCAGCCATGTTTTTGCAAATGGCAGAATTTTCTTCTTTCTCATGGATAAATAATATTCTATGTATATACTGCATCTTCTTTATCCATTCATCTGTTGACAGACACTTAGGTTGTTTCCATATCTCCATTATTATTAATAATACTTTAATAAACATGGATTGCATATATATCTTTAATACCCTGTTTTCATTTCCTTTATGTATATACTCAGATGTAGAATTGCTCAAGCATACAGTAGTCCTAATTTAACATTTTGAGGAACCTTCATACTCTTTTCCATATATGACCTCTAAGTTGAGGTCATAAAGTAAATTGGAGTTATCTAGAAGAAGCAGTGGTTGAATCAGTTCACATTCTTACCACCAGTGTATAGGAAAAGTTCGCTTTTTTCCACATCCTCACCAACTCTTGTTATCTCTTATCTTCTTGATGATAGCTATTCTAACAGGCTTGAAGTGACATCTCATTATAGTTTTAACTGGCATTTCCCTGATTATTAGTGATCCTTTCATTTGTCTGTTAGCCATCTGTGTGTCTTCTTTGGAAAAATGCTTATTTAGTTTTTCTGCCCATTTTTAATCAGATTTTTTATTGATTTGTATTAGTTATTTATATATTTTGTATATTAACCCCTCATTCAATATTTAGTTTACAATAATTTTCTCCCATTCTGTAGCTACCTCTTCATTTTGTTGATTATTTTTATGTTGTGCAGAAGCTTTTGGTTTGATGTAGTCCCACTTGTGATTTTCTGTTTTATTGCTTAATATCAGTTTTTTGATCTTTAGGCTAATATATAATATATACCTCCAGCCTGAATCACCACCTTCTCTCTGACCACTGCTTCTTCTAGATAACTCCAATTTACTTTATGACCTCAACTTAGACATTCGCCTTTGCTCATTATTTAATAACATTTGACAAGCTGGTAAAATTTATTGCTTAATTGTCGATCTCTTTGCACCATAAACTCAGAGGGCAGAACCTGTGTCTGTCTTATTTCCTTTTTTTTTTTATCCAGTCACCTGGTACCTATTCAATTCTCATTCACTTATAAATGAATAACATTTATGGATGACAACAAACAATCACTTGTCTTTTGCCACACACTAGGCTAAGTGCTGTGCATTCACTTTCCTGGAATAAATTGTTTAAAAAGAGTGAGTAAATTATCCAAGTCCCAGAGTTACTAAGTAGGAAAGACTAAACATAAAAACAGGATCACATGCCCAATGTTGATACTTCTTACCACTGCAACACTTCTGAAATCATACTAAGCACTAGGAATGGATTTATTTTAGAACTGAATGAAATGTTTTCAAATTTACTTTTTCCTAAGAGGAATTTTAATTACTTCTAAATGATATTTTTATAAGCTTTCCAAGTTCTTCAGTGGACCTTTCATTCAGAATATACAATCAAGTGATACTGATGCTTTTGTGTTCCATCTTTTGACATGCTATTGTTACCAAATAATGAGCTCTATCTCCCTCTTTAGTTTGACCATAGTATTGAAGCTAACATTTTGTTGTGTTTGTTATATTCCATGAATCGATATATCCTTGTCTTTCTAACAACCCTCTTTTTGGTTCAAAATACATTCTTAATATATTCATATATAAAATTAAATAACTGATCTTTAAAAATGTGTATTACATTTTACTATCTCCTCTGGTAGATATAAGCTTACATCAGGTGCCAGTAATAAACCATGATGAAAGAGGTTTCCAGGAAAACACTAATGATAAAGGAACACTTGTATACAATACAATTCCTTTAGGAACAATTATTTTTAAAAGAGAAGGATAAACCAAAGAAGAGTAAGACTTAACCAAAATATTAAGGGAACCATAGAGAATCTAGACTGGAAGAGATCAGAATTTATAATAAACAGAATTAAGAAAGAAGGGAGATAAAAAATTTCAGACATTGGGATCTGAAAGTGTTCAATCTCCACATGTCTGGACTATTGTTAAAATGTTTTGAAATCAATAGTGTTTGAACACATAGTCATTAAACTCTTAGAAAATCCTGAAAATGTATTATTGAACCTCAACCTAATGCAGATCATATTAAATTCAGTGTACAAGACATTTGTTATATCTGTTGTCAGTATCCATTTCTTCTTCTATTAATTGCATCCCACTTTATATTATGGAAACCAGCCCCTTCCATCCTCACCCCATGTGAACAGAAGAGGGCTGAACTCACATACTGGGTTTAGGAGAAGACATGTGACTTGGCCTTTTAAGAGAAATTACTGAACACTCTTGGCCATACACAAGTAGCTGGGGATCGTCCCATGACACAGAGTAATGAAATCTGGGTGTCTTTCTATTGCTTCTGTTATCTTTACATGTAACAAACTTGGGATTTCAGGTTTTACCATGTGGAGAAATCCAAACAGGAATAAATAATGATTCAGGATGAAGTATATTAAGTGATTGGCTCATATTATGGAGCCATTTAAGGTACTATATCTTCTCTGATGTACAAGATTTTTTTTCGTAAGTCCATTTGAGCAGATTATTTATTCCTTATAACCCAGAAATCCTGACTAATCCATTCAGTTTAAATGATTATAGGCAACAGGGAAACAACAGACTCTGATTATAATTGGACACAGGAATGGTTGTTGCAAACAAACTGAAACAAGACAAGTGAATGGGGAAAATATTTCTGAACAACAAATTCATGTCAGTCACAGAAATCAGAAAACACTGTTTCCACAACATTCCATGACAAAGATAACAATAGTCATTTTTTTTTCTCTCAGTGTAATTATTAGGGATCAGAAAGTGTATGTGGAAATATAATTCAAACCTGGGTCTTTCAGATTTCAAACAGAGCATGATTTCAACATTGACATTTTTGTGACTAAACCTCTCTAGTGATTCTCTACAAAGCCTGAACAGATTTGACTTCTTCAAAGTTGGATGGCATAAAGTTCCTTTTTGCTTGATGACTTCCATTGAGAATAAAGATCACCCTTCAGTATCAACTCAGTATTAACTTATATCAATAAAAAGAGGTTCACAATAATAGAGCCCATGGAACTTAATCAGCAGTCTACAAGTTATTTTTAAATAATGATCATGGTAATTATAATTTGCATCATGAATAAACCATACAATATATGTTCTCAACTATAATTTGAATTAAATCCAAGGAAGATAGTTATTATTTACACTCAAAATTTATATAAAAGGAGACGATGGCTCCAGTTTCCCTATGGTGAACCCATTTCCTTTCTCACTTTTCTTGTTATAATAGGTGGGAAATGATTCAGCTACTGAAAGAAAATAATTTAAGCTTGTACAGACACACTTCAAATAAGCGAACAGGAGGTAATTATAATGGTATTTCAAGAAAGGTTCTTGATCTGGAACATTAGTTGTTATAAATGTAAAATGTACTATTAAATATATTTTAGAAAATTTTTTTTATCGAAGTACAGTTGACATACAATATTATATTAGTCTCAGGTGTACAACGTAGTGACTTAACAATTATATACATTACAAAATACTCACTAGTGTTGTCACCATCCGTCACCTTACAAACGTATTACAATATTATTGACTATATTTTCCATGTTGGATTTGAAAAATGAAATATTATTGATCAAAATAAGAGCAGTGTCTATAAAATAAAACATAAGATTAAAGAAATGCATTTAGGTAATGCTTTTAAGAAGTTCTGAATAAAAAGAGAAAAAATAGTTTTCCTGTAAATGGAAATTGAAGAGGAGATCAGAGTAAATCCCATTCCTAAATCATCTAACTCAAGTTATAGATTAAGTGCCTGTGTAGAATTATTTGAACTATTTAAAAATATGGGACAAACAGAAATGCCAAATTCAGGTAAAATTCTGTTGACAGGAAATGCTTTGGAGAAAATCAAGAAAGGAATAGTTAGAAGTATATTTAAAACCTATATTCTCCTTTTCCAGAGGCAATAAATAAATCTTTTCTGCCTTAAATAAGATAACTGTAGTGTGTAATACAAAATAGCACACTATATAGCTAAATAATAGTTCTTATTGAGAGCCAAAATCCTTCACAGGTCTCTCTAGATGTATGCTAATTCATAGGACCTGGAATAACTAAAGCAATCTGGAAAAAGTACAGAGTTCCAAGATTTACACTATCTGACCTCAATTCTTATTATAAAATCACAGACATCAATACTTTGTCATATTTGGAAAAAATGAAAAAAATTGATCAATATAACATAACAGAGAATCCAGGAATAAACTTGCACTGATATGATTAATTGATCAATTGATTTTCAAGAACCCTACCCAAGTAATTCAATGTAGAAAGGAGAGACTTTCAAGTAAGGCTCATGGAGGTCATGTATTAACTAAAACAAAACAAAACAAAAAAAACAACAACCCAAATGTGGAAAAAATGAAACTCAAATTTAATCTCATACTCTCACATAAATGTTTCCAAGATATCATCTACAGAAATGTGTAAGTTAAATCTATACGTTTCTAGAGTAGAAAAATATTTTTTCAGCCTAGGGGCAGGAAATTCTTTCTTAGGTAGGATGTATAAAGCAAGTAAGAAAAATCAAATGATATATTAGAATTCATTAAATTGTTAAGAAAATAGACAATTCACACACTGAGTGAATATTTTTGCCAAATATATATCTGACAAAGACCTGTTTAAAAAACATTTAAAGGACTCTTAACACTCAATTCAAAGGCAGAGTTCCCTCAAGATTAGGCCAACAACATCAAAAAAATATTATTTTACAACATCAAAATTTCCAAAGGAAATGAACAAATGGTCAGTAAGGACATTAAAAAAGTGCTCAACATCAGTCATGAAATGCAAATCTAAATATTTTTTTAAAAGATTTTATTTATTTATTTGACAGAGATAAAGAGGGAGAGAGAGAGCACAAGCAGGGGGAGCAGCAGAGGGAGAAGGAGAAACAGGCTCTCTGCTCAGCAGAGAGCCTGATGCGGGGCTTGAACCCAGGACCCTTCCTCCACTCACCATCCCTCCCGAGGGCTCTGGGGGCAAGGGGGCAGGGGCCAGGGGGAGGGAAGAGGGACATGCAGCTTGGGCTTCCCTCTCCTGAATAAAACACTGATCACCGAAAAAAAAAATATATATATATATCTATATATATATATCAGCCATCAAAAAGAATAAAATCTTGCCATTTACAATGATGTGGATGGAGCTAGAGAGTATTATGCTAAGTGAAATAAGTCAGAAGAGACAAATACCATATGATTTCACTCATATTGGAATTTAAGAAACAGATGGACATAAGAAAGGGGGAAAAAAAAGAGAGAAAGGGAAGCAAACCATAAGAGACTCTTAACTATAGAGAACAAACTGAGGGTTGATGGAGGAGAGGTGGGCAGGGGATGGGCTGAATGGGTGATGGGTATTAAGGAGGACACTTGCTGTTTTGAGTACTGGGTGTTATTTGTAAGTGATGAATCACTAAATTATACTCTTAAAAACAATATTACACTGTATGTTAACTAACTAGATTTAGGGGTGGTTTGGTGGCTCAGTCAGTTAAGCGTCTGCCTTCGGCTCAGGTCATAATCCCAAGGTCCTGGGATCCAGCTCTGTGTCCGGCTCCCTGTTTAGTGGAGAGTCTGCTTCTCTCTCTCCCTCTGCCCCTCCTCTGCTCATTCTCTCTCTTAAATAAATAAATAAATAAATAAACAAACAAACAAACACAATCTTTAAAAAAGGAAAGAAACTAACTAGATTTTAAATAAACTTTGAAAAAAAGGTAATGCTTATAATGCTATCTCTGCTGGGTTGCCCTTCTCTTTTACATTAGTGTCCATTTTTCCTTGTGAATTTAATCTTCTTTGATTAATAATTATTATTATATATTTCTTCCTTCCTGCTTATGTGCTCAGGGCATCAATTTAAAAAAAAAAAAAAACTTTGTTGCAATCGTTTCATTATGTTCCCTAGCATATTGCTATTCTATCTTGATATACTAGCTCATTATTATTAAATAATTTATAGTTGTTAATTTGTTCTGTCAGTGTATCTATCCTCTAACTTCTTGTCTAAAAGAGATGAATTGTGCATCCTTCCATGATCAATGACTAAAATATTTTGTATTGCTTCTTTAATTCCATTATATATTTTTCAATTTCACAATAACTGATTCTTAGATTTCTTTTGCCATTTATTTTTTTTTTATTAAGAAAAGGTAGAAAGTTATAATAGGAGATTCATAGACTTTTTAATAATCCTCTGTCCTTGGTTTATTAAGAGTTTTTAATACCCAGAATGAAAGTAATGGACCAAAAAAATAATTTCAGAATACTACCAGTATCTTTATTGTTTAAAGTATTGCTTAATGTTTGATCATTGGTTTGTCTCAGTATGTTTTCATATGTAAACTAAGAATCTACAAAATTATGTAGCTTTTGAAGTGGATGACTTACTACTTCCTGGAAAACAGGAATAATCTATCATTTATAAAATAAGTCATATTATGCATTTGGCTAATAACTTTTGTCTTATTGGAACTAATGGCTTATAGAAAAAATAGTGCAATACCCAAGAAGAAAGTTAATTTTTTTAAGGGGGGCAGGGAGAAGGAAAGAGAGAGTCTCAAGTAGGCTCCACACACCTAGTGTGGAGCCTGAGATGGGGCTCAATATCACAACCCTGAGAATGATATGAGCCAAAATTGAGAGTTGGGCACCAGCCACCCCACTGAGTAATTTTTAATACTGCCATAAAAAGCAGGAAGGCAGTCTCACTGTGGACAAGACTATACAATATAATGAAATTTAGGATAACTTCTTAATTTTTGAATTTGTGAATAATTTAAATTTATAACAGATATTTTATACATAATGTTTATGAAAAAAATTACTTTCAAAAAAGTTTGGAATATTCTGAAATACTTCAGCACATATTCAAGAGTCATAAACTTTGGGGCACGGTTTCGTATATCAATACTTAATTTTGAGTATTTGTGAATATTATATTTCTAAATATTAGTTAAAACTCGGGTTTAACAAGCTTTTCACATTAATTTTATTTCCTCAACTTCATTTTTCTTTTTATTCCTCCAAATCTTATTACTATAGGGGAAACTAAGTATTAATTAAAAAGTACAGCGGTATCCACTTTAGAAGTTCAGGTTTCTTATAATGGATGATTAATGTATATTGCTGAGATCTTTTACAAACCTCTTGCTGTCCATATTTTTAAAAAAAAGTCTGGAGAAAAACTTTACATCAAGAAAATAGTAAATGGGAAGAAGTTGTGTTAAATAATTTTAAAGAAGTCAGTCAATATATACGAAAAAATATCACACAAATAAGGATGACCAACATAGCTATTATTTATTGCTTATCCATTGCATTATGTTTAACCTTTTATATGTGCTAACATCTTTGTTAATTAAAGAGTTGAACATTTTATAATGAGGGAGAGGTATGGATAAAAATATTTAAATCTATTATGCCTATAATTATCACTAATATTATTCTAATTAGCATAATTAAAATATAATTTTCCACGGGTATTATTTTTATTCAGATGTACACTAAGGTAGGGGTACCATTGTTATTTTATGTATTAAAAATTAAGGGTTAGAAAATTTAAGTGACTTAGACAATGTTAACCAAACACTTTTTCTCCAGTACTTGTAAAGTGCTTCTTTTCTATATATGTTTAAACTACAAAAAAATTCATAGTTTTTTTATTCTTTACTGAAAAGAAATATAGTTTATCTCATAAGGGTGGATTATCTCTTCATGGTCCTAACGTAGAACTTCCTTACTGAGATTTGACAGAGAAATCTAACATAGATGGCTACTAACACAGTGGACTAGAATTAGCTGATTAAATGCTGTTTGTATTAGACAGATGTGGACAGCTGATAATAGAAAATACAAACGAGAGCAAGAGAAAAATGACAGTCTGATAGCAAAGGAGGAAATGCTAAAAAAAAAGTCTTAAAAATTAAAAAGGAAATGATGATAGGAACTAGAAAGGTGTTGTGATCAGAGGCATTTAGTGTTCTTAAATATAGCTTATAAGCAGTAAAATACTTATGAAACCCAGGAATGGAATGACTAACTTTTTGGTATCTCCTCAGTCCTTGGCACTTTAAATATATTTGGGACAAAATTGTAATAGCATGCAATGTTTTGATCAACCACTATACATTAAGCACTCTTTCTTTTCCTTTCTTTCTTCTTTCTTTCTTTCTTTCTTTCTTTCTTTCTTTCTTTCTTTCTTTCTTTCTTTCTTTCTTTTCTTTCTTTCTTTCTTTCTTCTTTCTTTCTTTTTCTTTTTCTTTCTTTCTTTTTCTTTCTTCTTTCTTTCTTTTTCTTTCTTCTTTCTTTCTTTCTTTCAACTAAATAAATATGTCTTTGCAATGGTCAATTTCAGTTAGAATGCCTGCTAATTTAGTGGATAGAAATACCTTGAACAGTCTTGTATGTTTTGATAGCTTTGAAAATATATTTCATTCTTTTAACAGAGATGAATGATACAAAAGATATAATATATAGTAAACATTTGAATTCAGTGTTGATTGATTTCTTCTCACCCACAGTTCCCTAATATAAACTCTGATTGCAGTGCATGCTGTCAGCTATGTTCACTGTTTTATTATTAGTGCTTGGCCCCTGCCTGATATATCAATACTTGTTAAATATTCATTTAATCGATAGATACAAATTTAACTTAGTTTTAAAACTATATTAATATGAAAAAAACTACGTTAAGTGAAATTGTAATGAATTATACATTAATTCATAATCCTGTAAACCTACACATGTGATTTATATTTCTTATATTTTATGTATTAAAGGTCAATATCAGACTAACACCAAGTCATGTATGTAGTCTTGGGTTTCTATGGATACAGACCATCTACATTGAAAGACCTTGTTATAGTTTAATTACCTATTTTTGGCAAAATCAAAGACCTGGTGTTTTTTCACCATCATTGTGGACACACTATACTGGTACAAATATAAAGCACAATATTTGTTTAATATTTTAAAATTCCTGTAATCATCAAATAATGAAGTTATTACAGAGCTAAGGTCTCTATTGTTGTTTGTTAAGTATGTTTGTGTCTTTTTATACAAGAGTTTCATTGGTTTGTCATTATCATAAATGGAGATAAATGTAATAATAAAATTAAATGGATTTGTTTTCACAAACCTTTATAAATCACCTCCATTTTGAGGTTTTGTTAGGAGTAGACAATACGCTAGCTCATATTATTTCCAAATATTGAGTTTGGAATAGTATAAATTGTATTTTTTTCACTAAAAAGAAACTATCAAATGAATAGCTTTTTCTTCTAAATACTCATTTTAGTGTTATGTTATCAAAGGCTATGCATATTCCAAACATATTTTTAAAAATAAAGCAGAAACAGCAGACACTATTTATGAGAGTACTTTATATTTTTAAAAGAGTTATCTCAAGGTATTTTTTTAAGTGATCACATTATATTATAGTTTTATAGATGAATAATGTGCAATAACACATTCACCCAAGAGTAAATCAATATGAATTGCTGTCATATCCCCTATTATTCTGAACCAGTGCTGATCCTTCATATAAAGCAGAGTTATTGATTCATTTATTCACTAAATACTTATTAAGGACCTGCTGGGTTAAAATGTGAGTAAAATATATATGGATACTATTGTTCTGGGAAGACAGAAAATAAAATGTCTACCTTCATGGTATGATTTTAAGGCCCAAGTAAAATGTTTGAAAGAGCGCATCACACAAATTAATACATTACTAGCATATTTTTTAAGTGTTTGAAGCCCAACAAAGTTGGGATTAAATGATGGCTATCATGATTATACTATCTAATATCTTAAGGAAATTGGGTTGAAATCATGGTTATCCTACTAATATATACCCAATACTATAATATACCTAATACCCTGTGAGCTTTCAACAGACTCAGCCTCATTTATGTGATAAAATTAAGTAGACTTAATAATTATTACTTTGCCACTTCTAAGCAATAAAATAATTAATATATAGAAAATGCATATGTTGGAGCGCCTGGGTGGCTCAGTCGTAAAGTGTCTGCCTTCGGCTCAGGTCATGATCTCGGGGTCCTGGGATCGAGCCCCGCATCGGGCTCCCCACTCAGCGGAGAGCCTGCTTCTCCCTCTCCTACTCCCTCTGCTTGTGTTCCCTCTCTCGCTGTGTTTCTCTCTGTCAAATAAATAAATAAAATCTTTAAAAAAAAAAAAAAAAGAAAATGCATATGTACCCATTATGTAATGAAAAAAGCATAGACTGAAGTTGACTCTCTAACTATGTGATCCTGAGATATTTTATTTTCTTCCAGATACTTTAGTTTATGCATTTGTACATCTTCTAAAATGCCTATACCACAGGTTACTCCCTTTAAAAAGATTGAATAAGATCACTATTTATAACAGAAATGATCAATTAGGTTAATTTAAAATGAAGAATTTCTGTTTGTCAAAATTATTCCCAGAAGGAGGAAAACATAATCCACAAAATGAAAACAAATATATATATAGTTACTATATACATACCAGATGAAAGATTCATATCCAGAATTTATAAATAAATAATTCAAATCACTAATAAAAATGCATAAAGCTCTATATAGAAGGGGCAAAGGACTTCCATATTTATCTCACAAAAGAGAAAAGATAAATGGTTGATGAATCATAGAAACATATAAAAATGCTCTCAATCCCATTAGTAATCAGAAAAAGCAAATAAAAAATAGCTATCAGAGACTATTAGACACTAATTAGATGGCCAAAATTGAAATGTCTGCCAACATTGTTATAAAAATGTTAATTCTCATTAATTCTTAGAGTGCAAACTAGCAAAAACACTCATTTACAGTATATGTAACCTAATACCCCAGAAATGCTCTTTCTTATGTAGCTCCAAATAATTTGTGTACTTAATGTACATGGATACACATATAAGAACACATGTAAGAAGTAACATTATAACCTACAGCTAAAAACCAACTCTCCATCTGCAGAATGGCTAAACTGTGGTAAATTCAGACAATAAAAACTTACCCAGCAAAGAAAGTAGCAAAATAGAGTTAGTTAGGAAACATGAATAAATCTAACAGACAAATGTTTTTCCATAGAAAAAGCAAGACAAAAAAAATACATAGTGTAATCCCATTTATATAAATTCCAAAAAGTATAAACTATTTTTTTTAAAAGATTTTATTTATTTATTTGACAGAGAGATAGAGAGCACAAGTAGGCAGAGAGGCAGGCAGAGGGAGAGGCAGAAGCAGGCTCCCTGCTGAGCGGGGAGCCTGACATGGGGCTCCATCCCACGACTCTGTGATCATGACCTGAGCCGAAGGCAGACGCTTGACCGACTGAGCTACCCAGGCGCCCCAGTATAAACTATTTTATTTAAGAATTTATACTTGGATGATAAAATTTAAAAGAAAGACAACAACAAGAACAACAAAATCAGGATATTGGTTTTCTCTGAATTGGGGAGAGAAAGTCATTATTTCCAAGTAACACATCATGGCTTCTGACAATGTTCTATTTCTTGACCTGGGTGGTGGACATTTTCATGCTCTTTTATTCAGTGTATTATACATTTTAATGTTATATACCTTTATGTATATGTGTTACATTTCAAAATAAGAAAACATTTAAAATCTGATGCAGTATATAAACTTCATGGTAACTTTCTTAAAGTCTTAAATCCTTCCAATTCAAAATAGAAATTGATAATTTTTTTTTCCTCACAATATAGCCACACCTAAACGTCTCAGCTTCATGTTTCACTCTTCTTACTTAATTTATCAGGAACTGCCCAGACCATGTCTTGAGGTTTTGAAAAAGCTAAGGCTTTGCCTTGGAGCATCCTTCAGGTCCTTTCTTTACTGAATCTGATTCTTAACCTCCAGTCTAACCTAACTATCATCAACTAATTTGAATCTCTAATTTTGGATATGCTCTAGTGTCTGTTGCAGTATTCACAAAAGTATGTTGTTACTTACCTATGTGTGTCTAATTATGAAGATTGCTGCCGACAACCATGTCTTAATCATTATCTCCTATGTCTACTCTGTGGCTGGCTTTTATGGCAGTGGGTCAGGAAAAATCTGAAATCCTTGCTTAGTAGTTAGTTTTTATCAAGAAAACAACATATCTGTCAAGAAAATAGATCAATATTGCTGTAAACTTTCTATAAGATAGCCGCATATCTGCCATACAGGAGAATGAGTCTTGGCTGTAGGTCTGTGATCCAAACTAGACTTTACCCTCCATTTGACCAAGGAAGCAACCTGAATTCTGTGATTCAAAACCATTAACACTATTGTCTATTCCCTACTTAAAGCAAAGGATTGAAAGAATTGGGAGGATTTAGATATTATTTGGATTTAGAGTTAAATAGGAAGTACAGATAATAAAATTTGTTGCTAGTGTCACTCAGTATTTTAAAACAGGAATCACAGGGTAATTAGAAGAATGAAAATATTTTCCTGGTTAGAAAGTAGAAGGATAACTAAGTCTAGAAGATTCTAAAACACCGGAAGTGTTTTCTTAATATTAGAAATCTAAGATCAGAAAACAAGGGTAGGAAATATTATATGGGTGGAAGGAGGGTATTTATAAGGATAAAATGATCTTTTAAGGCTGAGAATGACTTAGGTATTTCCACATATTCAGGTAGAGAGTTCACACTTATGAACAGCATATCAAAAAGAATTGGGAAAGCCTACAGCAAAATTACATCAACAGATGTCCTACTCTAATCAAATCTTTAGATTTTTTAGGTGGAATTATATTTATATAAACTATATATTATTATATAATATGCTATTATATTTATATAAAATTTATATTGTTATATAATATGCTATATTTTAAATATATTTATATAAAAATAAATTTAACAACAAAATAGAGCAACTATAACAGAAAACCTTTTAGGTAGAGATAACACATAAATGTTAGTTTCTGAGGTTGAGAAAAGAGAAGCTTGTAATAAAAATTAAAAATTAATAAAAATTATTAAAATAATCTATATATGCGGTGTCTGTGTGCCTCGTCCGTTGAGCATCCAACTCTTGATTTTGGCTCAGGTCATGATCTCAGAGTCCTGGGATCAAGTTCCATGTGTGACTTCATGCTCAGCAGTGAGTCTGCTTGAGGATTCTCTCCCTGTCCTGCCCCTCCCCCAGCTTGCACTCTCACTCGCTCACTCTCTCTCAAGTAAAAAAATTAATTAAAAAAATAAAATGTCCTATACAGGGTTGTAGCTCACTGTTCACTTATGAATTTTAAATTTAATAAATAGATTTAGTATTCATAATCATATATCTAGAATATTTATGAATATAGAAAGCATGTGCCTTGAAGCTTAGCTGACATAATTTTAAGCTAAAATATTCAAATATTAATTTAAAACTTGAGGAAAAATGTTTGATTCTGAACACGTTTATGTGGAATTATCTAAAGTGTATAGTAAAGCATATTTCAATGAGGTATATCTTGAAACACCTTATCACACTGGGTCACTTATTCTGCTAATGGATCTTTATCTTGCAACTTGTTTAAAAATGCACACTTCATGCCAGCTACTTTGCCTAGGATTATAAATTTGACTTAATTTCCTTCAAATTAAAAAAAAAAAAAGTTCTCCTTTGACCCCACACTTCTTTCAAGCACCTTTCTTTCCTTTTCCTTTTTTTTCTAAATGTCTTTATTTGTATTATTTTCAATTAGCCAAAATATAGTACATCATTAATTTTTTATGTAGTGTTCAATGATTCATTAGTTGCATATAACACCCAGTGCTCATCACAACACATGCCCTCCTCAATATCCATCACCCAGTTACCCCATCTCCCCACCCACTGCCATCTGCAACCCTCAGTTTGTTTCCTGGGGTCAAGAGTCTCTCATGGTTTGTCCCCTCTCTGATTCCTTCCCACTCAGTTTTCCCTCCCTTCTCCTATGGTCCTCCATGCTATTCCTTATTTTCCACATATGAGTGAAACCATATGATAATTGTCTTTCTCTGCTTGACTTATTTCACTCAGCATAATCCCCTCCAGTTCCATCCATGTCAATGCAAATTGTAGGTATTCATTCTTTCTGATGGCTGAGTAATATTCCATTGTATAAATGAACCACATCTTTTTTTATCCATTTATCTGTTGAAGGACATCTCTGCTCCTTCCACAGTTTGGCTATCTGTGGACATTGCTGCTATGAACATTGGGGTACATATGTCCCTTCCTTTCACTACATCTCTATCTTTGGGGTAAATACCTAGTAGTACAATTGCTGGGTTGTAGGGTAGCTCTATTTTTAACATCTTGAGGAACCTCCATACTGTTTTCCAGAGTGGCTGTATCAGCTTGCATTCCCACCAACACTGTAAGAGGGTTCCCCTTTCTCCACATCCTCGCCAACATTTGTTGTTTCCTGTCCTGTTAACTTTTGCCATTCTAACTGGTGTAAGTTGGTATCTCATTGTGGTTTTGATTTCTATTTCCCTGATGGCTAGAGATGTGGAGAATTTTTTCATGTGTCTGTTAGCCATTTGCATGTCTTCTTTGGAGAAGTGTCTGCTCATGGCTTCTGCCCATTTCTTGACTGGATTATTTATTTTTTGGGTGTTGAGTTTGATCTTGGTGTAGATCTTGGATACCAGTCCTTTATCTGTAATGTCATTTGCAAATATCTTTTTCCCATTCCGTAGCTTGTCTTTTAGTTTTGTTGATTGTTTCTTTTGCTGTGCAGAAGCTTTGTATCTTGATGAAGTCCCAAAAGCTCATTTTTGCTTTTGTTTCCCTTGCTTTTAGAGATGTGTCTTGAGAGAAGTTGCTGTGGCCTATGTCAGAGAAGTTACTGCCTATGTTCTCCTCTAGGATTTTAATGGATTCCTGTCTCACACTTAGGTCTTTCATCCATTTTGAATTTATCTTTGTATATGGTATAAGAGAATGGTCCAGTTTCATTCTTCTGCATGTGACTGTCCAATTTTCTCAGCAACATTTATTGAAGAGAATGTCTTTTTTCCATTGGATATTCTTTCCTGATTTGTCAAAGATTAGTTGACCATAGAGTTGAGGGTCCATTTCTGGGATTTCTATTCTGTTCCATTGATCTCTATGTCTGTTTTTGTGCCAATACCATTCTGTCTTGATGATCATATCATTGTAATATAGCTTGAAGTCAGGCATTGTGATGCCCACAGCTTTGGTTTTCTTTTTCAACATTACCCTGGTGATTTCAGGTCTTTTATGGTTCCATACAAATTTTAGATTATTTGTTCCATTTCTGAAAAATGTTGATGGTATTTTGATAGGGATTGCACTGAAAGTGTAGATTGTTCTGGGCATTATAGACATTTTAATAATGTTTATTCTTCCAATCCATGAACATAGAATATTTTCCCATCTCTTTGTGTCTACCTCAATTCTTTCATAACTGTTTTGTAGTTTCTACAGATCCTTTACCTCTTTGGTTAGGTTTATTCCTAGGTATCCTATGATTTTTGGTGCTATTGTAAATGGAATTGATTCCTTAATTTCTCTTTCTTCAGTTACATTGTTAGTGTATAGAAATGAAACTCATTTCTGTGCATTGATTTTGTATCCTGCCATGTTGCTAAATTGCTGTATGAGTTCTAGTAATTTGGGGGGTGGAGTCTTTTGGGTTTTCCACATAAAGTATCATGTCATCTGCAAAGAGGGTGAGTTTGACTTCTTATTTGCCAATTTGAATACTTTTTTTTTTTTTTTTTTTTTCTTTTTGTTGTCTGATTGCTGAGGCTAGGAATTCTAGTACTATGTTGAACAATAATGGTGAGAGTGGGCATCCCTGTCATGTTCCTGACCTTAAGGAAAAAGCTCTCAGTTTTTCCCCATTGAGAATGATATTTGCTGTGGGCTTTTCATAGTTGGGTTTTATGATATTGAGGTATGTTTCCTCTATCCCTATACTTTGAAGAGTTTTTTTTTAATATTTTATTTACTGATTTGAGAGAGAGAGAGGGAGAGAGAGAGAACATGAGCAGAGAAAGGGGGAGAGGGAGAGGAAGAAGCAGACTCCCCACTGAGCAGGGAGCCCGACTCAAGACTCAACCCCAGGACCCTGAGATCATGACCTGAGTGGAAGGCAGACACTTAACCGACTGAGCTACCCAGGTGCCCCTATACTTTGAAGAGTTTTAATTAGGAAAGGTTGTTGTATTTTGTCAAATGCTTTTTCTGCATCAATTGAGAGGATCATTATGGTTCTTGTCTTTTCTTTAATTAATGTGTTCTATCACATTGATTGATTCCTAAATGTTGAACCACCCTTGCATCCCAGGAATAAATCCCACCTGGTCGTGGTGGATACTCCTTTTAATGTACTATTGGATCCTATTAGCTAGGATCTGGTTGAATATTTTGGCATCCATGTTCATCAGGGTATTGGTCTGTAATTCTCCTTTTTTTTTTTTTTTAAAGATTTTATTTATTTATTTAATTGACAGAGAGAGAGAGAGACAGCGAGAGAGGGAACACAAGCAGGGGGGGTGGGAGAGGGAGAAGCAGGCTTCCCGCGGAGCAGGGAGCCCGATGCGGGGCTCGATCCCAGGACCCTGGGATCATGACCTGAGCCGAAGGCAGTTGCTTAACTGACCGAGCCACCCAGGCGCCCCTGTAATTCTCCTTTTTAATGAGGTCTTTGGTTTTGGGATCAGGATAATGCTGGCCTCATAGAACGAGTTTGGAAGTTTTCCTTCCATTTCTATTTTTTGAAACAGCTTCAGTAGAATAGGTATTATTTCCTCTTTAAATGTTTGGTAGAATTTCCCTGAGAAGCCATCTGGCCCTGGACTCCTGTTTTTTGGGGGAGGTTTTTGATTACTGCTTCAATTTCCTTGCTGGTTATTGGTATGTTCAGATTGTTTATTTATTCCTGTTTTAGTCTTGGTAGTTTATTCCAAGAATGTATTCCTGGAAACTTGGAATGTATTCCTGGAAACTGAGGAATCTCTTTATTGCATCAGCCATTCAGAGTCACTATATTTGCTGTCTTCACTTGCCTCTTCCCATTCTCTCTTAAACCACTCCAATAAAGTATTTGTTTCCTTCAATCCACTGATACTGTGTGAATATTCGGGCCATCTTTGACTTCAACTTAAGAAAATTTCTTTTTCTTTTCTTTTCTTTTTCTTTTTTCCTTTTCTCTTCTTTCCTTTCCTTTTCTTTTTCCTTTTCTTTTTTTTTCTCTCCTCTCTTCTCTCTCTCTCCCTCCCTTCCTCCTTTCCTCTTTCTTCCTTTCTTTCTCTTTCTTTCTTTCTCTCTCTCTCCCCCTCCCTCCCTCCCTCTCCTTCTTTCCTTCCTTCTTTCCTTCCTCCCTCCCTCCCTCACTCCTCTTTTTCTTTCTTTCTTTCTCTTTCTTTCTTTCCTTCTTTCTTTCTTTCATTCTTTCTCTCTCTCTCCCCCTCCCTCCCTCCCTCTCCTTCTTTCCTTCCTTCCTTCCTCCCTCCCTTCCCTTTCTTTCTTTCTTTCTTTCTTTCTTTCTTTCTTTCTTTCTGTTATGAGACACTTCAGTCTTAGCCTTTAAGCAAATTTCAAATATGCAGTATTGTTAACTATCTTCACATTACTGTACATTAGATCTCCAAAACTTATTCATCTTGTATAACTAAAACTTTGTACCCCCTGGATAAAATCTTTCAATTTCCCCCTTCTCCCAGCCCCAACTGGACTCTTATTTCACACCATATACAAAATCAACTCAAAATGTATTAAAGACTTAAACGTAAGACCTGAAACCATAAATTTTGTCGAAGAAAGCTTTGACATTGGTTTGAGCAATTTTTTTTTTTTTTTTTTTTTTTGGATATAACACCAAAAGCACAAGCAACAAAAGTAAAAATGGATAAGAGGGATTACATCAAACTAAAAAGCTTCTGTCCCCTAAACTCCTGAATCATATTATCTAGCTATCTAATCCTCAATATATTGGTCTGTTAAGCATTTCAAACTAAGTGTGTCTAAAAATTAACACCTTGTTTCCACAAACCTCTAAATTCTGCAAATCTCATATGCTCCCTCATCTTAGTAAATTTTTCTCTCTTCTTCCTATAGCTGGAGACAAAAATACTCAGAGTTATATTTTACTTTTATTTATCTCATCACTCTTTCCCACACCCAACACATCAGTAAATTCTTTTGGCTTCACCTTTAAAATTTATCAAAAATTCAACAGTTTCTTACATTTTTCCATTGCTAAATGCACTGTCAATTTTGGACTATTTGGCCCAATTTTCTCTATACCATTTTCTAAATGCACACACTATTACAACTAGTGCTTTTGTAGGATGAGTGCCTATATTTCGTGCTACCTACTGGGTTTTCAAAGCATGTGTAATTTTATATGTGCTGTCTTGATCATACTTTATAATATCGGACTATCTCATATTAAGCTCTTAAGCAAAATAAAACAGAGAAATAATATTATTATTAATTTTTGCCCTAGAATGGTAATTTATTATTTGGTGTGTGAACCATCAAGTAACTTGAAAAATAATGATACCATATAGGCAAAGCTTTATCTTGATGTTTGTTTGTTTGTTTTTTCCAAATTCACTTTTATTTGACAATCTTACTTCAGCATTTTGTTTCTCTATCATGTATATGTTCTGTATAGATAGATGCTTTCGTGCTTTGTCCTGCATAACCGACCACCTGGGCCTGCATGTACACAGGCAAGCTAAGGAATGTTGTTTGTGAGCCTCATGCTGTGTGAATAACCTTGGGAGTCTGGTTGTTTGAAGTATATTATCTGGCCTCCAGGTCAGAACCTGCCCTTCTGTTCTGGATGCCAAGAGCTACAGATCTTGTCTCAAGCCCCCACTTGCTCCAGGCTGGGCTGCCCCACCTCAGTGGAATCCGGGAGGGGAGGCAGATACACATAGCACAGGCTCCTTAAAAATATAGAAACATGATAACATGGAAACATATCTTGCTCCAAAATGCACATAGGTGAACAAATGTTCAGTTTCAAACATCATTATTTGCCCTATATATATGACTCTTCTGGGAATGGTCAGTTGGAAGTCTCACCTGAGGGGAGGACACTCTGCCCAGGCATCTCAATCAGGACTCCAGCCTGGCTGTTTCCACTGGGCTTCCCCAGCTGATGAGGTTAGATGCTGTAAGTACCCGATATGATGTAACTTTGTCTTGTTCTCATTTATTGCCTACTATTACCTTCATCTATGTGTAGATTCTTTTCTTCTCCTGTCTGTATTAGGTCTCTATAATAACAAAATTTCCTCTCCTTTTAGAAAACGAAACACGGCTGTTTGAATCTTTTGTGCAGAACAGTATATTTTCTACTTTTCTACATTCCTGAATTTCCATTTATCCACAGTGAATACATCAATATTTATTTAAATTTTAATATCTATTTTGCCCTTTAAATGTATATTTTTAACAGTGAATCAGGCCTAAATTTGAATTGTAGTCTAAAGATGTGCTTTGCTGTCAATATTTAACTTCTGTGACTTCTTAATAAGCCACATAATCTGGATAACTTTCAGATCCCTTAAAATTAGTTGTTTTCTTTTTTTTTTTTTTTAAGATTTTATTTGTTTGAGAGAGAGAGAGAGGGAGCATAAGCGGGGTGAGGGGCAGAGGGGGAGGGAGAAGCAGACTCCCACTGAGCAGGGAACCCAGTGCTGGGCTTGATCCCAAGGACCTTGAGATCATGACCCAGCTGAAGGCAGACAATTAACCAACTGAGCCACCCAAGCACCTCTACTTTCTAAACTTAAAATTCGGGTTTAAGATTTGATGAAATTGATAGATTTTATTATTATTTTTTTTTTATTAAAGATTTTTTTTTATTTATTTATCTGAGAGAGAGAATGGGAGACAGAGAGCATGAGAGGGGGAGGATCAGAGAGCGAAGCAGACTCCCCGCTGAGCAGGGAGTCCGATGCGGGACTCGATCCCGGGACTCCAGGATCATGACCTGAGCCGAAGGCAGTTGCTTAACCAACTGAGCCACCCAGACGCCCGATTTTATTATTTTTAAATCAAGTTTAGCCTATTACACATCAGTCACTTAAAAATTAATACATTTTAAGAGAATCTATTTTTAGTATTATCAACATACAAAGTTATTTCTAAGATAGGAATTGCATGGAAAAAAAAGTCCAATGTTTATTGAACAACCTAATCAAATCCAAGTTTTGGAGCAAATGGAAATATCAGCAGTGGAAACTACATTAAAGAATTCTGTGACATATGGGTGTGTGAATTGCAGAAAATGTTATTTTGTGGTCCAGATGGCTTAATGCATCACTTTTGGAGAAATAGTTTTCTGAATTTCTATGGGCAATATATTGAGGTTCTGACATATTTAATACTTATGTTAATATAATATTATATTACCATATTTATGATTTATAATTTTTATAAGAAAGAAATAACAACACGGGCAAGGCTTTAGACTTGCACAGAGAGCATCAGCATTATTGAAGCAGCATCCTTCTATACCTTTGAGTGTTGTATTAGTTTATTTGAACTGCCCTAACAAAATTCCACAAACTGAGTGGCAAAAGAGCAAAAATTTATTGTCTGACAGTTATGGAGGCTAGACTTCCAAAATCAAGCTGTCTGCAGGTTGGTTCCTTCTGTGGGTTGTGAGGGAGAATATGTTCTATGCCTTTCTCCTACCTTCTGGTTTTCTGGCAATCTTGGGTTTCCTTGGCTTATTGATGCATCACTGTGTCTCTGCCTTCATATTCAAATGGTGTCCTTCTTGTGTGTGCATATCTATATCTAAATTTTCCGTTTTTAGAAAGATGCCAGTAACATTGTATTAGGGGCCCCATCCTCCTCCAGTATGACCTCATCTTAACTAATTGCATCTGCAACAATGCTATTTTTAAATAAGGTCACATTCTTAGGTACTGGGGATTAGGACCTCAACATATGAATTTTAGAAATGCACAATTTGTGATGGTTAATTTTATGTGCCAACTGACTGGGTCACGGAGTGCCCAGATATTTGGTTAAACAGTATTCTGGGTGTGTCTGAGAGTTTTTCTGGATGAGATTAATATTTAATTGGCACACAATAAAGCAGATTGTCCTCTCCAATATAGGTGGACCTCAATCCAATCCATTGAAACCCAGAATAGTATAAAATGTTGAGTAGGAAAGAATTGTCTCTCTTTGTCTTTGGGTGAGTCATCAGTTTTCCACTACCTTCAGACTCAGACTAGAACTGGAACTTACACCATCAGCAATTTGGGTTAGCAGGCCTTGGGAACTGGACTAGAATTACACCATTGGCTCACCTGGGTACCCAGTTTTCTAACTACAGGTACTGGGACCTGTTAGACTCCATAACCATATAAGTCAATTTTTTTAATAAGTAAATACGTGAATGTGCATGTACACACATACACACACAAGAATACACATATAATATCATATTGGTTCTCTTTCTCTGGAGAACCCAGACCAATGCATAGTGCACCCTATAACAAAGTGTCATGTACATAACATTTTTCCTCATAGATATGCTTTCTTGTTAAAATTAGTATAATCCCATGACCTTGTGCCAACAAAATAAATAAATATGGCTAAGAACTCATTTGGGTATTTTGAACAAAGGAAAATTATAAAATTATGCTATGAGTTTTTGTTAGAATGCAGTTTATTCCACATGCAGAAACAGATGAGCCTTATAATTTGAGAAGATTTATGCTACTAATTATGGAAGTAGGTGTTGAACATAAAAGAAATTATGCAACAAAAAATGCTGAGTGAATAGGTTTGAAATAAATAAGAGTTTCAAGCTAAATGATAGTTTTGTAAAATATTCCTAATTAGAAAGTCCAAAATTATTGTGTTTATAAGAAGACACCAGAATAATGATTAACAGTTTTGGAAAAAGTTGTGGAAGAAATAAAACCAACTATATCACCATTTAAATGTCTAAGACAAAATCTGTAAGGATATTTATACACAATAAAATCTGTAAATAACTAAGGTATGTAAAGGTTTATTTTTAATAGTTTTTATTTTTTCTTTTTATACTGAGACAATAATTTAGTTATATCAGCAAACAAAAAGGGTTATTTCCATATCACATCAAAATGGTGTTCTTTTTTTTTTTTAATACTCGCACAATGCACCATTACCCACATTACTTTTCAGCTAATTTTTATTTTGTACACATAGACTTCATGTGATTGTTTCCTGCAATGGTCTTTCAGAATTCATTTTTCATTTTATACTGCTACAGTATAGTACAACCATCTTTAATTGACTCAATAAATACTAAGATCATTTTTATTGTTTTCTTAAAAGATATTTTGTGAATGCTGACAGAAACTTTATGATTGTTTGATACTTCCAGAGGTGACTAAATAACACTTGTTTTACTAAAGCTCCAGATGCATCACAGATTATTTTACCCATGCTAATTGTGGAACCTTTTTATATTTACACAATTTCATAAATCTCAAATTTTTAAAATATTGCTTCTTAGCTGCAGCTAAGTCAAAACTAATAAAGAAAATCTACATATAATAATTACTTCTGGCATCATTGTTTCTAAAATTGTGTAAAAACTGGGTAGGCATAAATAGAAAAAAAAAAAAAAAACAACAAGCCAGAATGAGATGCTTATTTGTACTCAATTACTTACATGAAAAGCCTTATTTTGAGGAAGGTGAAAAACAAGTGGATAAAAATGCCCTTTACCAAATGTTTCTCTTTGATGCTTTTAATGAGAGCTATATTTTTGTCTGTTCATACCTTTAGTGTTTTTAATTGGCTGTCAGTGTTATTTCTGTGCATCTCAAGAATGCACAAAACTGTCAAGATCTCCTCCTTGAACTTAGAAATAAATTATTATTTCATATAGTAGAAAAACTCAATAAATTCAGAATACAATAGTGCCTTCAATAATTTTTCAGAAAAATGTTACATTGCTGCAGCCCCGTTACGGAAGTACCTCTGAAACAAATAATACATTATATGTTTAAAAAAAAAAAAAAAGAAGAAGAAGAAGATAGTAGGAAGGGAAAATGAAGTGGGGGGAATCAGAGGGGGGATGAGCCATAAGAGACTATGGACTCTGAGAAACAAACTGAGGGTTCTAGAGGGGAGGGGGGTGGGGGGATGGGTTAGCCTGGTGGTGGGTATTAAAGAGGGCACGTATTGAATGGAGCACTGGGTGTTATATGCAAATAATGAATCACGGAACTCTGCATCAAAAACTAATGATGCAGGGGCGCCTGGGTGGCTCAGTCATTAAGCGTCTGCCTTCGGCTCAGGTCATGATCCCAGGCTCCTGGGATCGAGCCCCACATTGGGCTCGCTGCTCAGCGGGAGGCCTGCTTCTCTCTCTCCCACTCCCCCTGCTTGTGTTCCCTCTCTCGCCGCGTCTCTCTCTCTGTCAAATAAATAAATAAAATCTTAAAAAAAACCAAAAACTAATGATGTAATGTATGGTGATTAACATAACATAATAAAATTTAAAAAAAATAAATAAATATACTTCATACATTAAAAAAAAAAAAGAAAGAAAAAAAGGCCAAACCCAAAAGGTTACCTACTGTGTGATTCCATTTATATAGCATTTTGAAATGACATGATTTTAGAAATGGAGAACAAGTGAGTGAGTACCAAGGGTTATGAACAGGGTAGTGGGTGGGAGTGGCTGTAGCTATACAAGGGCACAAAAGAGATCCTTGTGGTGATGGAAATGTTTTGTGACATTGTTTCAATATCAATGACCTGGTTGCTTGCCGGTAGTATAGTCTCAGTTGGTAAACTGTAAAGTATACAAAGTATACAAAAGGTTTCTCTATTATTTTTTACAACTGCATGTGAAAGGTTCTGGACAACAATTCCAATGTGTGGGTGGGGGTTTCTCCCCCATACCACCCAGGACACCTACTTGGAGATAGCATGAGATTCCACAGATAAAGGGCTCAATTCTATAAGACTATCTCCCCACCCCCCACTTCAGATGCCAATCGTAAGTCCAGGTTGTCACCTGTGCTTCCGACCAACCGGCTATGGATCAGAGATTACAATAATCCTGTTCTCAGTTTCAATTAATTTGCTAGAGAGGCTCATAGAACACAAAGAAACATTTTGCTTACTAGATTCCTGGTTTATTATGGAATGATATAACTCACAGATAGCCAGATGGAAATGATGCATAGGTAAGGAAGGGGGGAAGGACATGTGCTTCCATACCCTCTCCAAGCATGTCACTCTTCCCAAATCTCCATGTGTTCACCAACCCAGAAACTCTCCAAACCCTGTCTGTTTGGGTTTTTATGGAGGCTTCCTTACATAGCTTTGACTGATTGAATCATTAGCCATTGGTGATTGATTCAACCTCCAGCCCCTCTCTCCTCTTTTCTACAAGAAATCAGGGTGTGGCACTGAAAGTTCCAATCTTTTATTCATGATTGGTTCCCCTGGAAACCAGCCTCCATCTTCAGGTGCTTTCCAAAAGTCACATCATCAACTTAAAACCACTTATAGAGGAAAGAGGCTTGTTTTGAATAATAAGTTACCCATTTCACCTTTATGATTTCAGGATCTGAGGGCAGAGACCAAATATTATGACAAAACATGTTCCTATAGTTCAGGATGTACTTATAGTTCAGGAAATTCCAAGGGTTTCTTTACATGGCAGTATCACAGAACATTTCCATAGCAGTGCTGACAACACTGACTGCATGTTTGGCCCTTCATCTTGTTCATGACCACATAAAGACCTCCCTCAGGCTACGTGTTCCAGGCATCTTGGAAGTTGATGCATGCTCTGACTGGGATGTGGGAAGGTTTGAGCTGAATTTCCTTAAAGTGGAGCGCAGAAGGACCCAGTTTAAATAACTAATAGAGTGACACACAGATGGTGTACCTTTAGATAACTACCCTTTGACCTTGCCACAATGCCCTCATTCTATTTAAGTTGTGGGTTAAGTTCTGGATGGGGGTGAAGAATAGCTATGTAGCGTCTGGATCATTGTTGTCCTGATTCCCCCTCAGTATCCTAAATAAAATTCTGTGTATGGAGTGCCTTGCATTGTTTTTTTTTGGTTTCAAAAGGCCTGCACTATCTGGAGGATACTTTATTGTCCCTCATTCACCTTCTAACAGTTATTCTACAGTTATCTCAAAATTGATTATTTTTTCAAAATTTCAAAATTAATTAGAATTTTTCCTAAAAGTATTTTATTTCCCAGGCTATTTTACACTTTGAAGTGTTCATTTAATATGTTTCTGGTAAAAGAGTTGTAGCGAAAAATTCCTAGAAAACCATTTTTTCCATTTTGGCCTTTTGTTGTTTTCTGTTTGAACCCTGAAATGGCTTAACTTTCAAAAACCAGAGCCACCTTTAAGGTAATAGGACAGGAAAATAGGAGAGGTATGATTTGCTAAATAAAGTAAACAAAACAAACTCCTTGTTGTTCATAATACAGCAGGTTTTGTTTGTATTTAAAACTGTAGGCTTTGTTCTTATTCAGGTATGGTGAGACCGAGAGATTAGGAGATGATGGCCATTGAAAAGATAGTTTGGTACTCAAACTTTGAGTTCTCAAGGGAACGTACCATGCCTCATAAGGGAAAAAGAGACACTAGGGACAGTCAGGAGGAAAGGAATTAGTGGAAAACATGGGCAAGGGCTTTTACTGTGGTTTCCAAAGGAATGGGTGAACTAGGGTAAGTAGGTTTAGGATTGGCTAGTTTGAATAATTTAAGCAGACTCTGGGGATAGGGGTTTTCCCTAGTTGTCTGGCACCTGGCCCTGGGATGATTAGGATGATAGTGGCCCAGTATAAGGGCCCTATAAAAAAGACGATTCAGAGTATATGGGCTCTAAGTGGTTAATTTGGACATGAAAGATGCACTTCAAGGGGAGTCACTTGTTATATCTGAAAGTTAACTATCTCTGGGAGGGGCAGCCTTTCCAGGTCAGCAAGACCTCATATATCACAGCATGAGACACATGGTGAATACAGTTTGTTTATTTTGTTGTTGTTTTGTTTTTGTTTTTGTTTTTTTTAAAGATTTTATTTATTTATTTGACAGACAGAGACACAAGGAGAGAGGGAACACAAGCAGGCGGAGTGGGAGAGGGAGAAGCAGGCTTTCCACCGAGCAGGGAGCCTGATGCGGGGCTCGATCCCAGGACCCTGAGATCACGACCTGAGCCAAAGGCAGACGCTTAACCGCTGAGCCACCCAGGCGCCCCATGTTTTTGTTTGTTTTTAATAGACAAATATAATGTCCATTTTTGACAATGGGGATAATAAAAGGAAATGCTCTTTAATTGTGTTAATTCCAATAGAATTACATTCCAGATTGGTTTAGATTATTTGGAAATAATAATATAATGGAATTATATTCCAGAAAAGCTTGGATTATTATAATTAAATCATCCAGATGTATAGTTATAACTAATAATTTATTTAATGCTTTTAAAAAATTCAGAAGTTAAAACTCATCTCAACAAAATTCTGGAATTTTGGAAAACTCACTGCTAAGAGAATGTTGGACAGTGCCCAGGTTTTCACATAATACAAAGAAATGGGCAAGTTTACTGAGAAAGATGTGACCATCCTTATTCAGTTGCTCATGCGTTAGGTCTTATCTTGCCCTTGGGTGACTATAATAGTCCTGGCTCATATCATTCATCAAAGGTATAGCATATGTAGAGAAGGATCGTAGCAGAGCAATTAGATGTGCCAAAGTTTGAAGAGACTTCTTTATGTAAATATTATAATTAAGATACCAATAATTTGAGCAGAAGATGACAAACATAGTTTTGATAGTGCTTTAAAGATTGTCAATTAATATTAAAATTATTTAAAGAAAAACCGAAAGGAGGAAATACGATTAATATGAGAGTTAAATCAGTAATATAATTATAATGATAATAACAGCATGACAACAGCAACATATATTACTACATTTTAATGATTATTATGTATCAGATACTACACTCAAGCTTAAAACACATTATCCTATTAACTCTGAATAGTAATCCAGAGATATAAGCAGTACTGTCATCATATTTCAAGGGACAACATATAGACTAGAAGAGATATTAAATTATCTTGCCACAGCAAGTTACCTTAGAACAAGTGTCTATATAAGATGTCTGATTATAACACTCATGTGGTTGCAATGTGATACTGAGAAAGTCAAATTTAGTGATTAATATAATAACATTTTTATTTCTAAAACACTATAATATAGTTGTCGATGGCAAAGGAAAATTGCTTTTTTGTTCATGCCATTTTAGTATAGGCCTAGAATAGCTTAGGTCTGGTGCAAATGACACCAGGATTTCGATATGCATATTCTAAAACTGGAAAAAGAATTTAGTTATGAATATTTTTAATTCACATTTATTGAGGTATAATATACATCAAATATAATTTACTATTTTTAGGTGTACAATTCAGTGAGCTTTGATAAATGTATGTAATTGTATAATTACCACTAAAATTGAGATATAAAAAATTTCCAATCCTCTAAAATTCCCTTATTATGTTTTTTATGTATTCTTTACTTCCAACCCCAGCCCCTTACAAGTACTCTATGATTTGTACCCCAGTGTTTATTTTTTCTATAATGTCATATAAATTGAATCACACTAAGTAGCTGTTTGTATCTGGCTTTTTTCACTTAGCATAATATTCTGAGTTTCAACCATGTTGCTGTGCATACTTTGCCTCTGAATAAGCCAAAGAAGCTGTGTTCCCACTTCAGGGGGGAAGCAAGAAAGTTACTCATTCCCTGAGTTTTGTCCTAGGCCCCAAACACCAGATAACACTTCAAAGAGCCAAATCCCAAACAGGTTCTTGGACATTAGCTTCAAACAAACCTTGGCTGATACTGTCATCAATACCCCGACCTTCAATAATTTATGGATTAACACCTATTGTTCATCTGACACTTGCCTTTGGTGGCACCCTACCCTGAATTCCTGGAGGAACACTTACCCTAGACCCTCTTCTAAAATAAAGCCCCAGCCACAAACAACAAAGAGACTCATTCTCCTTTCCTTTCTCAGTCTCCCAGACACTCCATCTGCTATTCTCTACCTGTCACTTACATTATTCAGTAAACTCTGTTTTCACTTTCTCTGGCTTTCGCTTGATTTCACCAATAGAGAGTGCATCCTCAAAACTCTAAGCCCCCACACTCAACCCCAATAAAAGCAGAACCGTAGGTCTTCTCTTTCTCACTTCTCCTCTCTCCCTCATCATCACTTTGACCTGAATGTGGTGACCCCAGATATGCTCTGTAATTTCCAGGTCTTATAAGTAATAAACTTCTTTTTTCCTCTTTTATTTTTTCTTTCTCTCTCGCTTTTTTTTTTTTTTTTAATGTTTCTTGCTGGTTATTGTTGAAAGGCATCTTGCAATCATAATAGGAACCGGAGAGCTGGTCCAACCACAACACTAGTTATTGATTGGCTGAAACAGGCACAAAGCAAGGGCACATGCATTAAATTTATGATTTTAAAAAATTGAATGTAATTCCCTCAGGCAAATAAAGCATTTCACTTGTGATTGCCCTCCGTGAACCTTAAAATAAAATACCTAATTATTTTACAAGAAAATGTTTGTTTTTTTATTTTCAGAGAAATACAGATTTTAAGTACCCCTTTTTCTCTTCCCTTCAAAACTATCTATAACATACAGCAATTTGGTGAAATATTAATAATTTTATGATTATCTGTATATATATTTACATGAGTTCAACAAGATAAAATATATTTATAAAAGCATCATAATAAAACAAAAACTGTCAATGACAAAAGACTTATAAATGCCAATAGTTAAAGACCAGATGAGAGTCTTTCTGATGTGATTGATAAAGGAATTTGGTTATTTCTGTGACATTTATTTCAAAATGATGACTGATAACATTATACAAAGACATATCAGAATTTTAGGAATTTTATATAATTTCTGGAATATTTATAACATATCAATATAAATACAACATAAAGGAGGCTTAGTATTATTTTTCATTTGATAATGCTTTCCAAGTAATTTATTTATTTATTTATTTATTTATTTATTTATTTATTAAAGATTTTATTTTTATTTATTTGACAGAGAGACAGTGAGAGAGAGAACACAAGCAGGGGGAGTGGGAGAGGGAGAAGCAGGCTTCCCGCTGAGCAGGGAGCCTGATGCGGGGCTCAATTCCAGGACCCTGGGATCATGACCCGAGCCGAAGGCAGATGTTTAATGACTGAGCCACCCAGGTGCCCCTCCAAGTAATTTAATATACCAAATAAGACTAAGTAGTGATAAAGGAAAGACTTTAGGGTTCAATGCCGATGGCCAAGAAAGAATTCTTGAGATGTCTTTGGTGCAAAAAGCTGGTTTTATTAAAGCATGGGGACAGGATCCATGGGCAGAAAGAGCTGCACTGGGGTCATGAGGAGTGGCCCATTATATACTTTCAAGTTGGGAGGGGGTTAGGGATAAGCCAGGTTTCCAGGACCTTGAGGGGCCTGGCTACTGTTGGGAAAAGGTCATTTATTACCATCTAATGAAACCTTAGTCATGAGACCCTTCAGATGTATATTGGTCGGCCATATGCTTGGGGGATGATTGTCAACACGTATCTTGGGGGGTTTAGAGATAAAGGAAATTTCTAACGGAATTTTTATATGTTAAAATAGACTTATAGGAAAAAAAATTAGACTTACAGGATCCTGGTGGGGCGTTCAGGCTAGTATTGTCTTATGCCCTTAGCAAAGTATTAACATTGAGGCAGTTGAGTCCCTAGAGGAATGCCATGCTACCTGTTTCAAGGACTTGTCAGTGGGCTGTAGGTAGTAAGGAAATTTAATAATTTTTCTTCTGCCTTTGTTTCCCACATCAAATATTATATCTCCCTTTTTATATGGAAAGAGAATGATCCATTTAACCAAAGTGATAATAAAAGATTTTAAAAGCAAATATAGGAGATTCATAGTTCTGAGCAAAATTTAGCTTTTAATATTGAGAAAACTGGGTTTATTTAAACAAAGATCTGATGATAAAGAAAACAAAGCAGAGGATAAAATTTGGAAAAAAAATCATAAAATCTTTGTTTCCTAGACAGATTACCTAAAAAGGTAAAAACAACAACAACACATTTGTTTATATATTTTTTTTAATTAAGAGCAGACCTATAATCTAAGAAAATTTTGTCAAAATTCTTTGGTCCAAAGAAGACCAAATTCTAATTTTGCATTAGTCTTGTTTTGATATTAAAACTCTTTTTTTTCCCGGGCGCCTGGGTGGCTCAGATGGTTAAGCGTCTGCCTTCGGCTCAGGTCATGATCTCAGGGTCCTGGGATCGAGCCCCACATCGGGCTCCCTGCTCGACGGGGAGCCTGCTTCTCCCTCTCCCTCTACTCTCCCTGCTTGTGCTCTCTCGCTCTCTCTGTCAAATAAATAAATAAAATCTTTAAAAAATAAATAAATAAATAAAACTCTTTTTTTTCCTTTCACTTTAAATCAGTCTTTTCCAATCTTAGCTTGACTACACATAAAATTCCTTTCTCCAGATTCCTTTTTCATAAACTTCTGCAATTTACTATATCCATTTAGGTTTTGTCCTATCTTTTTCCTTTCTTACCCTAAACAATCATTTTACCTTAAAAAAATTACTTTTTTTTCCTTCAACAAAAACACATCTCCATTCCTCAGACCTTCTTTTACCCACAGCACACATCCTACTTTCCTTAAACCTTTAACACCTGAACCCATTTTCTCAGTAATTGCCATAATATCCTCCTCTTCATTAACACTTTCCAAGAGATTCCACCTCTTAGCATCCAAATTGGGCTTTGACACAGCACCAGAATCTTAATCCATGGCATTTTGTGTCCTCTTAGCTTTGTAAGATAACATACTGAGGTCTCCAATTTATCCTGCTTTCCTGCCTTGTCTGCAGCCCTGATACTGGCAGAATAGTGGACAACCTGTACCTCCTTTTCTAATTTCAGCTCTTCTTCCTCATAGTAACTGTGTGTGTGTGTGTGTGTGTGTGTGTGTGGTACAAAACACGTTTATTAATAGACCTAAATATTTTTGTTTCTCTGTAAAAATTAAAAAGCCAAAAGTAGATAAACATTTTTAGCATTTACTGTTTACCTTATCTGGAAATAACTTTTATGTATATCCATTATTTGGTTTAACTTAGTATGCTGTAAGGATCCTTTTAGGAGTTTTTTTTTTAAAGTTATTTTGTCTTTAAGAGGCTCTGCTTACCAATCAAAAATGTATTCCAATGTCTCTGAGATGTTTGGAATCCTCTCTTTTCAGGGCACCCCTTAAGGTGGACTTATCTAAGTTAAAGTTTCCCCTAAGTAGCCACTACAATTCCAAAAGTTCACCCATTTTCCAAAGTGACATGAGATCCTGGTCCACAGACCAGATGGAACTCATCTTTGCCTTTAGGTTCCATAAGATGTTTTGACTGAAGGACCTTGTTTTCTAGCAGCTGTTCCAAAACACAGGGAACCATATGTTCCCACTTTTGACTTACCCAGAAGCTTCAACAAACAAACAGAAGAGCTATCACCAGGAAAGGTGATGATTGCATAAAAATAGATCCCAAATAAAGCTGGAGAACTCAAAATGCAGACAGCAGAGCTCAAAATCCAATGGAGACTTACCTTCAAACTCCAGAGTCAGCAAGAAAGCAGTGAGCTGAATGAGCTCTGTGCATACTGGCATCTGTTTGCTCAACAGCCTCATAGTTGTTGGGAGTCTTCTCTAGATCCCACTTCTCTGACACCATGTAATGTCAAACTTAAAAAAAATAAAATAGCCAGCTATTTTACTAGTAAAATGGGTTTATTTGGGAATAGCAGAGGAATTGTAATGCAGGACAAGCAGACTATGGCAAACCACAGGCAGATCCTTTGAGGGTTTGATATGTATTTATAGGTAAGGAATGTAAAAAGGGCAGAGCTCAGTTGGAATCAGATAATTCTAAACCAAATGAAGACCAGCCCTGAAAATTTCCCCCACACAAGTAAAGTCACACAAAAAAATCTCAATTCAGCCCCCTTTGTGGGCCCAACATAAACTGGGCCATCTTAACTTAGGGTTAATATGAGAACTTATCAACCTTCCATCATCCAAGAAAATTCCAACACTATCAGTTTTCTGTTAGACATTTAAGAGAAAACAGTCTTTTAGTCCTTAAGTTTTGTCTTCCTGGGCACACATGTATAACATTCTCTATTTTGTATCTGACAGTTCTACTTGAAATTGGAATATTTTCACACTTCTTCTACAAACAAGCTCCAGGTTGTTCACTTTATTCTTCACCATGCAACTTACTTAGCACCCTCTCTTCTTTCATTGCTAGATGTCTCAAATGAATAGTCTGTTCATTAGTTCCTCATACAATCTGCTTCTCTAATCCCTTAATTATCAATCATCTTACTTTTAGTTCCATTATTCAACTGAATCTTCCCAATCAAATGTCACCAACCGACAACTTATGCCTCAGTTCCACTAACTTGATTCATAAAGTTCCATTAAGTATTAGTCTTCATGGATATATAAGATGGGAATAATTTAAACTGTATGGATTAAGACATCCCCTTGGGAAATTAAATTAAATATTTTGCTAATATTGTCATTCTGAAAAAATAAAACTCAATGTAATAAACAGGATCTAAGATGTTATTAGAGCATTTTACCAGGGAAAAAATAGTATGCCTCAAAATATCAATTGGTGACAGTTTATTTGCTCTAAGAATTAATTTATGGCAACAATTATGCCAAAGTCACTCTGTAAACCAGATTCTTGTGTGTGTTTTTACTTTTCCTAATTTTCTTAACAAACATTGAACTTTCATATTGTGTATGACCTTCTGAATCAAGCTGAACAGGGGATGTAACTCTGTTGTAACTCTTGTATGACTTGGTGCAGTTCTTATAAATAGAAAAAGAATAAATAAAATCCTTAACATGTGCGACAAAGTTGCTACGGTTTCTCACCTCTCTACTTTATTTCACATCAATATCTCCTTTAATCTTTTTTTCTTAAGATTTATTTATTTGAGAGAGAGAAAGAGTGTGAGAATGAGGGAAGGGACAGAGGGAGAGAATCTCAAGCAGACTCCTGCTGAGCATAGTGCCAGAGGCAGGGCTCGATCGCAGGACACATGAGATCATAACCTGAGCTGAAATCACAAGTCTGACACTTAACGGACTGAGGCACCCAGGTGCCCCAATATCTCCTTTAATCTTTGTGCACCAGACCAACTGTCCTCCAGTTTTTCAAAAATACCATCTCCTTCTTGTCAAGGATTTATCACAGTGGCTTCTTTCTCTGCCCTCCCCTATGCCTAAGTAACTTCTATTTGGCTTTCAGAATTCTGTTTAAATTTTACTGGCTTGGGACCATTTACTCAGACTTCCCCAGATCAGACCTCACTTACATATACTTTCAACATGTTAGTATGGTTCATATCTTAAATTAATAAAACAACATTTCATTATTAGCTACAGTGAATTGCATTATTAGCTAAAGTTTATTCATATTTCCTCAATTTTTTACCTTCTTCTGTTATACGATTTCACCACATTATATTTACTTACCGTGTCTCCTAGGTTCCTCTTGGATATGACAGTTTCTAAGACTTCCCTTGTTTTTGATGACCATGCCAATTTTGATGACCTTGACTAATCAAGTATTTTATAGAATGTCTATTAGCATTTGTCTGACATTTTACATGATTAGATTGAAGTTATAGATTATTTATTTATTTATTTATTTGAGAGAGAGAGAGCTGGGAGAGGGGGAGAGGGAGAGAGAATCTCAAGCAGACTCCCTGCTGTGTGCCAAGGCTAATTCAAGGCTTGATCTCAAGACCTTGAGATCATGACCTGAGCTGAAATCAAGAGTTGGACACTTAACCTACTGAGCCACCCAGGTGCCTCAAGGTTGTAGATTTTTCAGAGGACAATCAGAAATGTAAAATGTCCTTCTCATTAAATCACATCAAGGGTACATAACATACCGTAAACATGACTTACTACTATACTATTGACCTTGATCAGCTGGCTGAGATAGTATTTATTGGGTTTCTCCACTGTAAAGTTAACCATCCACCAACTCACAACTAAGGAGTTGGAATTAGTGGTTTCCTTTTATGAAGGAATATTCTACAGAAATTATTTGGAATTCTTCTGTAAGGGAGATTTGTTATTCATTTATTCATTCATTCAATTATTTGTTATTCAGTTATTCATTCATTCAATCCTTAATATATATCAGTACACGCTCAGGGATATTTCTTATATACTTTGAGTTATAACCCAATACTACTTCATTTTATTGCTAACATTGTTCCAGCTTTGACCATTGGGAGCTCCTTAATTTGCTCATATGTCCCTTTGACATATCCTCAATGTAGATTTTGTTTGTTTTTTGACCATTTCCTTATTATCTGGCCTATAAAATGCTTTAGGCTTATGTAATTTCCTGCTTTAGCCCCAGAATCAACTTCTTCTTTTTTTTTTTTTTTTAAGATTTTATTTTTATTTATTTGAGAAAGAGAATGAGAGAGAGATAGAGCACATGAGAAGGAGGAGGGTCAGAGGGGGAAGCTGACTCCCTGCCAAGCAGGGAGCCCGATGCGGGACTCGATCCCAGGGCTCCAGGATCATGACCTGAGCCAAAGACAGTCGCCCAACCAACTGAGCCACCCAGGTGGCCACAGAATCAACTTCTTAAAGGAATTCTCATTCCTTTTATTGGAAAATAATATTTAAAATGAAGGTTCAGGAACTAGTGTGCTCATTTCATTTCTGGTATTAGTCATGTCGTCTCTCTTTTATTCCTAGTTATCTTGGCTAGAGATTTATCTATTTTAGTAATCTTTTCAAGGACCAGTTTTGGTTTTACTGATTTTACCTGTTTTTAATTTCATTGATTTACTCTCTAGCTTTGTTATTTACTTTTCTTCTGCTTGCTTTAGTCTTAAATTTTTCTTCTTCCTCTGATTTCTGAAGGTTGATGTTAGATTGTTGAGTTTAGACATTCTTTCTTCTCTACCATATGCATTAATTCTATAAATTTCCCTTTAAACATTGCTTCTGCTCCATCCTACACATTTTATTGTCTTTTTATTTTCATTTAGTTATTTCTTTAAAATTTCTCTTCAACCTTCTCTTTTGACTCATGTGTTCTGTAGATGTGTGTTGTTTAATCTCCAAATATTTTAGTATTTTTCAGATACCATTCTGTTAATAATTATAGTTTAATTCAATTGTATCCTGAGAACTTATTTTGCATAATTTTGATTTCTGTTTAAAATTTGTTAATGTGTATTATAAGGCCCTGAATTTAGTATATTTTTGTGACTGCCTCATGTGATCTGAACAAGAATGTGTATTTTGCTATTTTTGAATAGGATATTCCACAAAGATTGATTAAATCAAGTTGATTTATACAGTTTATTTATACTATTCAAGGAAACTATATATTTACAGATTTTCTGCTTTCTTGACCTAGAAATTACTAGAGAAAGTGTTGAAGTTTAAACATATAACAGTGGATTTGTATTCCTTTCTGTGTTTCTCATTTTTCAATGCACACATTTTGATGCTCTATTGTTAAGAGCACACACATTAAAGGTAAGTCTTTTGGGTTCTCCATAAACACCCATTACACGAAGATCTTCACCTAATGCCTTTCTTTTTTTTTTTTTAAGATTTTATTTATTTATTTGACAGAGAGAGACACAGCAAGAGAGGGAACACAAGCAGGGGGAGTGGGAGAGGGAGAAGCAGGCTTCCCGCCTAGCAGGGAGCCCGATGCGGGGCTCGATCCCAGGACCCTGGGATCATGACCTGAGCCGAAGGCAGACACTTAACGACTGAGCCACCCAGGTGTCCCCACCTAATGCCTTTCTTCATCTCTGTTACATTTCCTTCTGAATTATGCTTTCTCTGAAAATAATACAGCTACTCCAGTTTTCTTTTGATTAGCATGATATAACTGCTGCCCTACTATTAGCTTTGTGTCTTTACGTATGAAGTAGGTTTCTATTTTCATCTACTCTTAAAAACTACCTCTTTTAATTAGTGTATTTTGACTGTATTCAGTGATTATTGATACAGTTGGATTCATATCTACCATATTTTCACCATTTGCTGTTGACTGCCCGACTATACCTGTTCTTTCTTTTCCCTTGTTTTTTTTTTTTTTTTTTTTTCCTGCCTTCTCAGGCTCTAATTGAGCACTTTTTGAGATTTAATCATATCTCTTCTGTTAGTATATCAATTACACTCTTTCTATTTTTTTTTCAGTATTTGCCCTAGAATTTGCAATACACATTTACAGACAATGTAATTCTATTTCCAAATAACACTATACCACTTCATGCATACTACAAGTACCTTCTAACAGATTATTTCTTGTTCTCTCTTAGACCTTAAAGATTGCTCTCATTTATTTCTATTATCGATATGCTATAGTCACACAATGCATTGTTACCATTATTTACCTGTATTTATTCTGATGCAATACTTTTCCAATTTTTATACAGACCAGATTTTCTGAATTTTATTTACTTTATTTTCTCATGGAAGAAAGCTTTTAATATTTCTTTCATGACATGTGATAAATTTCCTCAGTTTTTGTTTGTCTGAAAATTTCTTTATTTTTCCTTCACTTTTGAAGGATAATTCCCCTGGATATAAAATTCTAAGTTGTTTTTCTTTTTTCTTTCAACACTTGAAATATTTCATTCCATTCTCTTTCACATGCTAGGATTCTGACAAGTGTTCCAGTATCATTTCTATTCTGTTCCCTTTATAAGCAAAATTTTATCTCTACCCACTCCCCACTTTCTTTTTTTTTTTAATTTTTTATTTAAATTCAATTAACCAATGTATAGTACATCCTTAGTTTCAGATGTAGTGTTCAATACTTTATCAGTTGCATATAACGCTCACTGCTCATCACATCACGTGCCCTCCTTAATGCCTATCACCCAATCCCCACTTTCTTTTAAGTTTCCCTCTGTTTTATTTTACTGCAGTTTAAATAGGATATGTCTAAATGTAGATTTATATACATAAATTCCATGGGATTTGTACTTTGGTATTGGAGATTAATTTTCAAAGTTATTGGACTTACTACTTCAATATTTCTCCTTCATCCCTTTTTCTTCTACTTTTAGTATTTCAGTTATGAATATCTAACACTTGTAAAGTTGCACAATTGTTTTTAGATGTTTTGTTTTTTATTCATTTTTTTCCTCTCGATATTTCAGTTTGTAATTTTCTACTGATATAATGTTAATCTCATTGATTCTTTCCTCTGTTATATCTTATACATTGATGAGCCTATGAGAAAATTTTCATTTCTAGTCCAGTATATTTAATTTCCAACACATTTTTAAGTCTTTCTAACTGTTCTTACTCACTTCCATCTCACTGCTAACATATCTCATTTGTTCTTACTTGTTGTCTAACTCTTACATGAAAGTCCTTAAAATATCAGTCATAGTTATTTATAATACCATGTCTGATAATTCAACAATCTGTGTCATATCTGAGTTTGATTTTGATGCTTGCTTTGTCTCTCAGGCTTTTTTCTTGTCTTTCCGCATGACTTGTATTTTTTCTGTTTTTATTTAAAAGGTCGTCATGATATATAGAGTAATAAGAATTAAAGTAAATAAGTATTTAATGTTAGATTTTATGTTATCCAGCTAAGAGTTGGGCCGTGTTTCGTGTTTCCTATAGCTGTAGGAAACAAGGGTTTCAAATTCATCAGGTGTCCTTGTTTTTGTCTTCCATATTATCTTTGGTTTTCCTGAGAGATTCCTACAAAGCCTGAGTCTTATAGCTTTCTGAGCTATAAGGAGGAGAGGAAACATTCTATAATATAATGTTTAAATGTCAGTCTCTAAGTGGGCCTGTGTTTCTGGGCTGTAATCTTTACAAGAATTTCTTATCTTCCCCATCTTAGCATTCCTGTCACAACCCTCCCTTTACATGAGATGGGAAAGCTAGAGAGAGCTCGAGTTGGGTAATTTCTCTTTTAACTATGAGATAAGGATAAAGTATTTATTTATTATTAAAATATAGTTGACATACAATGTTATAGATGTACAACACAGTGATCTGACAATTCTATATGCGATGTTCACCATGATAAGTGTTGTTACCATCTGTCAACATATGTTGCTAAAATATTATTTAGTATATTCCCAATGCTGTACTTATCAAAGCTGTGACTTACTTATTTTATAACTGGAAGTTTGTACCTCTTAATCCTCTTCACCTATTTCTCCCATCCTCCCACCCCCTCCCCACTGGCAATCATCAGTTTGTTCTCTGTATTTATAAGATATTTGCAAATGATATATCTGATAAGGGATTAATATCCAAAATATATAAAGAAACTTATATAACTCAACACCAAAGAACAAAAACAAAAACAACACCAAGGAACAAAAACAATAGTTTAAATAAAAAATGGACAAAGGACCTAAATAGACATTTTTCTACAGAAGACATACAGATGACCAACAGACTGGTGAAAACATGCTTAACATCACTAATCATCAGGGAAATGCAAATCAAAACCACATTTTTTTTTTTAATCTGTTGATGTGATAGATTGCACTAATTGATTTTCTAATGCTGAACAAACCTTGCATATATGGAATAAATCCCAGTTGGTAATGGTATATGTGTGTGTGTATAACTATATATAACAAGTATAACTACATATATATATATTTGATATATATATATAAATTTATATATATGATATATAATTATATATAACTATAAAATATTTTTGATATATATAGTTATATATAATGTATATTTGATATATAACTATCTATAATATATATAAGTATATACATATTTGGTATATGTATAACTATATATAACTACATATAATATATATAACTATATATATTTGATATATATAACTATATATAACTAGCATAACTATATATTTGAGATATATATATATATATATAGTTTTTTGGATGTGTTTTGTTAATATTTTGTTGATGATTTTTATATCTATGTTCATAAAAGATATTAGTCCATAGTTTTCTCTTCTTATAAGGTCTTTGCCTGGTTCTGTTATTAGGGTAATCTTGTCCTCATAGAATGAATTAAAAAAAAAAGTATATATATATTCCTTTTGTTTCCTTCCTCTAAAAGAGATTATAAGCATTCAGTATAATTTCTTCTTTAAATATTTGGTGGAATTCACCAGTAAGCCCTTCTGGGCCTGGTGCTTTCTGTCTAGAAGGTTGTTAATATCGATTCAATTTAATTAGTTGAAATAAGCCTATTCAGATCATCTATTTCTTTTTATGTGAGTTTTGACAGATGGCATCTTTCTAGGACTTGGTCCATTTCATCTACATTATCAAATTTGTAAGCATTAGAGTTGTTCATAACATTCCATTTTTATGCTTTTAATGTCCATGGTATCTATATTAAGGTCTTCTTTTTCTTTTGTGTCCTCTCTTTTTTTCTTAGTTGGCCTGGCTAGAAGTTAATCTGTTTTATTTTTCTTTTCAAAGAATCAGGTTTTGGTTACTTTGGTTTTTCTCTATTGATTTCTTTCTTTCTTTTTTTTTTAATTTGATTGATTTCTTCTCCAATATTATTTATTTTCTCCTGAATTGCTTTGGATTTAATTTTCTTTTCATTTTCTAGTTTCTCAAGGTGGAAACTTAGATTGTTGATTGCCTTTAGACTTTTTTTTTCTAACATATGTATTCAGTGCTATAAACTTCCCATCAAGCACTATTTATACTGTATCCTACACATTTTGGTAAGTTGTGTTTTCATTTCATTTAATTCAAAATATTTTAAACATTTTCTTGAGATTTCTTCCTTGATCCCTATATTATTTAGAAGTGTGTTATTTATTCTCCATGTAATTAAGGGTTTTCCATTTATTTTTCTGTTATTAATTAATTTCTAGTTTAATTCAATTGTAATTGATAATTATTTATTACTCCATCTTTTATCCTGTTCAGGCTTCAAAATATTGCATGAGGCCTGGACACTCTGGGAGAGTGGAATCTAGGTTACCTACTCGACTGATTCAAATATCAGTGTTATCAAGAAATAGCCTCATAGGCTCAGAAATACGGTTTAACAAACCTGTCAGGTTGCCACATAAAATTAAATGTTACACTATTCTTAAATTTCTGTCACAACGTTTGATCCTGAAGGAAATAATTCTTAAGTCAATTTAAAATACATAAAAGGAGCCAACATGTGATATCAAGTTTGGTTATAAAAAAACAAGCAAAAATGGAAAGTATAAATACCATCTTTTACAGATTCTAAGATGCAGAAGTTTTATATTTTTTGCATATTTGAAATTGAAAGTGTCTCAAATCCAATGGCATCTTACAATCACTACTAGCAGCTTTGACATAGTTGGTATTACCAACAAACTTATAAATTTGTCACAATCCTTAACATATTTATCTCTTCTGCTATTTTCCTTTAATATGCTTTCTTTTTTTTTTTAAAGATTTTATTTATGTATTTGAGAGACAGAGAGAGCACAAGCAGGGGGGAAGCAGAGAGAGAGGGAGAAGCAGAGTCCCCACTGAGAAAGGAACCCAATGTGGGGTTCAATCCCAGGACTCTGGGATCATGACGTGAGCTGAAGGCAGATGCTTAACCAACTGAGCCACCTAGGTGTCCCTTTAATATGCTTTCAAAAGTATAACACAACATTTAAAGAATAATTTATTTTATATCCATAAAAAGTACAGGTACAGAGCACCAGGGCAAATATTTGATATTAGTACAGCAAGTATTTATTTACAACTGGAAGAATAGCTATAATTTGTCAACTTTATTTCAAAGCAAAACTAAATGTTTTTGAAGTATAAAAAATGAATATAACTCAGAAGTAAATTAATCTTTATTTTATTTAACATTGATGCACATGCAGAAAGCATTTACCCCACAGCAACAAAGTACAATGTGTGTCCTCCAACTGGAAAAAAAAAAAAAAATCCCAGATACAGTATTAAAGCACTCTGTTATGAAATAATGCATCATTGATACACATTGCTACAAAGGATGATATCTTTGAAAAATTGCATACACTATGTGTAAGAAGTTATTCAGAAGAGTTGGACTCTGAAATTTGAGGCACATCTTAAGCAGTTTATTTTGCTTAATCAATCCATAAAATCTTAAATATCCTTCCAGAAAGGGTAAGAATCATTTCTGGTCATAATACATGGTCCAAAATATCACATGGCCATGCCTAACTTCAAAGGAGGAGGAAAAGTTTAATGCTACCATATACCATAAAGAAGACAGACTACTATGAGTAGATCTATGAATACCAGTGACATTGTATTTTGCTGGACACTAGTTGTACCTACTAAACATTTGATAAAATTGAACATATTAATTTATATTTTTTTATTTTAGATTACACTTGAGAAAATATATTAAGACATTTCAGCATTTCACTAAGCATACAGATATTAACTAAGAAATTATGTATGCATTTTTCAATTAAAAAGCAGCTAGTTTTAATCTGTCACTGATAATAGCAGACCATTGTTTGACAAAAGATGTAATATAGCAATTTCTTATCCTGTTTAAAATTCATGAAACCATATCTTGACAGACAAATGCTTATTAATTTCTAAATTGCTTTATTGACTCTAATGAAAAAATGCGGGCTTAGTAGGCTGCAATACAATTACAATTAAAGTGAATTTTCTATTGCCTATTTAGTTGGACAGGTAGTTTTGAGTAGTTTCACATCTTGTAATTCTTTTATTATATTGGATTATTAAAGAAAGCAAGCATTTCTCAAATAAACACATTTCCCAAGAAAAGATGCTTTCAGTTTATTACAGTACCACATTATATCAAGTATATGGGCCTCTATGTTTTCTACTGGATAGTTGGTGTTCTAAGTAACTGAGGGAAAAATGATAGGGGTATAAACAGCTCACCTATTATACGTTCCTATGTGAAGCATAGCAAATCACATGATAGAGTCTCCTTCCCCATTTCTTAAATCTAGGTTGGACTTGTAACTTGCATTAGTCAATGGAATGCATCACAATTGAAACAATGCCATATCAGAACCTGCAAAGGGTAAGGAAGTTTTGTGTGCTTCAGCTCCTTCTCTTTAGTTATCTGCCACAGTATGGCAACAAGCCCAGGTTAATCTGCTAGTAGATGAGGGACCACATATAAATGGGCTGAGTCAATCCAACTGTACTCCCTAACCCAGTCAGCGTATATAACCAGCCTATAGCCAACCCTCCAGCTGACCACGAATGCATGAGTAAGACTAGCTGAAATCAGCCTGAGAAAAATCATCCAGCTCATGAATAAACTCCTAGGCAAAATAATAATAATAATAATAATAATAATAATAATAATAATAATAATAATAAACATCTGTTGTGGAAAGCCACTGAGATTTTGTGATCATTTGATATATAGCATTAATTGTGGCCATAAATAATTCAAACAATTTTACATGCTGGTGAGAATTTGGCTCTTGGAAGTATTTAGTGTTAGTTAATGCACACACATAGGGACATTTCAGCTATATGCACTTTCTTTCCAGTACATTTATTTTTATTAAAATATGTACTTAAATAGGCCAAGTTTCATGGTCTTGAAATATATAAAGTTTTACAGGCAACGTAGATATATAAGGAGCACTGATTTTATTATATTTCAAGTATATAGTTATGTCCTTATTGCTTGATTTTTTTTTTTTTTTTTTTTTTGGTTTCCAGCATCATTTTTTGTGCATCATATAAAAATGAAACTCTTGATTTACATTAAACCATTGATTTTATTCAACTGGAAAAAGAATGACTTAATTCTATGGTATTCTCATTAGCTCCTGCAGTTGTTATTTAGAATGTTTGATTTTTTTACTGGGTTAATTTCTGTTTGTAAAGGAAGGGACAGGATCATAGAAAAATATAAATGGGTAGATGAGAGGAAGTGTTGTTTGCTTTCCAAGCTTAATATATTTTAAAAGCAATGCATATTTTTTAATCCTAAAATTTATTGGAGTTCCTAACTCCATTAATGTCTCAAGTGGTATTTGTTGAATGACTGACTTAATGAATAAAGAATGACTGAATTTCAGAGATATTCATTTTTTATAGCATAACTGATATATCTTTGGAATTTTTTTTTAAGATTTTATTTATTTATTTGACAGAGAGAGATAGCGAGAGAGGGAACACAAGCAGGGGGAGTGGGAGAGGGAGAAGCAGGCTTCCCACCAAGCAGGGAACCTGATTTGGGGCTTGTTCCCAGGACCCTGGGATCATGACTTGAGCCGAAGGCAGTCGCTTAACGACTGAGCCACCCAGGCGCCCCTCTTTGGAATTATTTTTGACACTTGTTAACTGCAATCCACTTCATTATAGTAATTATGTCTGATATTATTACAGGCATATATTTCTTGGGGTTTAAGAGAGAGGGAGAGAGACAGACAAAACCAAACTTAGATAAAGTAATATATTAGTTTATTGGCTCATGAAACTGAAAAATGAGAAGTAAAAAAGATACATTGAGAAAAAGTGAATCCCAGGATGATCTGAGTGCTCAAACTGAGTTAAAAGCTCCCAAAGCTGGTGGAAGAGTTACTGTCACCTGATTGACAATCTCAACAAAATTACCTAGCGTAGAGGAGAGAAACTTCTAAAAGTAAAATATTCTAAGAAGGAAAAAATGCATTTACTACAATGAATTTCTTATTTGATCTTTTTGGTAAGTACCTGTTTTTTTTTTTTTAATTTATAGATTAGAAAACTGAGTGAAATAGGATTAGAACACTGGTATAACTCTAGACAGTCCTAAAGTTTACACACAGTGAATTTTCAGGCGTTACAAACAAGTATTAATTACTGTTATTTCATTGGAACAATATGGAGAGATTAGGAATACATTTATTAACAAAATTTGGCATTTTAGTTTTGATAAAAATATATCTATATAAAATATCTTTGCGTACATATAAGTATTTAAAATTTTTCTTCATATTATAAAATGCAGTGTTACTTTTCCTTTTTTAAAACTCTTTTTTCCTTTTACTTTCCTTTCAATGAGCTTCTCTTCCTCTTTCATATAATATCTCCTTCAGGGAATATAGAGTATCTTTTTCAGCTTAAAAGTAGAAAAAATATCTTAAACAAGACCAAAGAAAGCACTGACCATAAAGAAAAGCGAGATAGATAAAATAGGTAGAAATTAAGACTTTTCAGTCATCAGTTATGCCATAAAGAGAGTGAATAATGAATCAAAACACTTTTACAGTCATAAGATTAACTGATTTATTCTAGTAAAAAAATATCTGCAAAAGGAACTAAGAGGGAGAGGAACAAAGCAAGTTATTATTTTTTTTCTAACATACCAATCTGTGCAGATTGCATGAAGTGGCTGAAGTAATCTAGTCATGTTAATCTAGATGTCTCCACATTGAAACATGAGAGGAAAGGAAACCAGTTATACCTATTAGATTCCATATGCATGTTTTGTATGTGTGCATGTGTGTGTGCATAAATACATGTATTTATATATTTCTCTCAACCCAGTTAGCTCACTTATTGTGCAAGAGCATTTAATGGATGTCTATTTCTCATTTTCACGTGACAACACCTTTGAAGAGCCTCCTGGGACCTCTGTTGACCCCTGTAGATCTTGCCAACAGAAGACTCTGACATGGTTCATAGTAGTACCTTATTATTTAGATTTAAGAGTACATAATACCCAAGCAAAAATAATCCCTCAATCTTATTTTCTTACAAAATATTTATAAATATGTTATGTTATAGTGTATAATAGAGGCTCTTCAATGAAGTAAAATAATAACATAAAGATATTCTAGCAAATATAGTTAAGCAGGGAGAAAATCACACGAGAAAAAAATATACATTAGCAAACACAGAATAACTTACTTAAGCCAAAACTCAGACAAAATGATAGGCAGAACATTGCTTGCAATTAATATGCCAGAAAATGTTTTGAATTTTAACTAATCATGCTGCTTTGGAAAGTAATACAATCAACCATATCCAAAGTGTAAAATCAGCAAAAGAAAAATGATCAATAACATTTATAATTAAAAATATAAATTGATAGGTGTGCCTGCGTTGCTCAGTTGGTTAAGTGTCTGCCTTCGGCTCAGGTCATGATCCCGGGGTCCTGGGATCGAATCCCACATTGGGCTACCTGCTCAGCCGGAAACCTGCTTTTCCCTCTCCCTCTGCCTGCTGCTCCCCCTGCTTGTGCTCTCTCTCATGCTCTCTCTCTCTGTCAAAAAAATAAAAATCTTTAAATAAATATATATATATATATATATATACACACACATATATACATACACACACATATATATGTATGTGTGTATATATATATATATATATGATAAATAAAATGTAATTTAAAATCCTGGGTGTTGTATGTGAGTGACAAATCACTAAATTCTATGCCTGAAACTAATATTACACTGCATGTTAATGAACTGGAATTTAAATACAAACTTGAAAGGAAAAAAATACTTAACCTCAGTATGCAGTTGTATGGCCTTCAAAAATTTTGCTTGCAACCACCTTAAAACAAATATTTTATGATGTGATTTTATTAGTGTGCTTTAACCACCTATTGAGATAGGAAGAAAGAATTAGAAGTGATTTGTGTAAACATTATATATATATATATGGGCTTTATCCAATGTGTCTTGAAGAATCTGGTAATCCTGCAGAACGTTCCAAGTATATTTAAAAGAATCACATCATGTTGTTGCTTTGTTTTTCTTCAAATTAAACTTTTCCAATGAGTACCACAATACTCTGATGCTAATGCTGAGTTTCACTCTTTAGATAAGTACTTTCAAATCACACAATGGTAGAAAGCTTTATGACTTTATTTTTTTTTTAATATTTATTTATTTGAGACACAGAGAGAGAGCATGAGCAGGAGGTGAGGGATAGGGAGAGGTAGAGAAGCAAACTCCCCGCTGAGCATGGAGCCTGACTTAGGGCTTGATCTCAGGACCTCAAGATCATGACCTGAGCTGAAACCAAGAATCAGACACTCAACTAACTGAGCCACCCAGGTGCCCCTATGAGTTTATGTTCTTAATTAGCTATCATAATAAATGTCTCTAAAACTAACCCTTAATAACCCTTAATTTTATCTTTTTGCTTGGCACACATAAAATTTTACACCCTAAAATATGAACTTCATGGAGACTTGAAATGGATGAGGAAGAGTATATAGGTGAAGAGTATCCCTTAAAGTGGTAGACAGAATAAAAACGTCCTAAAGAAGTCCATATTCTAATCTCCAGAATTTGTGAATATTTTAGTTTACATAGCAAAGGGGATTGGCAATGTGGCTAAGGATCTTAAAATAGGAGGTTATCCTGAATTACCTAAGTGGGTCAAATAGAATGACTAAGGTCCTTAAATGATAAGAGAGAGGCAGATGAGGAAGAAAGATGTGTTGATGGAAACAGAGGTTAGGAGATAAAATTGGTTTTCCAGATAAAAGAGGGCCATGAGCCAAGGAATGAGAACATCCCCTATAAGCTGGAAAAGACGTGGAACCAACTCTTTCCTAAAGCCTCAAGAAGGAGTGTATCCCTTCCAATACATTTTAGATTTCTGACCTCCAGAACTGGAAGAAAGCAGATTTATGTTTTTTAAGACCTAATAATGGTAATTTGTTATAGCAGCAGTAGGAAACTAATACAATTATTTTGATAAAATGGGAAATAAACTATTGTGAACAAGGCTGATTCTCAGATAATGAGTTTTTTAAAATATCATATATGTGTATTTAGAAAATTATTTCCCCTGAAGAGTCTTTATTTGTGTGTAGCAATGGAGTATACTTACCACAGTTTGGAGACTTACCAAGGAGCATAAAACTAATAAAACATGGACTCTGTGGTCAGTGTTCCATGGTTAAATCTTTGATACTTTCTAATTTCAGGATCCCATGAAAATTACCTGCTCTTTCCATGCCTAAATCTTTGATACTTTTTGCTTCTTAACCTCATGAAAATTACCTAATCCCTCTGTGCCTCAGTTCCTTAATTTTTGAAAATTTGAATGTTAGGAATTACCTAATAATTTTGACAAGCAGATTAAATGTAAAAAAAAATCACATAGGCAAAGTACTTTTAAGAAAATCTGCCACCTAGTAATCAATAAGTTAATATGATTTTACTAATAACTGAAAGAAATTTCCTAACAATTATTTATTATAAGTATAATGATTACTAATTATTGAAGACATGTGTAAAACATGGGATATAATGTTTTCTGTTAAAATTGGAATACAATTGAATAATTACAAATGAAGAATGAGTTGGACAGCATACACATCATGCTGTGAGTAAAAATGATTCATATGTTATGGAAAATACTTTTTCATTTTGTATCATAGTTTTAAATGCTCAGTTTCAACCAATACTTTCAGGAATCTATTTGAATTAATCATATATTCAGATTACATAATGCATGATTATTTTCATAGTATTATTTTACAAAATAATAGAAATATTGTAAACATTTAGATAAACAAGGGCAGTTTATAAGATGGGATATTATGTATCCTTTAAACATTGTACTCCTAAAGACATGTTTCCAGCATGATTAAAGAATACACATATAAATAAAATATTTAAAATACACATTCCAGAAAGGAAAATAATAAAATAGCACAAGCTGGTATTTCTCAATGATGGACTTTATAAAATGTATTTTACATGATTTTCACATTTTTCTACCTTTAAAATATTTCTTTATTTTGTATTTCATTCACTATAATAGAAAATTAAATATGTTGACTAATAAATCATAAATCTTTTAAATGTCTTAAATTTAATACAGATTCAAAAATACATACTTGATTAAAATAACAACATCTCTATGAGTAATGTATATTATCTCATAGAAGAACAATAGTTCTCAATTGTAACTGTGAAGCAGAATGAAGTGGAAACCTTAAACAGAACAAAAACATGATGAACAATCAAATAACAACATAATCCCAGTCCCAGGGTTACTGATTCAACTGCTCTTGGGATGGGATAGACACATACACTCACATTTCCAGTAACTGTAATCAGTTCTGAGAAGTAGCTTATAGTTTTACAAACATTTGTAAAAAAAAGAAAAGAAAAAAAAAGACTGTTAGTGGATCTTCACTGTAAAATTTTTTTAAAAAGTTTATAAATAAATTATTTTGAGTGAACTATTTTGTTTTACTATGCATTACAATATTATCCAAAAAACCAGGACACTTTATTGGGAACCCCAATAATTTTTAAGAACATAAAGAATTTCTGAGACAAAGAAGTTTGAGATTACTGCCATAGATCATAGTTTGGTACAATCTCATAGAAAAAATTTAGTTATTTCTCAGCTTCCTAGTAAATATAATTTACTCTTCAGTTTGTTGAAATCACGTGTTATAATAAAACTGTTCTTAAAGTGAAGAAGGTAAAAATTTGATGAGTGGGAAGACTGAGAACTACTTCAAAAGTTACAAAATAAATATGTCATTTAACTAGTTAAATGTTACACATTTCTAAAATCCAAATGCAGCCAAAATAAGAACATAGGGAAAATCAATAGAAATACTTTTTAAAAAAAATATTAGACTTGAATAATATAAACTATATTATGACTCCATAAAAAGCATGATGAACTCCCTGACATTTTGAAAATTGTTGTTATATAAATAGCCAACTAATTAACTAAATAAGATTAAAGAAATATAATGGTAAATATTTGTATGTTTTCAATGATCTTTTTAACAGATGATGTTGATACAGGAGTCTAGAGACATTTTAGAAAATTATTAGTCCTTGGAGTCAAACAAATTTATTACTTCATTTATATGAAGAAATATGTTTGAGTTCTCGGAAACTTAATTACTCTTATTGAGCAACCTGGAAAAGAGAACGAATTAAATCTAGGTTTTTCATCCAAATGCACTGTACATTTTTGAGATCTAAGATATATGCCGAAATAACTGTCCCTCAAATGCAAACAAGAGTGCAGAATTTTGTTCCCTTACAGACTTCATTCCAAAACAAAACAAAACAAAAAAGGAATGTGACATTAATTCAACTAGCTAAGTAGCTTGACTCTTCTATTGGGATTTGCCAGAAACTCCATGTTATCTTTATCTGCAACTGTTACTTCTACCATCATATGAGCTGCAAGATCATATGGCTTAAGTGTCAAGGCTACTTGCTACGGAGTCCTTTATTGCTCTGGACCTACTCATAACTGGCAGTTGTCCAAGTCACCTGATAAGTGTGTCAGGGAAATATTTACAATATGAAAAATCCAAAGAAGCCTACCAAGTGCTCCACTTTCTTCTTTGCGGTGGGAAGGGCAAGGTGCAATAATATATAATTTAACTTGTAGGGAATATTTTAGTGTGCCTAAGAGCTATAGACCTTTAAAGCTTCACTAAGGTGGGGCTCCCTTAAATTTTTGTATTTTATAATATTGCACCTGGCATTCATGGCTCTAGCTGGGGCAAGCAAAGCACTTGCTCATTATTGTTCCTAGATCTAATTTACATAGTTTTATGTATTTTATTCCCCCAAAGCAAGAAACCAAGTGCAGAAACAGAATTAATCTGTTAATGCAAAGGCATCACATCTGGAAAAACTGTGTTAATTGGTAATACACTTGGTTAAGTTTACAGTAGTCTTTGGTATCCACTATAATCCTTGTGTTTATTGAAGGGCAGGACTGATGAATTATAAAGGGTTATGATAGGGCAGCATTATCAAAAATAACCAAATTATGGAAAGAGCCCAAATGTGCATTGACAGATGAATGGATAAAGAAGATATGGTATATATGTATGTATGTATGTATGTATGTATGTATCTATCTATCTATCATCTATCATCTATCTATCTATATATATGTAATGGAATATTACTCAGCCATAATGAATGAAATCTTGTCATTTGCAATGGCATGGATGGAGCTAGAGTTCATTAAGTTAACTGAAATAAGTCAGTCAGGGACAGACAAATACCATATGATTTCACTCATTAGAGAATTTAAGAAACAAAAGAAATGAACAAAGGGGAAAAGAGAGAGAGAGAGAGAGGCAAACCAAGAAACAGACTCTTAAATATAGAGAACAAACTGATGGTTACCAGAGGGGAGATGACAAATGAGTGATGGGGATTAAAGAGAGCACTTGTGATGAGCACCACGTGTTGTATGTAAGTGATGATTCAATAAATTCTATACCTGAAATTAATATTACCTGTATGTTAACTAACTGTAATTTAAATAAAATCTTGGGGACCAAAGAAAAGGTTAAAATGCGGAACATCATCCTCCAATTAGTTAAGTGTTTAAGACTGGCTGATCACTGTCATTTTACCTAAATTCTACTTAGTGCTCCCGATTTTCTACCTTATGCAGGAGTAAGGAAGTTTCAGGAGCTTCTATTTGATATTTTCTACTATGATGACTTTTTTCCTCATGACAGAGAACTATTTTGAAGGTTCAGCCAGCTGTTGATTATACCGATCCTGATTAATACCTCAGACCAATGCATGGCCATAATGTGGGGCTGTGACTAATCACTGAGAAATGGATTTGGGCCACTTCATTTATCACCTGGCTTCTATATGTCCCCATACCTGCTAGGGAACTATAGTAGTATTTCTGCTCTTCTGTTCTCTGTCAGTTTTGTCCTTTATGTAAAAATTCTTGAAAATGTTGGTCTTATTTTTTTCCCAATAAATAGTTACTATTTAATTGGGGGAAGCACTATCATATACACTTAATGTGATGTTTTGGTGATCTTCTTCAATGTGACTTAGCCTTCTGTTCAACTTACGTTCTTCAGTCCTGAGAATTGGAATCTGAATGAGAGCCCATATATAATTTTTTTGAGGCAGCTGAAAGCAGACTTGGGCTCATTAGCTCTTGAACAGTTTTTGTTATACAGATTAAGCTGTACCCTCACTCGTGGTTTATATACCTAATCCCTAGGAATCCCATGGTCTGTTAGTCATCCCCATAGATCTCTGTGAGTTATTCCAGCTTTCCTACTTGTTGCAGTAGCCATATAAATCTTGTCTCTGACATTAAGTGTTGTCACCAGGCTTGTGCTTTCTGGAATCTTATTATCATTATTAACACTTAGGAGCCCAGCTGCATAACAACTTCTCCTATTACCAACCCTGTCTACAAAAGACAGAAAATACTATTTTTTGTTAGTGATTCCAGGTGCTCTGTCATTAGTACACTGCTTATTGCTTTAGAGAAAGAAATACCCCCTGGAGCCTCCAAAGAAACAGAATTAACCAATAGGTCCTCTAGTCTCATAAATCTCTGCTCTCATGGTACCCAACTGAGACGTGACCTCATTCTCAATACTGTGCTAAGGCATATTTTCCATTTCCACCTCATTTACCATAGACCATTTTCTTCGTATGTGTTTTTTGTTTTGTTTTGTTTTGTTTTGTTTTGTTTTGTTTTGTTCAAGATTCAAAACACTGTCTACGCTTTGTATTAAGACCAGCTTAAGGATGTTAAATCCTAGGTTACAAGAAGGAATCCCTATTAGTAAATATCTTATATTAGACATATTTGCCTCTCTAGTTCATTCTAGTACCCCAAGATCCATTTCCAGTTGTATTTTCCTTGTCCTATATGAATATATCAGCCTGAACTTGCAGCTCTTTGGTGGCTTATATCGTTTTTCCTGAAATACGCAACGCTTGCTATGTTAAGGCCAGGCTGAGATCTGATACTAGCTATTGACCTCGAATATCTTACTAAATATTAGGGCAACCTTTGAAGAAGGCAAGTATCATTACTTGAGACATCCACCTAGTAGAGGCTTCTACATATTGTTAAAGAATAAGTAGGGCTTGAGGTTTAGAGATAAAGGTTCTCAAGCATGTCTAACAAGATGTCCCCATCCAAGATGTCAGAGTCTAACAGGGTTTATCAGAACCAAGGCTTTAGTGACGGAAAATTTTTAGAGGTTTGAATAAACCTCCTTTGCATTTTTACTCTCTGAAATCAGGTCCTGTGTCCTGCTTCAGTCAATAGGGTATGGGATATCTTTAAATCCTTTCATAGAGGACTTGGGGCTTTCATAGAATTTCTGATTTTCACAGTTTACTGATTTGATGGTACGTTGGCTTGTACATATTATTTTCTTCCTTGAGTACATCAGTGGCACTTAATAAAACTCAGCCCACCAGCACTAGCATCCTCACAACACCCATGTCCATCATTTTCTCAAATGCAAGAAGGTTGCATAAGTCAGCACAACTCCCTTCACCTGTATCCTGTGCTAATTTCACACATGTAGGAGCCTTAATGATTGTGATGTTGCAGCATGCCAGCACTTCTAAATACACCACTAACCACCGGAATGTGGTTTTGTAGTCATCTTGCTGACAAGTAATTCAATTCCATTATCTCCTCATGGGTTTCTGCTTCCTTGGATCATTTCTGGTACCAAATTACTATAGGCACCCCTAGAAGCAAGTATACAAGTATACAAGACCAGGTTCTTTATTTGGGAGGCACAGGAAAAAATAGCAGAAGAGTAGAGAGGTAACACAGAGAAGGAAAAACAACCAAAATAGGTAAGTTATTAAACCAGTTACCAAAGTTGCTGATGAGCTTAATCTTCTTGGGGAGGAGGCAAACTCCAACAATTACTTATTATTATTATCAAATAAGATGAAATATAGAAATAATCATCAGCATATCTAGTAAGACACTCTAAAAATTTTAAAACGTTTTTATTAGTATATTTAGAATTGAACAAGAGACCCAATAATATTGGTGGAGTTGTTGCTGTATTTTGTTTCATGAAGACTATTCCTATGCCTAACTGTGCTTCATAAAATGAAGACTGTCAGCTGAAAATGAAGTTCATTTCAAGGCTTAACGAATCTGAAATATAATAACCTGTATTAAAGAGTATCTATGGGGGAGACGAACCATGAGAGACTATGGACTCTGAGATATAAACAGGGTTCTGGGGGGGGAGGGTGGGTTAGCCTGGTGATGGGTATTAAAGAGGGCACGTACTGAATGGAGCACTGGGTATTATACGCAAACAATGAATCATGGAACACTACATCAAAAACTAATGATGTAATGTATGGTGATTATCATAATAAATAATAAAGTAAAACAAATAAAGAGTATCTATGCACTCTCTGGTCTAGTCCTTTATTAAGTCAGAAGAAAGAACTTAACTTTGACTTTCGGTAGAAAGAGGTTTGCATATAGAAGATACTCATATTTGCTACTTTAATCAGATGTTTGTTTCAGAAGGCTTTGTTTCAGAAGGATTAAGATTATTCAGACCGTGTGTGTGTTTGCATTGTTAATGTGCACATAGAAATAATTTTGAACATTATTTTACTGTAAATACTTGCTTAACTTGTTAAAAATAACACTATGTGACATTCATAATTCAGTATATTATTATTGTTATATTTTGATAAATGTCCCAAGTTCTCAAGTATTGAAATTCACTTCCTACTTGTCCTTTATGTGGCTTCCTGTTCTCTGCTTTCTCTTTTTTTCTCCTTTTTTCTATTTTTCTCTCTCACCCTCTCCCTTTCACTCTCTTCCTTTAGTTCAGTTTACTTTCTTTCCCACGTGCAGACCAAAAAAAAAAAAAAAAAATTACGCAATAAAATATGGTTGTAGAAAGTAACATATAGACCAGAGCAAAAGTTCAAAAAGTTATGTGTATGCATTTGTTATATTGTGTATACTTTTGAAAGAGTATACTTCCCTTCCTAAAAAAATACTGTTTCCTTTACTCATGTAGATTATTTAAAATTTGCATTTTTAATTTCTTAAGTAATTTTAATATAGTAGTGGAACTTAGAGTTTTTTTAACATACTATTAAAGAAACTATAACATCTATGTCATATTTATTATTGTACTTCCTTCCAATAATCACATCTTAAAGGAAGAACATATACGTAGCTATAAAATGTTAAGTATAAGTTGTACTTAGTCATAAGAGGTTACTTGTAAGAAGCGTTATTTTTTGGCATATCCAATATATTGCAAAATGCATTTTTATTTTCTGTGTTAGAAAGAAAGACAAATCTGATAAGCCCACTCCTTTGCTTCAAAACCTTTTGTGGCTGCCCAGTGCTCTAAGAATCCGTTCTAAGATCCTTAACATGGCTTGCGTTACCTGGTAAAACATTGCCCTGGGTTACCGCAGGTTCACCTCGCACCACTCACTATCATGTCTCACTGGGTCCTGAGTGTTCTTTTAAAAACAAAATAAATTTAATTTAGAAGACTTTAAAGACTTTCCCACACACATAGAAAAGAAAATTCAAAATTTTTTGCCATGAGCTTAAATGCCTTACATGCCCTGGCTCCTAATTCTCTTCTGCCCCACATTTCCTTCTATTCACTCTGTGACAACCACACACAACTTCTTCCAGTTTCCCAAACCAATTCAGCTTCTTTCTCCACAGATCCTTTGCATCTTCTGTTCTAACCCCTCAAACTCTTTTTTTTAGCTTATTTTATTTAAATTAAATTAGTTAACATAATAGTGTATCATTAATTTCAGATGTAGAGTTCAGTAATTCTTTTTTTTTTTTTTTTAAAGATTTTATTTATTTATTTGACAGAGAGATTGACAGCGAGAGAGGGAACACAAGCGGGGGGAGTGGGAGAGGGAGAAGCAGGCTTCCCGCTGAGCGGGGAGCCCAATGCGGGGCTTGATCCCAGGATCCTGGGATCATGACCCGAGCTGAAGGCAGACGCTTCACGACTGAGCCACCCAGGTGCGCCTAGAGTTCAGTAATTCATCAGTTACATATAACACTGAGTGGCTCATTACATCATGTGCCCTCCTTAATATCCATCACCCAGTTAGCCCACCCCACCCACCTTCCCTATAGCAACCCTCAGCTAGGGTTGTGAAGAGTCTCTTTGGGTTTGTCTCCCTCTCTGGTGTTTTTTTTTTAAAGATTTTATTTATTTATTTGACAGCGAGAGACACAGCGAGAGAGGGAACACAAGCAGGGGGAGTGGGAGAGGGAGAAGCAGGCTTCCTGCAGAGCAAGGAGCCCGATGCGGGGCTCGATCCCAGGACCCTGGGATCATGACCTGAGCCGAAGGCAGATGCTTAACAACTGAGCCACCCAGGCACCCCTCTCCCTCTCTGATTTTGTCTTGCTTTATTTTTCCCTTCCTTCCCCTCTGATACATATGATAATTATCTTTCTCTGATTTTCTTATTTTGCTCAACATCATACCTTCCAGTTCCATCCACATTAATGTAAATGGTAAGATTTCATTCATTTTGATGGCTGAGTAATATTCCATTGTATATATATACCATGTCTTCTTTATCCATTCATCTGTCTTTAGACATCTGGGCTCTTTCCATAGTTTGGCTATCGTGAACATAGCTGCTATAAACATTGGGGTGCACGTGCCCCTTCAGATCACAGCGTTTGTATTCTTTGCATAAATACCTAGTAGTGCAATTGCTGGGTTGTAGGGGAACTCTATTTTTAACTTCTTGAGGAACACCCATACTGTTTTCCAAAGGGGCTGTACCAGCTTGCATTCCCACCAACAGTGTAAGATCCTCACCAACACTTTTTGTTTCCTGACTTGTTAATTTTAGCCATTCTGACTGGTATGAGGTAGTATCTCATTGTGGTTTTGATTTTTATTTCTCTAATGCCAAGTAATGTTGAGCATTTTTTCATGTGTCTGCTCAACAAATGGTGTTGGGAAAATTGGACAGCCACATGCAGAAGAATGAAACTGGACCATTCTCTTACATACACAAAGATAAACTCAAAATGGATGAAAGCCCTAAATGTGAGAAAGAATTCATAAGAATCCTAGAGGAGAACAGAGGCAGCCACCGCTTCAACCTTGGCCACAGCAACTTTTTGTTCTACATGTCTCCAGAGGCAAGGGAAACAAAAGCAAAAATGAACCATTGGGATTTCATCAAGATAAAAAGCTTTTGCATAGCAAAGAAAACAGTCAACAAAACTGAAAGGCAAACTATGGAATGGGAGAAGATATTTGCAAATGACATATCAAATAAAGGGCTAGTATCCGAGATCTATAAAGAACTTATCAACTTCAACACCCAAGGAACAATTAATTCAGTCAGGAAATGGGCAGAAGACATGAACAGACATTGCTCTAACCTTTCAAACTCTTGGCATGGATTCTTCTCAAAGGTCTAGAGGTGTTCAAAAGTGCTTCTTCAGAGAAAACTTCATCGATCCCTCTGTTTAATGTAGAACACTTTTTTTTTTTTTAAAGATTTTGTTTATTTATTTATTTGAGAGAGAGAGAGAGAGAGACAGCATGAGAGGGGATAGGATCAGAGGGAGAAGCAGGCTCCCCGCCGAGCCGGGAGCCCGATGTGGGACTCGATCCCAGGACTCCGGGATCATGACCTGAGCCGAAGGCAGTCGCTTAACCAACTGAGCCACCCAGGTGCCCTAATGTAGAACACTTTTAACCACGTTTATTTTTTTCAAAGAAAATAATACCATATATTTATGTGTTACATATATACATGTAAGTTGTACATATGCATACATGTGTGAATATATGTGTACACACACATAAGCACACACGTACATTCTGTCTTTTCCCTTTAACATGTAAGCTCTGTGAGGGTATAAGAGTAGGTATCTTGTCTGTATTGTTTACTATTATATATATCAGACTTAACAGGGAAAGATACTTAATATAGTATTAGATGGGTTAAAAAAAAGTTAAGTTTAGATGCCTCTCTCTGTGCATCATATCTTTTGCATCACAATGTATAGAGGATTACTTCAGTTAAAGCATGAATGTAAAAATGTTAAAATAACCACATATTGAGGGTTTATATTTTAGATTTCTGATTAACTGCCAGCTAAATTATTATGATTTTAAATCAATAAGGAGCTTCATGAGGTCAAAGAATTGAATCAAATTTTAAACTATATAATCAGAATTATTGCAACTGAGAGTTTATTCATGGAATCAGTTTATTATTATTAGCTATTTATAGAAAAAGAAAAAGTATTTCAAGCATATGATGATTATTCATTAATGTATAAAAGATAGTAGAATAGATTTTATTATAAGAAAAAAAAATCCTTGTTAATAAGGGCTCTTTTCACAGTGAACATCAAAATACCCAGTCATGAGAACAGATGGTTCAATCAACAGGAAAAAAAAAAAAAAAAGCTTCCCTTATTAAATGCATCTTCAAACTATTAATGTGAATTTTGCCCTAATTCAGTAAAAGTTGTATCAATCCTAAAATTGGGATAAATTGGCAAGATATGTGTTCGGATGTCTTATGCAGACTTTAGAAGGCCACATCTGTTGGTGCTCTCATGATCTTATTTAGAAAGATTATCTCACAACAGATGTTCATGAGTATTTCTAGAAAATAAAATACTTTGATGGCATAATGTGTACTTATATAAAAAATTTGGGCCAAAGAAATCTGTAATAGATTGCTTATATGTCTGAAATATCAACATAATGTGCTATCATTCTTAAATATTTTAGAATGTATTTCCTACAAATAAGGGTTTTTTTCCCACTTAACTACAATGCAAGTGTTAAAATCAAGAAATTATTAACATATTGCTATCATCTAAATCTCAGATACAACTCATAGTTGTCAACTTTTCTAATAATGCCTTTTAAAGGAGAACATTCCATACTAGAATTATGTGTTGCTTTTTTTTTCCTTTCTACCTAAATTTTTTTTTCTTTATTTGACTTTTATGACCTTGACACTTTTGAAGATTATATGCCAGTTATACTTCCAAAGTCCTTCTATTTAGTTTGCTTAATAATTTCTCATGATTAGTTCTAGGTTATGTGTATTTGGCAGGAAAATCACAGAATGAGGAGTTTTGTTTTGTTTTGTTTTTTCTCACTGCATCCTATTAGGTGGCACACATTTTCTATAAGTCATATTATTAGTGATGTTAACTTTTTTGATTAAGGTACACCTTCCAGTCTTCTCCATTGTGAAACTACTCTTTTTACCTTTGTCATTAATAAGTAATTTTGAAATCATGTAATATATCTTGGTTGTCATCAACATTTTATTTGCTTATAGACTCAAGGCATCCTATTATTTTTAATGGTTTATAATTTTATTACTATCATTATTTTCTAATGAAATATTCTGATTTTGCCAGTGGAAGTCCCTCAGATCGGCTTCTATGTTTTTATGATACGCCCTCATCATTCTTTGAGTACTTTCTTGATTTCTTCCATGGAGGATATTCTGCGGAACATACTTTTTCTATCCCAGCCTTCAAATCACACATTTCACCAAAAAGCCCTGGTTATGTTAAGTGGAGAATGATATTTTGAAATTGAGATCTAGATCCTATGCATGCTCATTGTTGTCACTGCTCCTAGGTCATCTCAGCAAACAAGACTAGAGAAAATATGTTTGAGTCTATGTGCATGTACACATACACACATTTATATGTCAGTTTATTTACATCGGTTCTATACAAAAGAACTTCCTGTGATTTTATTTAGAATATGTGTATACATAAATTGATAAAATATATCAATCAACAGTTAACAATAAATAAACAGAAAAATCAGTATATGTAAGTACATGTGTAGATATGTTTATGTAGCTAAGCAAAAGTCCCAGTTACCAATTCATCACCTCTAGTTTCTAAATCACCCTTCATTGACATTTAATGCTGAAAAACCTCTCCTTTGTCAGGTGCCATGATGATAAATTTTGCCATTAGAGGGCATTGGAGATACACTGTAGGACTTGGGGCTTTTCATCTGGGTTTCAGTGAGCTTCTCCTTTTCCTGCTTCTGTGTGGTTCGAACATCAGTGGCACCTCCCGCAGTCTCAGTGGCACCTCACAGGAAGCTTCCTAAAGGTAAACTGAGTCACAATCCTAAAGGAAGCTTTCCAGTGAATTCCATGGGCATTCCACTTGACTTACTGAGGGCGAGTCCCAGAGTCTGCCTATTTTGTCTTCCAGACCACTTCCAAGTAATAGTTTCTGGGTAAGTTCTTTGGGTACTCAGCCAGCGTCCCAGAGTTCAAAAGCATCCCTCATGGGTAGATTGCCAGTAGCTATGTGGAAAATCTAACCAGTGCCTCAGCTAGGTTAGGGTGAATTTCCAGAAAATTCATCACCCTATTCCCTGCAGACAACTTCCCAGAATAAGTCATCAACACTTCTGCCTGTCAACCTTGGACTGATGACTGAACCAGCTCTTGCTCAAGATCGCAGAACAGACTTCTCCACCATCCAGTGGACTACAACCATATCTTTACCAACAAATCGGAATTCCAGCCTTGGCGTGCCCCCCACATCTCTTTTGAGTTTGTTTCTTTATTGGGTACGTTCCCTATTACAGGGTATTGTTTAGAATTTTCTTTATTACCTTTATACTAAACTTTCCCCATTCAAGTTACCATGTGGTTTATATCTACTGACTGAAACCTAACTGACAAAACAAAGAAATAAATATAGGTCTGATTAGGTGTATTTATAGGGGTGTGTGTGTGTGTGTGTGTACACAAATACACTATAGAATATATATGTACAAATACATACATACGTGTACATATATACTCTATACTGTTTGTATTTATATTTCTGTGCTGTCTAATGTGCTACTAACCATATGAGATGATTTAATACTTGAAATTTGGCTACCATGATGGAAAAACTGAACATTTAATTTTATTTAACTTTGATTAATTTAAATTTATTTATTTTTTTGATTAATTTAAATTTAAATAGTCATATGTTGCCACTGGCTACTGTACTAGACAATGCATATGTATACATACACACAACCACAAGTGCATGAGTTTACAACTATATTTATTCTATATTTGTCTGTATCTGTTTGTCAGTTCAATGCCATACAGACTGTTCTGGTGAACATGCTCTCCATATTTGCACACCCTTGCTCCCAAAGCCCTTATATATTTACTCATTTAATAAGGCCCCTTGTATGTACTCAAACTTGTACACTGCCTCCTTTCCTCATCCATGCTTTGGAATCTTGCCCTGGGTTGCCACATCCCCGCCCCTTAATAGATGCTGCTAAGCTTTTGTGCTCTCCTGACTACTCTGATCATCCAAACATGCTAGGGCACCCTCCTCACCTAGTTGCACTTTAATATACAGACTTAGAAACCTTCCTATGCAGATGTGCTCATCCTCCTTCCTAGGTCCTGATTCTCCACTTCCAGTGGCCTTCCCCATAAATACCCTTTTCACTGCATATAACATTTATCATTGTCACAGGCATCTCTTCTCAGGGATATCATTTTCACACCAATCAGATTCTGTGCACCAAGCCAGTCTTTTGCAGATGCCTTTTTCAATCTGGGCTTTGACATCTTATGTCAGACTGTCCATTAAAGGTACTCTACTCACCCTGGTCAGGATTTGCCATGCTGCTCAGTGCTATGATGTGTTCCTCCTCCTTACTTAACACAGATTCCCCCCTTATTCACTCTGTCCCAAATAATGACTATGGACTGAATTTGGCAGAAAGGAAATAAAAACGAGTTGGAAAAAAGGGGAAGACCAATCTTGTTTTTGTTTTTGTTTGAAAGGAGGTGATCTTTGATCTATCATTAATTGATAGATTAATGTTAAAATCTCAAAACTATGATAGTAGGTTTGTCAGTTCTCTTTTTGTCATTTTATCAATTTATCCACCCACCCTCCATTTTGAGGCATTTTACTAGTTGTACCCAGGTAAAAATATCACAATACTTTCTTAAGAAACGTAACTTCTCTTATCATAAAGTGGTGCTGTCCATCTCAAATAATACATTTTGTTGTAAAGTCGATTATATTTCTCATATTAATTATCTTTTGTAATTTTGCTATTTACCAAATATTCACTCTCCCCTCCCCCAAGGGAGAGATATGACTTCCCACTCTGTTGACGTTGATCTTCACTATATGGTTTGCTTTGGGAAGTGATATTGTGTGGAAGTGATAGTGTCTGCTCCGAATAGAGTCTTTAGGAAGCCTGGCAAGTTTCTATCCATCATCTGCCCTCTGCCATGAGAAAATATGCCATAAAGAAACGTGTTCTTCAATTTACATGCAGAGAAGACAAGGCCTGTGGATCACATCTGAACCCTATATAAACCTGGAACAGAATTTCACCAGTCAGCATGCAGGCCAGTGAGATAATAATAATTATTGTCATTATAAGACATGGGTATTTTTTGGATTTTTGAAAATAATATTAATGCTGGCTAATATGGTATTTGGTAGAGGAGTGATAGAAGAGAAAAGGAAGATTTCAGAAATTCTGAGACTTGAAATATAAACTCTCAGGAAAATACTGTCACATGTAACATTAAGATCTGTTATATTAAAACACCTCTCTGTTTGGATTGAATTTGCTCCCAGTGATATGTATTAATTTAAAAGATAAAAAGGGCTTAGGTAAAAATGACAAGTGCATGTGCCACTGATGCCTTTTTTGTCCAAAGAATCTGTACTTAAGTCAAGAAAGAAATGGCATTTCTTTCTTTTTTTAATTTTGTTTTAAATTTCATTTAAATTCGATTAGTCAACATAAGAAATGGCATTTCTTAAAAAGAATTGTGGGTGAGGCATGACTGGAATCAAATCAACAGATTATAATGATTAGGAAAAATCTAATGACATTTTGCAATGGATGGATGGCCAAAATTGTCATCTTGGATGAAACTTTGGCAATTTGAAAGGGAAATTTACTCTTGAACACACAATATTTTATGAACAGAAATCTGATTAAGAAAGGTACCAGCCAACAAGGAGGGGAAATTTTTAAATGCCTTTTTCAATGTGTCCAAGTGATACCATGAAATAGATACACTCAGAGAGTAGAGTCCAAACCAATAAAGAATAATGGCCCAGTAAGCTACTCCCAGGCAGTAGTATAAGAGCCTAATCAAGAAAGTTCAGAATTTCTACAGCCGTCTGCAATTTCATAATAGATTCCTGTTCCATCACCTTGAATTGAATGTTTCTTTTCCTTCTCCTTCCTTCCTTCCTTCCTTCCCCCTCTCTCTCTTTGGTCTTAAATTTCTAGTCCAAGGAGAATCTCATCTAGATCTGATGTAGAAATTACTGAAATATCAAGGACTTTGAGTTACATGTTTTATTTGGTTGATGCTTTTGGGATATCTTCCTTGGGTTTCAAGTGATTTGTTTTCATACAGAAGAACAGAATCCAAGTATATACAGCTAACATAGCAGCTTGTGACCAAATATATTATTTTTAGAAAAATTCACACTTCCTTCCTGTAACCCCCAAGAAAGTTGTATTTCCTTTCCTTACTGATATGGATGGGTCATGTAACTTGCTTTGACACATAGAATATGGAAGGAGTCAACAGTATCCCAGTTCCCACACATGATATAAAGATGTAAAGAGTCATTATAGTAGCCACCTTGTGTGTCTGCCTAGAGAGGAGCTGCTTTTTGAACCTGTAACCAGGAATGAGAACACACATAGAGTAAACCCAAACCCATCAGTTCTCTAAATAAACCCAAACCCACCAGTTCTCTGAAATAGAGCAATTGCAGCCAACCAGCAAAATTTTGTGAAATAAATATATGAGGAACTGAGAATTTTTACATAAACTTATTGCTGTACAAATGTATATCTAATTTAAATTTACCATTTGTTTGCTCTACTTCTCTGTTTAATTTTTCATACATTTTATGATTTTTTTTACAGATTTTATTTATTTATTTGACAGATCGAGAGAGCACAAGCAGGGGAGCAGGAGGGGGAGAAGCAGACTCCCCACTGAGCAGGGAGCCTGACACAGGGCTTGATCCCAGGACCCTGGGATCATGACCTGAGCCTAAGTCAGTCACTTAACCAACTAAGCCACCCAGGCACCCAATTTTATGATTTTTGAATTGATAATCTATAGTTCTTCCTTAATAAGAGAATTACATGCCTAAAATTAATTTGAATTCCACTGTTTTAGCCAAAGCATAATTGATACCTATCTTAATAAATTTTGTTAATGTAGCATATGTACTATTTTATATAATGTTTACTAATTAGTAAAAAATAAAATAAGGATATCATGGAACATGAAATATTTGCATTCATTATTAATACTCTCATTTCCAATAAACTTATTTTTCATTGTTTAACTGATGGCTTACCCCATTTCTTTTAACTATTATCTAACCTTCCTTTTGCGACTATGTCTGTGATTGACATGCCTACTTCTAGATTTGAAGCAAAAAGATCTTGAACCTATGTCACTTACTATAAGCAGTTAAAATATCTTCACAGTTATTCAGTAGAATTTTCAACCTTAGAAACCCACTCTGAAAAATAGAAAAAAGCTATGACAGACTATGCTATAAGAACATTTATTTCAATATTACCTATTACTTATTCCTTAAAATGCCATGATTGGTTTTAATTTTGAACATCTATACTCCAGCATAATTATGTTTATATCTTTCTCACTTTCATTGAGAATAATCACAAGTGATTATCTCTCTCTCTCTCTCTTTTTATTTGTTTTGACACTTAAGCTTCTTAATCCAAAGAGTAACACTTTACATTAATTTATCTTTTTATAGTGAGACTTCCAAAGGGGCAATAAAAATCTTTGGAACAATTAGTGCTTCTTGCAATATTGTAATGAGCGAAACAAAATCTATCTAATACATTTAGTTCATAGTTCATTTTAGTTCCCAGAATTTAGAATCCACAATGAATTATTGATTTCACTTATTTAATAAGACTTGTTTCTGAAAACAAATGAGCAAAGGAAAAAAGAGAGAGAAACCGAGAAAAGACTCTTACCTATAGAGAACAAACTGATGGTTGCCAGAGGGGAGGTAGGTGGGAGGATGGGTGAAATAGGAAATAGGGATTAAGGAGTTTACTTGTCCTGATGAGCACTGGGTGATGTATGGAATAGCTGATTCGCTATATTGTACACCTGAAACTAATATAACACTGTATGTTAACTCTGCTGGAATTAAAATAGAATTAAAAAAAAAAAACTTGTTTCTTTGAAAGAAATAAAGATACTGTTATTATACACTGAAGAAAATCAGTTAATGTATTTTAATATTTTATTTGTTTTTCATTATGGGATTTTAATCATACTTGGAGATTTGAGAACTAAAGGTGTTTAATTTCTAGACCAGAAATCCTTTTCACAACTGAGTCTATACTCTATATTCAGTCACCTTTTTTCTCTATTTATGAAATACTTGATTTATGAAATTGGACTTTCTCTTGTTGAGGTTGTGATTTTGCTAAGCAAATGGATAAGAACTGTATCTTCTTTTCTGTTCTGTATAAAGCAAACAAAGGCAAGAAAAGCTGACAGAATTTTAAAAGTGTCAATCAAGTTGCAATTGCAAAGTTGAAAAGCAGAAGACAATGGCATTCCTGACAAGCTGACAATACCTACAGTTCCTGATAGAAATCACTTTGAGTCTAAACGACTAGCGTAGGGTGATGTCTGACAGCTGATTTATACATGAAACTAAAGAAGGCGTAGGAGGAATATGAATGTATTGAAGACTAAGGAAGGAATAAACCATAAGGAAAGGTGATGCACACCTGTTTTTTCCTTGCAACTGCTATAATGACATACCCCACACCTTGTATTTAAATTCTTTTTTTTTTTTTAAAGATTTTATTTATTTATTTGAGAGAGAGAATGAGACAGAGAGAGAGAGCATGAGATGGGGGAGGATCAGAGGGAGAAGCAGACTCCCTCCCGATGTGGGACTCGATTCCGGGACTCCAGGATCATGACCTGAGCCGAAGGCAGTCGCTTAACCAACTGAGCCACCCAGGCGCCCTAAACTTCTTTCTTACATTATCTAAAACAAATAAGCCTGAGACAAAGAAATAATAATATGATTAGCTGTGTAATAGTTTATTTAGTTGTTTGTCATTTATTGTCTTCTTCTGCTAGAATGTAATTGCCAACTCAAATTTTACTGATTTAAATATTAATCACAGCTAAAAAACTACAGAGTACCATCTAGAATGGTGCTTGACCATTCAATTATCAATTGACCATTGACAATTGGGCATCACATTCTATTGAAGTTGACACATAAAATTTACCATCATACTCCATTCATTATCAGTTTGGCACCCATACACTTCTCCTTAATAATAGTTAATCTCTTAATAAAGACAGTAACAAAGTCACACTTCTGCTTAGCATGATGCATCTATCCTGTGTACTATTATTAAAACTTATTAATCCTTTCCCCGGAAGAGGATGGGAAGTCCTTGGGTGATGTTCATACTTCTCCTTGATAACCTGTAAATTAAATATTATGATGAAAAATTAATATTTATTATGTTATATGATAAAGTGATTAAAAAGGCAAGAAAACAAGGATAATTTAATACACATGCATATTTATAACAAAATAAAGAAGAAATACTAATAATAACTACGGTCCTGGATTTGCAACTGGACACCCAGATGTAGCTGGTATTTAAAACTACCTTCTTCCACTGCCCATTCTATATTCCCTTTGTGCTCAGCAGGCACCTCAGCTGGCTAATCATGATGTTTTTTGAGTGATTTCTGCTATTGTATTTTTTTTTAATTATAGCAAAAACATTGAACATGAAATCTATCTTCAACACATTTTAAATGTACAATTAGATATTATTAACTATAAGCATTATGTTGTACAGCAGATTTTAAACACTTATTCATCTTGCATAACTGGAAATTTATATGCATTGAATATTTACCCATTCCCCCCCTCCACTAGCAACCACCATTCTAATCCGTTTCTAGGATTTTGACTATTTTAGATACCTCATATAAATGGAATCATGTAGTATTTGTCCTTATGTCACTGACTTATTTTATTTAGCAAAATGTCCTCCAGCTTCATACATATGGTAGGATATCTTTTTTTTTAAGTCTGAATAATTCTGTTGTCTACATAGACCATATTTTCTTTTTCTATTAACCCACCCATCACATTTAGGTTGTTTCTGTATCTTGGTTATTTTGAATAATGCTGCATTGAACATGGGAGTGCAGATATCTCAGTTCTATTTTTTTAGATGTATACACAGAATCCTGGATTATATGGTATAAGAACCAACATATAGACTAATGAAACAGAATAGAGTCCATAAAAAAAAATTCATACACAAATCATCCTCAGAAAGAATGCAAGAACCATTGAACATTACATCAAAAAAAAAAAAAAAAAAGAAAAAAGAATGCCAAGAATACACAATGGGGAAATGACAGTCTCTTCAATAAATGGTGAGAAAACTGGATATTCACATGCAGAAAAATGAAATTTTTCTCTTATCTTACACCCTATATAAAAACAATTCAACCTGGATTAAAGACTTATATGTAAGAACTTAATCTGTAAAACTCCTAGAAGAAAATATAAGGTAAAATATTCCCAACATTGGTCTTAGCAATAATTTATTGGGTATGATAGTAAAAGCACAAGCAATAGAAACAAAATATAACAGTGAGATTACATCAAACTAAAAAGTTTCTGCACAGCAAAGGAAACAATCAACAAAATAAGACTGCAATCTGAATGAAAAAAAGTTGCAAACCATATATCTGATTGTTATTAGTATCTAAAATATTTAAGAAACTCCTACAACTCAGTATCAAAAAAACACATAAGTGAGTAAAGGACTTAAATAGACAATTCTTCAAAGAAAACACAAATAGTCAACAAATATATGAAAAAGTGCTCAACATCATTAATCATCAGGTAAATGCAAATCAAAACCACAATGAGATATCACCTCATGCCTATTAGGATGGCTATTAAACAACTATAACATCTTGAGTTCAACAAGTATTGGCAAAGATGTGGAAAAATCAGAACCCTTGCAAAATGTAAAACAGCTCAGTTGATATGCAAAAAAAAAAAAAGTATGGAGTTTCCTTAAAAACTGAAAGAAAAACAAAACCAAAAAACCCAAAAACAAAACAACCATAGAACTACCAAATGGTCATGGTTTATACCTCGTGGTGTGACCCAAACTCTCATTGCTATGGACAATTAGTTGTCCTGCCTGAATTAAGTCGTTGCAGTTTTCCATTAACTTCAATTATAGGGCATGATGATATTAAAAGTTGTCCTAAGGGAAAAATGAAGGGGGGGCGGACTCAGAGGGGGAGACGAACCATGAGAGAATATGGAGTCAGAGAAACAAACTGAGGGTTTTAGAGGAGAGGGGGTTGGGGGGATAGGTTAGCCCAGGGATGGGTATTAAGGAGAGCATGTACTGCATGGAGGACTGGGTGTTATAAGAAAACAATGAATCATGGAGCACTACATCAAAAACTAATGATGTACTGTATGGTGACTAAAATAACATAATAAAATTAAATTAAATTTAAAAAAAAAGTTGTTCTAAGTGATCTCATATATCCTAAACATGTCCTTCCACCTTGATTATGTATAATTTCCTCTTGGAAATAAGGATCAATCACTGCTGCCAGGACAATTGGAATTGTCTATTCTAATTACACATTTCAGAACTGGGGAAATAACAACAAGATGTGTTCATGGACCCACAAACTGGGTCCTGATCTGAGGTAAAACTCTATAGCTCACTTGACCTCTACAAACTCTTACTCTAACTGGTGGACAACAATGACCTTTTGGGACTCCTAGAATCAGTGTCAATAATAACTCATGTGCAGTAATCTTGAATATTTTCATCATTTTCTTTCCCCCAGTGCACACTTTGTGAAAGTTCATAGGTCCCTTTGGGGAAGGCTGGGAAGAAGATGAATAGTATAAATTCTAACAGAGTAGCAAGCTCCTTCCTATAAGGATTCATCCTCCCCTTCATTCAAGAGGTTCTGTGTCTTAATACCGACTTGATACAGGGAACTGAATGAGAGGCTTTGAATCTGTTTTTATGATTCAAGTTAGACTTCTGTTCACTTGACCTAAAACTCTTCTGCTTATACAGGTCAAATAAGAATTTAGCAGACTGACCAATTATTTCATTTTAGGGATACTATGACCAACTAGCCAACACCATAGGTCTTTGCAAATCACAATATTCTAATTACAGATTTGACTGTGTCATTCATTACAGTAACTATGCTCACCTTGCCTTTGGAGATTAAATACAGCCACTTGGCTCCTAATATTCTGGGACCAAGTATCCCCATTGCATTTAGGCTCCCCGATTAAGGGGCAGTAGTTCCCATTGTAATTTATGACCTACAGAAAAGAGTGAGTAACAAAGAAAGTAGTACAACGAAGAGCTCCTTTTAGTAAAAGATAATTTGAAAATCAGTAAGTAACCATTATGTTATATTTTAAGATTTTGAATGATATCAAAATAAATTCCATTTTATATGATAATCAATAATCCCTATATTAATAACATAAACTTTAATATTTAAATATTCTGTGTTCTTTTTTCTATGAATTTTGAAGTTAAAATTTGGTTAAATAGAATGCAATAATATGGTATCATTTACAATAATATTGTTATTTTAATGTGAAAATTTTAAGTGACATTACAGATGTGGAAATCATGTAAATTCATAAAATTAGAATTTATTTTATAAACTAAATATCTCTGTAATTTCATATTAACGTGGAAGAATCTATAAATATCAGTATCAATTTAAAAGCCGAAAAATTATTTACAGTAAGGAAATAATTTTAAATTTTTTCTTAAGAATACTTTTATGGTTGGAATGCCTGGGTGACACAGTTAAGTGTCCAACTCTTGGTTTCTGCTCAGGTTATGATCTCAGAGTCCTGAGATAGAGCCCTGTGGAGTCTGCTTGAGACTCTCTCCTTCCTCAACACGCAGTCTCTCTCTTTCTCTTTCTAAAATAAGTACATCTTAAAAAATAAAAAAACTACTTTTATGGTTTTGAAATATCAAGTATATTTTCCTGAATTATTTAAATAATCAATATATAAAATATTAATTGATACCTATATAAAATACTCATAAATATGTATACATATAAACACACAACTAAAATACATATACATAATTATGTAAAAATAGTTGATTTCATAAAAAAATCCTTTATAACTTTGTTTCTTTCCTTCTCTCTTTTTTTTTTTTTTTTAAGTAAGCTCCATGCTAAGCATAGAGCCCAACACAGGGCTTGAACTCACAACTCTGAGATCAAGGCCTAAGCTGAGATCAGTAGTCAGTCCCTTAACTGCCTGAGCTACCCAGACACCCCTAACCTAGTTTCTTAACTTGAGATTTGTGCATGAGCTTCAGGAATTCTGTGAAAATCTTTAAACTTGATACAAATACTTGCACAGATTATTTTTTCCTTTGGAAAGGATCATAAATTTCATCAGTTTGCTATGTGTCCATTACTAAATAAGTCTCTAAACCATTATTTATAACAGAAATATTGATTTTTGATATCTGAAATGGGAAAACTGGACTAATGAAATCAGTCTGGATTGTGTCCTTATTACCAACTGCCATAGGTACTTTTTTTGTATTTTAAATAGTTTTCTGTCCAAAAAGCCATGGGCTTGTTTGGGATTCACATTTAGCATTTGCATTTATCTTTACAGTTTTAAGCCATTGTAAACAAATATCAGATCAAGATAGTTAAAGACCAGAGTCAGAAAAAATTTCCACTGGAGCACAGAAAATGCTTGTTGAAAAGTAGAACCCTGTCTCATCTGAGTCTACATTTTTATAGCTTATAATTATTTCATATGGTTAGTAAGAATGGTTTATGATTTGCTGGAATATCATTCCTTAGAACTGAAAACAAAATTCTCAAAAATTACAGAACCATCTTAATTCTCATGCATATTAGCAGTGGGGTACATTATTATCGTTACACAAGGCAGAGACCTTTTCAGTACTTATAAATTTAAGAAAGCTAATGCCAGAGTGATACTTCACAAAATGTGCTGCCACTGGGGAGTCTGTCCATATTTCATTTTCAGTAGTAACACTGAGTAGCCTAATTGCCAACATTCCCAAGCCACTATCAAGGTATTCTGTCATCTGTTTTCACTAGCAGTTTGTCTGCCTCTATCCTTGTCCTTTACTTGTTCCTCTACTTTCTCTCCTCACAAATGCTTCCAGATTTTAGTTTACTTGTAAGTTTCATAAAAATCAATAGTCTAGTGCTCACTTTGGCAGCACATATATTAAAAAAAATCAATAGCCTACACTTAATTACTTTTTCACATATTAAATATGTTAAACATAATATATTAAATATGTAGTCTACCTTTTTAAAATATTAAATTTCCAAAACCTTAGTCTAAATTTCCTCAATTTTTCTTCTTACTTCCCTCCTCAATCTAATACTTTTTCAAAAATAATTCTGCTCAGGGGGCACCTGGGTGGCTCAGTCATTAAGCGTCTGCCTTCAGCTCAGGTCATGATCCCAGGGTCCTGGGATCGAGCCCCGCATTGGGCTCCCTGCTCTGCAGGAAGCCTGCTTCTCCCTCTCCCACTACCCCTGCTTGTGTTCCTTCTCTCGCTGTGTCTCTCTCTGTCAAATAAATAAATAAAATCTTAAAAAAAAAAATAATTCTGCTCATAATTTTCAATGCTGTCATAAATATTGAACATACGCATTAACTTTATTTAAAATGTAGTGACTCGGGGCACCTGGGTGGCTCAGTCGTTAAGCGTCTGCCTTCGGCTCAGGTCATGATCCTGGAGTCCCTGGATCGAGTCCCGCATCGGGCTCCCTGCTCGGCAGGGAGTCTGCTTCTCCCTCTGACCCTCCCCCCTCTCATGTGCTTGCTCTCTCATTCTCTCTCTCTCAAATAAATAAATAATAAAAAAAATCTTTAAAAAAAATAAAAAAAATCTTTAAAATAAAATAAAATAAAATAAAATGTAGTGACTCAAAAAAAATAAAATAAAATAAAATAAAATAAAATAAAATAAAATAAAATGTAGTGACTTCTCTTAGAAATGGAAGGAAAACTACCAAACTCATTCTACAAGGCTGGTAGTACCTTGATGCCAAAACCAGATAAAGACCCCACTAAAAAGGAGAATTACAGGGCAATAGCCCTGAGAACATGGAGGGAAAAATTCTTAACAAAACATTAAAAGTCATCCACCACAATTAAGTGGGATTTACTCCTGGTTTGCAAGGGTGGTTCAATATTTGCAAATCAATTAAGGTGATACACCACATTAATAAAAGAAAGGATAAGATCCATATGACCCTCTCAATAGATTCCTGAAAAGCATTTGAAAAATACAGCATCCATTCTTCATAAAAACCCTTAACAAAGTAGGTGTAGATGAAACATACTCAACATCATAAAAGCCATATACAAAAACCCCACAGTTAATATCATCTTTATGGGAAAACAAAAACAAAAAACAAAACTGAGAGCTTTTCCTTTACAGTTAGAAACAACACAAGAATGTCCATTCTCACCATTGTTATTTAACATAGTACTGGGAGTCCTAGCGTCGACAATCAGAAAACAAAAAGAAATAAAAGGCCTCCAAATCTGCAAGGAAGAAGTCAAACTTCCCCTATTCGCAGATGACATGATACTCTATGGAGGAAATTCTAAAAACTCCACCAAAAAATTGCTAGAACTGATACATGAATTCAGTAAAATCACAGGATATAAAATCAATGTATAGAAATCTATTGCATTTCTACACACCAATAATGAAGCAGCAGAAAGAGAAATCAAGGAATCAATCCCATTTTCAACTGCACCAAAAACCATAAGATTAGAAATAAACCTAACCAAAGATATAAGAGATCTGTACTCTGAAAGCTATACAACACTTATGAAAGAAATTAAGAGGACACAAACAAATGGAAAAATATTCTATACTCATGGATTGGAAGAACAAATATTGTTAAAATGTCTATAGTACCCAAAGCAATCTACACATTTAATGCAATCCATATCAAAATAATACCAGCATTTTTCACAGAGCTAGGACAAACAATCTTAAAATTTGTATGGAACCACAAAAGACCCTGAATAGCCAAAGTGATTTTGAAAAAGAAAAGCAAAGCGGGAGGTATCACAATTCTGGACTGCAAGCTATAATTACAAATCTGTAGTAATCATAAGAGTATGGTACTGACACAAAATTAGACCCATAGGTCAAGGAGCAGAAAGAAAATCTAGAAATAAACCCATAATTATGCAGTCAATTAATCTTCAACATAACAGGATGGGAAAAATGTCTCTTCAGCCAAGGGTGTTGGGAAAACTGGACAGCAAAATGCAAAAAGAATGAAACAGGGCCACTTTCTTACACTATTCACAAAAGCAAATTCAAAATGGATGAAAGACTTAAATGTGAGACCTGAAATCATAAAAATCCTAGAGGAGAACACAGACAGTAACCTCTTTGACATAGGTCATAGCAACTTCTTTCTAGGTGTGTCTCCCGATGCAAGGAAAACAAAAGCAAAAATAAACCATTGGGACTTTGACAAAATAAAAAGCTTCTGCACAGTGAAGGAAACAACCAACAAAACTAAAAGGCAACCTACAGAATGGGAGAAGATATTTGTAAATGACATATCTGATAAAGAGTTAGTATCCAAAATATATAAGGAATTTATCAAACTCAACACCCCCCCAAAAAAATAATCCAGTTAAGAAGGGACCAGAAGACATTAATAGACATTTTTTTTTTCCCCAAAGAAGACATACAGATGACTAACAGACACATGAAAAGATGCTCAACATCACTCATCATCAGGGAAATACAAATCAAAACCACAGTGACATACCACCTCCCACCTGTCAGAATGACTAAAATTAACAACCCAAGAATCAACAGATGTTGGTGAGAATGTGGAGATAAGGGAACACTCTTATACTGTTGGTGGGAATGCAAATTGGTGCAGCCACTCTGGAAAATAATATGGAAGTTCCTGAGAAAGTTAAAAATAGAACTACCCTATGACCCAGCAACTGCACTACTAGGTATTTACCCAAAGGACACAAAAACATTGATTTTAAGGGGCACATGCACCCCAGTGTTTACAGCAGCAATGCACACAATAGCCAAATTTGGAAAGAGCCCAGATGTCAATTTACAGAGGAATGGATATATGTGTGTGTCTGTGTGTCTGTGTATATATATATAATGGAATATTATGTGGTATGTGTGTGTGTGTGTGTGTGTGTGTGTGTAATGGAATATTACTCAGCCATCAAAATAATGAAATCTTGCCATTTTTAATGACGTAGATGGAGCTAGAGTATATTATGCTAAGTGAAATCAGTCAGAGGAAGACAAATACCATATGATTTCACTCATATGCGGAATTTAAGAAACAAAACAGATGAACATGGGGAAGGGTAAAAACAAATGTAGAGAATCATAAGAGACTCTGAACTATAGAGAACAAACTAAGGGTTGATGGAGGGGAAGTATGCAAGGGATGGGCTAAACAGGTGATGGGTATTAAGGAGGGCACTTGTATTGAGCACTGGGTATTATATGTAAGTGATAATTACAAAATTCTATTCCTGAAACCAATATTACACTATATGTTAACTAACTGGTATTTAAATAAAAATTTGAAAAAATGAAAAAGAAAATTAATGACTACAATATGTATAAGGATTGTTAAAATACTGATTTGAAAGAAAGAATTCTGTCAGTTAAGTTTTATAAAGTTATGTTCTCCTTAAGTTCTACAGTCTAAATAACAAGTTTGAAAGAAATATACTGTAATTATGGTCCATCTTTCAGGAGACACATATTTAAAAACTTAAATCAGTTTACTGAAATAGTAATTCCATGTTTTCTTACGTGTCATGCATTTAAATATATATTTTAGTTTCCATACTGTGTTTTGAGTTAGATCTCCTTTTATTTTTTTTATTTTTTATTTTTTTAAAGATTTTATTTATTTTTTAACAGAGAGAGAAACAGCAAGAGAGGGAACACAAGCAGGGGGAGTGGGAGAGGGAGAAGCAGGCTTCCCGCCGAGCAGGGAGCCCGATGTGGGACTCGATCCCAGGACCCTGGGATCATGACCTGAGCCGAAGGCAGACGCTTAACGACTGAGCCACCCAGGCGCCCCTTAGATCTCCTTTTAAAACTATTAATATATGAAATTATGATAACAGGTCTTAGCCTAATTACCTCAAACTCTTGTTGATAATGTATAATGTCTATATTAAGAATATAGATATTTTAGTCCAATGGGCTGTTGTAAACTGTGGCTTAGGCCACTTACTAGGTGTGTGACATTAAGCACATTATCTCGCCTCTCAGTGCCTGAACCTTTTAATCTGTAAAATAAGATTACTAATTTTACCTAATGATGTGAATTTAGAGGTTTAACTCATAGGGATTTGTGAGGTAATTACTTATAAATCACTTAGAACAATCCCTAGTGCTTTGTTTGCTATGAATAATGATACATTATTTTACTATAAGTCCAGGGATCTAGTTCTTCCTTTAGAAATATGCTGGGCATCCATTACACATTTTTAAAATGAAATAATAAAAATAGGAAGACAAAATATATGGTACTTTTCTTTAATGTAATATGTTAAATGATACTCAGGAATCTTTGTGCTTCTCTTTCTAAATTGCAACAGTTTAAAGCTGACATGTACAGCTTAAATTGTTATGTATCTGACTTACCAAGATATACAAATGCTTTGTCTTTTAATACAATTTCATTATAATTAGTATATTGTGATAAAATATATTTCTAGACAATTAGAAAAAGAAACCAATATCTAGAGTTTCATTAATAAGTACTTAACATGAGCTTGTGATTTGCTAAGTAGTATGTTAGGTTTTAAGGATACCAAATGGACTAAGATATGATTGCTCCCTTAAAAAGCTACTGCACTCAAACCCAAAGTGTAAAGAAATCCCTTAATAATAATAAAGGAAAAATAAAAGTAATAGTTCTACAGATAATGACTGTTCTACTATTTATTTTCCCAAAATTGTACTGAATGATATAGAGTTTTGGAGAGTGATTTTTTTTAGGCATGGTTGGACTAATATTCCCAATAATATTTTGCTTAACCTTCAGAAGTTGGTATGTTTCTCTGAACACTCTTGAACATGCCCATACATCTTCAGTAAAAGCAAACAACAAAACAAACAAACAAACAAAATCTACCTCTGTCTGCCTCACTAATGTGTTCACATATTTCTTACCTTTCTCATACTGTATCATATTGTATCACTCATTTATCACTTTTTATAGGTTCATAGCTCTGTGGCAGCAAGTACTTTGTCTTTTTTGTCTTTTAGATCCTGATTTCCAGTGTATCTGGACCATTGTGGGTAATTATACACACAGAGATGGAGACAATATGACTGTCCAATGGTGAAACCAAACTGTATGGGAGGACATTAAAGAAGTGGCCAGAGTAAACATAATGTTTTATTTTATTTTAATTCTACAACAGGGGGAATTCAATATCCCACTTTCTTTTTTTAAAAAAGTTTTTTTTTTAATTTAAATTCCAGTTAGTTAACGTATACTGTACTAATAGTTTCAGATGTACAATATAGTGATTCAACACTTCCATATAATACCTGGTGCTCATCACAAGTGCTCTCCTTAATCCCCATCACCCATTTAACCAGTCTCTCCACCAACTTCCCCTCTGGTAACCATCAGTTTGTTCTCTATAATTAAGAGTCTGTTTCTTGGTTTCCCTCTTTCTTGTTCTCTTTTTTTTTTTTTTCCTCCTTAGCCCATTTATTTGTTTTTTAATTCCACATATGAATGAAATCCTATGGTATTTGTCTTTCTCTGACTGGCTTATTTCACTCAACGTAATACTCTCTAGCTCCATCCATGTCATTGCAAATGGCAAGACTTCATTCTTTTTTATGGCTGAATAAAATTCCATTGTATCTATATAACACATTTTTTTTTTTTGGAGATAATGCTGCTATAAACATTGGGGTGCATGTATCTCTTTGAATTTGCATTTTTTGTGTTCTTTGGGTAAACACTCAGTAGTACAATTGCTGAGTTGTAGGGTAATTCTATTTTTTTGACTTTTTGAGGAACTTCCATACTGTCTTTCAGAGTGGCTGTACCAGTTTGCATTCCCATCAACAGTGCAAGAGTAAACATAATGTTTTAAAGTGGATGTATTTAGAAATGTGAAATAACAGTGCTTGAAATGAAGTTGGTTGCTACTAAAACCAGCAAAATATAAGTTTAATAAGAAAAAACATGTTTATCAATTTTAAGAAGAAAATTTTGAGCAGCTCCTGAAGGCACTACACTTCTAAGGATACAAAACAAAGTGACTGGGTAAGATGAAAAGGGCCCAGAGCCCTCACTGAACTCTCATACACATAATTCTAGAAATGGTCAATAATGTATAAATACTGCAAGTGCTCTAACAAGAGCAACAGGTACGAAAGAATCCTATTCTTTTTAGAGAAACTTTAGGGAATTGTCTTTGATACAGTTCAGTATCATAAGAATTTAAATGATGATTCCAGGTTAACTTGTCTCTGATATTAAAGCTTTCCTTTAGTATTTACATGGAAAATAACCTTGGAGAACTTAATGAACAACCTTTAATTTGAAGAGACTGAACACATGGGAAAGTATGAGCGACGATGAAAATAGCTACTGTACATGTTGATGGTACAAATTATCTACATTATTTACATTGGAACTATAGATTATATGGATGCCAGTCTGTGTCAAAGTCTGATTTGTGGTGTGTGTGTGTGTGTGTGTGTGTCGGGCGAGCAGGTTTGAAGTGAGGAAAAGCTTTTTATAATGCATCTAGGGATATCCTCTAAATATACACAAGGGGCAGACACAAATAGTAATTGGAAGCCAGACTAAATGCAAATTCTAATGAACCCTACATCCTAGCTCATAAGAAAGAATAAAACACAAGAGAGAATAAAATCCACTTCTGGGACTGCTCATAGTTTTGATTGTCATAATGCTCTACCAAATTAATAAGTGTGTATTTAAGTTAAATAGCCCCCTCAAACTTTAAGTCTGAAAAAAGTTTAAAGTGATGCTGTTAAGATAATAGATGAAATTTCTTCACGTAATTGTTTGGCCTTAATAGTTGCATCCCCCAACTGTCTCTGCCCACCCCCCAAAAGAAAAACAACAATGAAAAGAAAACGAACATGAATTAAGAATAAAAAAGAAACAGAAGATCCTGAAGCAGAGCACAGAAATATCACCTACGAAGATACTTATTTTGCAAGCACTTAACTGATAAGGGGCTTGGATTTTGAAAATTCTCAGTAATCTCTTCCAGTATGTAGAGAGAAGAACAGGTAGTTCATATCCTTATTTTGTTCCTCTCTGATCATAGAATTTGCTTCAGGGTAGATTAAATAAGGAGTGAATTTGACTTTCCTTGGGGAAGCAATAAAGACCAGGGAGCTACAATATCTAGAAGAAAAATATCCAGTTTTCAGAGGCCATTTCTCAATGGAAATTGTATGTTGCCACACCTCTAAGTAGATGGTGTGAACCTGTTGAACAGTTGCCAAAATTTCAGAAGGGAGAGCAGAGCCCAGATGTTCTAATTGTCTTTCTAATAAAGTGTATACCCTATCTTAATCAAGACATATTACCCACCATGCCCCCTTGAACACACACACACACACACATACACACACACGCACACACTTTTTTCAATACAAAAGATCCAGTATATATACTGGATAACTCAGAGACACTGTATAACACAGAGACCAAAACAAAAGCTTTATATTCTCCATCAGCCTGTATTAGTTTGCTAGGGCTGTTGTAATAAAATACGTCAATCTGTGTAACATAAAAGAGAAATTTATTGTGTCACAGTTCAGGAGACTAGAAGACCAACTTTCCGTTGTCAGCAGGTCAATACTCCTTCTGAAGGTGTTAGAACAATGTCTGTTCCGCACCTCTGTCCAAGCTTCTGGTAGTTCCTTGGCTTATAGCTGCATAACTCTAATCTTCATATGGTGTTCTCCCTCTGTGTGTACTTGTCTATGTGGCGCGAGCCAAGCTACTCATGCTGTTTGACAAGGTCCAAGTATGGGGGACGATCCTGAAAACAGGAGACTCCACAGCTGGCTTCTGCTATTCTCTTTCATTTTGTTTATGGCAATCTTTATAATTGTGGGAATATTTCTGGGCTGGCTCCTGCTATTCTTTTTCATTTTATTTATGGCAATCTTTATAATTGTGGGAATATTTCTGGGGTTTCATGATAAAGTGACTACTCATCTTAGTTACACCTATCTAAGCAATCATAATGAAACTAATTCCACGAAGAATTCGTTTCTATAGAACAAAATAACAAGACAGTCACGCTCTGTCTAGCACCTTTCTCTTTGCGTATTGTTTTTTTAGTTTTAGCGAAAGCCAATAAGCAGAAATCAATAAAGGTCATGTTAATCATTACAAAGGAAAAATGAAAGAAGGCTATGGCTGTAATCCAGAAAATGATCTAAGGTTTGGAAAAACAAAAATATCCTGACATGTAAATAAAGTTCCTCTGAGCCTGTCAGCAGGCGATGCTTGCAACCTGATCCTGTGTCTGTGTCTCCTCATTCGCCGACGCCGTCCTTTCCTACGAGAGACCCACCCCGGTTGGAGCTGGACTCTGGCATCTATATGTCCAAATTTCCTCTTTGTATAAGAACATGCAGTCATATTGGATTAGAACCCACCCTAATGACCTCAACCTGATCATCTACAAATGCACTACTTCCAAGTAAGGTCACATTCTGAGGTACTGGGGGTTAGTATGTGGACATAATTCTGAAGAGCACAGATGAGTTCCTGGCACTGACCTAGTATGAGCAAAATGGAAACAAATGACAGGGTACTTATACAAGGATTCTACAATAAATTTAGAAAACTTTGAACTTGATAAAGAGATAAATTATGAAGCAGCAGTCTTTTATTTATTTAAAGGGAGCTTTCTTTTGTAGCAGGGGAAAAAGTCAGATGATATTGTAGTAGATTAGGACACTGAAGTAAATAACAAAAGGTAAACAACAATAACAAATATAAAATGGCAGGAAATTCAATCTGTTGTAAGGGAAATTCTTGAAGTGAAATCCAGAATAAAGATGAAAAAGACCAAAAATAAAAATGAGATTAAAAAAAGGAGTGAAATGGAAGAACAAGAAAGCAGAAACCATACAGTAATAAGGTATTCCTGATTAAAAAGTCCAGGCAATAGGAATAGAAAATTATTCGAAGACAGAAGTAGAGAACTATCTGAGTTATAAATGCTTAGCCTGCAGATTTCATGGATTCATAAGAGTGCCCTAATAAAATCAATGTAAAATAACAATAAATTATTTTTTTAAGATTTTATTTATTTATTTGACAGAGAGTGTACAAGCAGTGAGACCAGCAGGCAGAAGGAGAAGCAGGCTCCCTCCTGAGCAAGCAGCCTGATGCGAGACTTTGATCCCAGGACACTGGGATCATGACCTCAGCCAAAGGCAGACGCTTAACCAACTGAGCCACCCAGGCATCCCGTAAAATAAGAATCATTTATATATATATTCTTAAATTTAAGGTTAAATACTCTTTAAATGTCCTACTTAGAAAAATAAATTCACTACAGAATATATTAGAAAGTCGGTTGTCCACAGATTGTAAAAGAGATTATAAAAGAGTAAAAGAAAAAAAAAAAACCTTTATAGATAGAATTGAGGTCCTTAAATATGTATCTTCCAGATTTCATCCAACTGTCTTCTTATCAGAGATAACCAGTATCTTGAATTTGGTATACATTATTTATACTCTAATTGTTGTATCTTTACTACATATACTGTATTATTAAGTAATAGCAAACATTGGTATGCATGCTTATAGATAAAGATATTAAAAGGCACATATCCTTTAAACTTTCCTTTTACATTCAAATAGTTACATATTCATTTTCCCTAACTTATTTCTTGAATTAGTTTTTTTTGTCCTTTTAACTGTTAGTTACCTCTATCCATATCTTGCACACTAATTAAATAAACTCCAAGGTCACGCTCTACCTTTGATTGGACATTCACTTCTTAGCATATTCCCTCTCTTATTTTCAAGTACACTGTCCAGTATAGCTGACTAGAGATTATCATATTATGAAAGTAAACAAAAGTATTAAATACATGTTGTACACCAGACACTAATGTAACATTGTATGTCAACTATACTTTAATAGAAAAGCATTAAATATATCAAGTAACAAATTCTAATAATGTAAGCTAAATCAAGTTGAAATATAAATTTCAATTACTTATTAAAAGCTAATATATATATACATATATGTCTTCCAATTAATCATATTAAAGTACAAAATATTATAGCTTCTGTTTTACTCAGTTTTAGCCAAAAAAAAGAGAGATCTTAAGTCCCTTCACGAAAAGCAGTACCCAGGAATGGCATTTCCCCTACTGTACCCTCAAAATTTGAATTAATCCACCACCAACTCCCTTATATGTCACTATCTGTACATTCAAAATTAAATTAGAATTTTACAAAATCAGAAGGGCATGTGATGTAATGAGCACTGGGTGTTATACACAACTGTTGGATTGTTGAACACTACATCTGAAACTAATGATGTACTATGTGTTGGCAAATTGAATTTAAATTAAAAAAAGAATTTCACAAAATCAACCTCATATCAAATACACTTCAAAATGAAGTAATTGTCAGCATATAAACAACTATGTGATGAAAATGAATTTCCAGAGCCCAGCACCTTATACAATCTACACCTACATTCTCACCAATGTTTTGTGTTGTTTGGAAGAATTAGAATAGAGGGAGAAAGAAAGAGACTTTATATAAAAATAAAATATATATCTTTACTATATTGCTAAAATATATATCTTTATATATATATATATATAGGTACATATATATGTATGTATTACATATCAGAGACTTTACTATGCCTGAGAGTATGACAAAAAGTGGTTACAAGTCCCCTATCCTTACAAGATCACTATGAGATAGGATTCCTGTGTCCCTACAAAAGTCCCCCTTAGGATATTTAGCTTCCTTCAAAGAGTGGTAATACCAGAAATTCCATTAGTTTAATGAAATTAAACAATTTGCATCCATCGAAGGGTTATACTTTCTCTTTTTGTTTGGAGTTGAGGATAATATTCTACCTATCTAATTATCTACACCTTCATTACCTAAATTTCTCTCCTATTCCAACCATTCCACCTATTCCTCTCCCAATAACACAAATTATTTCCTTCTTTGTCTTAGTTCTAATCTATTTTCAATAATTAACCTAGGATATCATTTTTTTCAGGATACTAACCTTTAATACCAAAATTGCCTTAGGGTGTCTACCATACCTATCTATAAATAGATGTAATATTTCCAATTTTTATTAATCATGCTCAATTATAATGACTTGTTCTGTTATCTCATTCTCTCATTAGAATGCAAGTTATTTAAGTGTAAGGGCAATGTTGGTTTACTTTATTGATTTCACAGATCAGAAAACATGTTGATTGAGTAGGCAAGCACAATATAAGGTACACTTCAAGAACAATAAAAATATAGAAATGAAAAGCAACTTTTTAATGTAGTTCTTTATAGATATAATACTGTATAGAAGTTTTCAAGAAATATATTAATATGATCATTTGTTTTTAGAAAAAGATCCAGTGATCTTGGTCAAAAAACACCACCTAGTTTCCCTATAAGGGGATTAAATAACATAACATTAATTTTGGTTTTTGTTTACCTGAATGCACTGAGCAAGTAGATTCAATGGAGGTTAAAATAAGTGATGACACTTCTCTCCATAACTGTGTTTTGCCTCTCCACTAAATTATTGGTGAAAACAACATATGCAAAGGATGCTGTGATGGACACCTGTTTTACAACTCACGGTGCTCACATGTCTAATCACTATGTATATTTATTATAAGAATAAAAAGTTATATAGCATTTAAAAACAGTTGAAACTGTTAATTCCACTTTAAAAATTGAGTAATTAAGCTGTTTGTAAAGAGAAAAGAAATACATCCAACACATCCACAGAAGTACAGACCCCGGAAGCAGAGAATATCAGAAAATTTTCAAGGAGATATGCCAGGTTCAGTTTCTTGACAGTCAATATTTGTAATCTCCATTCATTTGTTTTCCAAGTAACTACATAGCCCAATAAACAATACTAGCCAAATTACACCATTTTAAGTAGTCCCATTTAAGTGAATGAAAATTTCACCGAGACCAAAATTTTTTAAAACAAGAGCAGAAAGTAGAAGGGTAGGACATTTTTACCTTAGCCTCCATTAAAAAAATGTTGAACAATAACAGTTAATGTGTACTTTAGTCTCTATCTGGAATAATTTTTGATAATAGGTAAAATTCAAAATATTTTAAAATCTAATATTAAAATTAACTCAGTAAAGTTTATTTATTTAAAAAGTTATTAGAGCTGCCTCCATTTACTGAGTATTTTATGACCAATTATTCACACACAGATTTTGATAATAGTTCTCTGCTCCTTATGGAAAAGAGAAAATTTAGGCTTCAAGATTAAAGCAAGTTTACAGAATAATTCAGCTAGTAAGTAGCAGAACCTGGATTCTAATAAAGATCTTCCTAATACTAGTACATTATTTTCCTTACTGTATTGTGTATCAGTGTATAATATATTAAATAAATTACAATTGCATAAGAAATTATAATTGGAAAGTATAGTAAATGTTCTCTCAACAAATTTTATGTTAGCATGATAGTTATTATTTTTGAATAGATTTTTCATAAATTATTACTGTGTACTTCATACTCAAAAAGCAGGAAATTATTCAGATTATTTCCATCATATAAATTAGCAATTATCAGGTACTTTTAGCAGAATATTCTTACCACAAGGAATTATAAAGAAATATAAAATAGCTCAAAATTCTCTAAACTTCAGAAGATTTATCATTCTCAGTCCTCTCATTAGCAACATATTTGAAATGGAACAATGAGGGTGGAGTAAATCTCATTAGCTTCGGGAAGGGAGAGAATCCTTATGTTCTATTCTGGTTCTTAGTTGTACTACATATACTTAATGAAATAAGAGATGGGCAGAATTATTTCATTAAATATGAACAGAGCAAGTGAAGCAAATTGAGTACTGCATGTATACACAAGAAAAACGGATTTGACAATACAAATTAGGTTTTAACTAGATATGTGAAACTTGAAAATATATAACTGCATGTGAATAAAAACTTCTTTCTACAAGAGGTCTTTCAGGTTTTATCACTCCCTTGAATTGAGTATAGACTTTTCTTTGGAGCTGCCTCAAAACGAAATTAAAATCATTTAAGTCAACACCCATATTCCTCCAAAGGTTTTGTGGTTTGATCATTGTAAAATATGCATGAAGCCAAGAGTCGTGTTAGCAAGCATCAGGAAGGAGCTAATCCGTATATGCATCTTGACAGTTCTACCATGCATTTGCTTGAGAACACTTATCTTTGTATCTATCAGGATGTCACTTCTGTTTATTCTGAGTCAATTTTCCATTCTCTACCCCTTCTAAATTCTCCAAATTTTATTATTATCTCTATTTTTATAAATTTTATTAGTTCCTGTATGGGTAAATTAATCTACACTCATGCTTTCAAGTCATGATTTTATGCATATGAATTATATATTTCTTCACCCTAGAGCTTGTCCATGTTCTCAGATCCATATATCCAACAACCTATAATACAATTACAAATCTGATAGTTTGTAAGTGCCACAAAATCACTATCTCAAAAATTGCAATACTCATCTTTTTCCCTCAATTCCTCTCTTTTTCTAGAATCCTCACTCTCAGGGAGTAGAATCACAATGCCAAATTCTTCAAACCTGAAATCACTGCCTTTCCTCAATTTCTTTTTTAGCATTCCTTTTATTCAATCTGCAACCAGTTTTTATTGAATATTACCAGGGATCCCTTGTGTTTTAGCCCTTTTTTTTTTTTTTTTCCTTTCCCCCTCAGGACCAATGGCAATTATCAGAGATCCTTGAATTGCTCAAATATGTGCATGATCAATGTAATCCCAAATCTGATTTGGATAGTTGGTTTCCTGGGACTATTTCCAGTACCAATTCCTCAATCATTTAAGGTGCTGCAATGAAATACTATTATAGTTGGCATAATATAGTTGGGTGATTTTAAGAGATTCGAGTAATAAGACTATTCACAAAGGTGTAGAGGTCTGGATAGGATAGTGTGCAAAGAAACAAAACTAAATAATGTAGCCACCCCAAAACTAGAAAGAGCAAAATGTCATTATTCCTCCTGTGTCTGCAAATTAGAGGGAGTAAGGGAAAATTGGAACTTGGACAATGAGAGAATTTGGCATTAAAGGTTTCCTGAAAGGAGATATGACTTTTGGTTGAGGTATAACCAGGCCACAGAGGATCCCCAGGGAGAAAATCTAAGGGATAAACACTTCAGCTCTTGTTTTCCATTGGCTGAATCAGAAACTATAGAATAAAGCAGCCTATTCATTTAAATCAGACTCCCACACCATACAAAAAGGATAAAGAAGAATGAAAAGCTACCTGAAAGGATTCACAGATCAACAACACAATCTTCAACTCCTATGGGAGACAACAGTCTTCATCATGCTTCTCAGTAGGATTTCAAAATTTTTATACTTCTTCCCTTTTCATAAAGGGGAAACTCATCATGGTTTTCCTGTTATTTTCCGCTCAACATTGTATATTAAGCATTACTAGGGATGGGAGCAAATTCCTTGCTTTAATTCATAGGTTATCAAAGTACAAAAAGCCACATGGAGAGTAATGGAAAAGCCAGAATATCACCAGATATTTTTGGATGCTGACTGAAGATGACTTTGGGTTGTTTCTTTGGGGAACAGAATGAGGTCTCTGACAGTAAGAGTGACATGGCTTTTCACTTTGCTTTAATTTTATTATTAATGATTTTGGTATATTAATTTACATTTTTGAGGAATTTCTGAGATCAAGCTTTTTTTTTTTTTTTAAAGATTTTATTTATTTATTTGACAGAGAGAGACACAGTGAGAGAGGGAACACAAGCAGGGGGAGTCAGAGAGGGAGAAGCAGGCTTCCCACTGAGCAGGGAGCCCGACGTGGGGCTAGATCCCAGGACCCTGGGATCATGCATGACCTGAGCCAAAGGCAGACGCTTAACGACTGAGACACCAAGGCACCCCTGCAATCAAGCTTTTGATTTAAACTAGCAATTTGTAAGTTCTTATATATATGACAAAGTAAGTGACTTTAAACAACAACAACAAAAAGGATAAATTAATAAGTAGTTTTGGGAGAACTACAAGGCAAGTTGAAAAAACAGAAAAAAATCTGTACTTGACCATATAATAAAATATATGTGCAGAAAGATTTAAGGGTTAATTATGTAAATAAATTTATAGAAATGCTAGAAACAATGGGTATTGTATCTGAGTGGAAATAATAGGCATATATAAATATACGTATTTTCTACACAAATTGAAAACAAAAATCTAGTTGTAAAATCCTTGACTAAAAATGACTCAGAAATAACTATGTTAAAAATGTATTTATATGTATCTAATAGATAAACTGAAAAAGTATGACAAAATTTGAACATAGGTGAGAATACAAATTCATAACTAATTCTTGACAATTGCTTTTTTTGCCTATAAAAGACAGATGGAAAAGTATAAACATGCCAATTTTCTGAAACTAACAAATTGTTTTTCATAATTCCTCACTGTTGGTGAGATTATGGAAAGTTGACAGTTCATATACTTCAATACATATATTGAAGCTATATAGATAAATGCACCATATTTCTCTAATTTTCCCCACTTCTGTGTATTTATCCGTAATGTTCTATATACAGACTCTTTTGTAAATCCTACGTTCCAAAATGTAGCCATATTCTCCATGTAATTCTTAGACCTGTGTAGAAAAAGGATCTGCCAACAATAAAGACTGAAGACAAAATAGAAGAGAAATAAATCAATTTTAGCTATATTTTCAAAAGCAGCAGGTAAAATCTTTTATAAATCACTATGCCCCAAGACAGTAAATCATGTAATAAAAGAAACAGCTAGCAATTTTGGTCAGAGAATTTTTTTTTTTAAATATAAAGCTGTGTGAATTCAACATTTTTATTTGATGACCAATAAAAGTTCTATTTCTTCCACTCATGTGTTGTTTCTTTGTTACTGATTGTCTATTTCAGAGATGTCATGCCAGTTAATGTCCTATGCATTTGGGGGGTTATTCTTTCATTTTTTTTTTTAAACTTGGCATACGTTGTGACGCGTGCTATTCATTTCAAAAAACATATTTTATGTTATTTTGAAACTGCTGGCCATATAAGTGAAAAAATACACTTCATGCTGCTTAATGATTTTGGAGAATCATTAAAATAATCTTTATATAATTGACAAAATGCAAACATCCCTGACATCTTTAAGAGAATCTTGATTACTTTTCCTTTTTCCCATGTAAGTTGAAAACCAGGTTTACCATTGGTCCCATGATGGCACTATTAAAAGACAGAAATTCCTTAATATTTCTGACTATTTTATTGGCCCTTTATTTCAGGATGGTCAATGCTTGTCATAAAATAATAATATCAGGTTCATTTAATTACTAAATACGACCATGGTATCTGCTAGTTTCTGTCCATATCCTTAACATTTGATTCAATTCAAACTTATGAGGCAATCATGGAGAAAAGCCGTATCAGCCATACTGGAAAAACAAAACAAAACAAAACAAAACCCAAAAGCTGTTTACTCCATTCTATTAATTAGATAGTTAGGGTAGCCCATATATTCCCAGACATCTTTCAACAGATCTGATGCATTTTGCCAACACTCCGCCATTAAAGAGAAAGTTATTAATGTTAGGCCTTATTTTTATACAAATACCTCAGAAAACACGTTCAGTTGTGATCAGTCTTGACCACTTTGTTATATATTCATTTTAATATCCATTTGCAATTCCTCTGACTAGCTAACTGGGAAGAGAGCACTCAGAAATTTATAGTAATTACACTTCAAATGTATGCAAAGCTTTACAATTTCCAAAGCACTTTAACAAATCTGTATCATCAGAAAATTATATCACATATGCTAAACCCATTTCCCAGATAAATAAGTTGCATTTGCCTAATACAATATATCATTACTCATGACAAGAGAACAATTGATATAATGTTACTCTCCTATTCCAAGTTGGGTGATGTTTCTGAGATGCACACAACCTCCTAGAGATGCTGAAACAGAGGAAATGGTGAAATAATTTTTCATAGAACCCACACCCTCAATAAAGCAACTATGGTTAAAAGGAATATCGGCAATTTGCATCAGTTAGTGATAATGAAAGCAGTAAGTGCCTGAGGTTAAGTAAGATAAACATTTTCTTGGAGAAAAGTTTGTTGATTATTCTCAGGCCCAAGTTCAACAATAGATCAATCCCTTCCTTATTCACTCTCATAACTTCCTATATGTGCCTCATTGCGACTGTCCTTTTTAAAATTCCATATTTACATAGGTATTTGATTAAAGTTTTTCTAACCAAACAAACTTCAAACTTGAGGGCAAAGATAATCACCATTTTATTGACTGCTTTATTCCTACCATGTGGCATATTTTATGCATATCAAGTGAATATCAAAACTTACATTGAATGAAATAATCAATAATAAATAAATGTTATGATACAGTTATTATCGTCACTTTATTTTTTTTTTAAATTTCTTTCAATAAAAATATACTCTGATTTATAAAAACAACCAAAGAACGTAAAGTATTCTTAGAATACACAATGCTATACCAACTGTAGAGACCAGCATACACCAACAATATTGCCTAAATGACTCCATAACTTCTAGACCAAACAATAACTTTGATTTTAGGGCCGAATTCTATTTCATATTTAGAAATAACTTAACTGGAGATTTTTTCTCCTGTTTATGTCTATGTCTGCTTTCATAATCCTATCCTTTCCTCAACTATCACTTCCAAATATTCAGGACATTTTCAACTTAGCTAATTATTTATTTAAAGAATGAATATTAATTACCTGATACCGTTTTTACACGGCTAAAAGTTGGGTGTCCAGTTTTTTGGGGTTTTTTTGAATCTCAAAGGAATAACAGTATTATTATGATCATCATTTTATTAATCCTGTAACAAATTGCCAACTTGGTGGGTTAAAACAACACACATGTATTACCTTACAGTTCTTTTTTCTGTTGTTGTTGTTTTAATTTTATTTTATTATGTTATGTTAACCACCATACATTACATCATTAGTTTTTGATGTAGTATTCCGTGATTCATTGTTTGCATATAACACACCTTACAGTTCTTTAGATCGAAAGCCTTATATGAGTGTCATTCGGCTAAAATCAAGATTTCCTCATGGTAAAATTTTCTTTCTGGAGGTTCTAGAGGTTAAGTCATGCCCTTGCCTTTTGCAACTTCTAGAAATCATCATCACTCCCTGATTCATGGTTCCTTTCCTCCACCTTCAAAGACAGCAAAAAAAGGGCAGGTCCTTTCATGTCACATCTCTATGATCTACACATCTGCCATTTACTTCTCCTTTTAAGGACTTCTGTGACTGGATTGGGCCCATTCTAATAATCTAGGGTAATATCCCCACTGTAATGTCATTACCGTTAATCACAAGTTTATAATCTCCTTTGCCATAGAAGGTGACATATCCACAGCTCCAAGAATTAGGAAGTAGACAACTTTGAGGGGGCATAATTCTGCCCATTACCCAACCCATCCTGCATTAGAGATATCAGAAGTACCCTACCAAGCATTAGATATCTTTTTTTTTTTTTTCCTTGCAAAGACAACCACATCTATACCACGTCTTTATATTAGAATCAGGTGGGTTTTTGGTGAAATTCCAACTACCGATACCCTAATCCTGGTTATGTTTATAAAGGTTGTGTCTCAAGGGATGGAAAATTTACCAGGTTCACTAAGTCCAGTAATTAAAAATTCTTAAAATCTGAGTTCTGAGAATCAAATCTGTTATTTTTTATGTGTTCATTGGCACCCATATTTAATTCTTGCCCACAGGTAACCCTCAGTCATTCCTCACTTCACCAAGTATTATGATGTGTCAGTGTAGGTTCATCAATTGTAACAAACATACCATTCTGGTGAGGGATATTGATAATGGGGGAGGCTATAGATGCATGGAGCAGAGAATATATGGGAAATCTCTGTATTTTCTTCTCAATTTTTCTGTGAATCTAAAACTGCTAAAAAAATACTCTTAAAATAACCAAGCGCATCAATATAATTTTGCCCATGAAATAAGATACATAAATTATTGCACCGGAAAAATTAACTTTTAAACTTATGCCTCCAAATTAAAAAAATACAACATTGCCTTCTTTGATAATTTAGAAACTTTAGAACAGTATGAGAAGTTCATGCAAAATAAATGGTAGTTTTGTTAATAGTTTACTAAGTAAAATGTACATGTATTACCTATGCAGAAATATCAATCTGTGAAAAAGAATTATAACAACAGTTTGATTTATATAATATAAAACAATACATAAGGGACATTGTATCACTTTATTTCTGTAAATTTTGTGTATCATTTCAATGATACATGGAATAAATTGAATAATGCTGACTGATGTTTATAATGGGAGACATTTTTCCCTGCCAGTTAAAATTTTATTTCTCTAACAAAAGGAAAATAGGTACTTATTTTAAGCAATTGGTTTTAAAGCCCATAATTGATGTTGTAATTAAAATAGAAGTTGTGCAAGACTTATTGTTCATTAGTAGAAATCTTTTTTAAAAAATGTTTTATGGTATAAATCTAAAGAAAATTTTAAGATGCATGGCTTATATTTCATTATCTTGAACCATTACTTTTTGTTGAGAATCTCATTAAGTGCCTAATAGCTTCTAATGTAATACTCACTTAACAACATGACAGTCTCCATGGAAACCAAACAGCAAGATATGGTTGTAGTAACATAGGTTAATGTACTTAATTTTAGTAGTGTAGGAGTTCCCTGAAGCACCAAAGCATTGCTTTTTAGAAGTATGTGTGATGTTAAATCAATGTAATATTTAAATAGGAAAATCAAATAACTTCTTTTAGAAGATCTATTACTGTCAAGTATAAAGTAATTCATGTCAGTTATTATTTTGAGCACCTCTTATCTACCACTATGAAGGAACTTATTTTGGGAAATAAGACTACATAGTTAAATTATCTACAGTCCCTAATTTCAAGAAAGCCAAGAGTGGGAGAGCAACAGACACAAATTATAACGCAAACACAAAATTGTAACACTATGTGATGCTAATGCTGAGGATGGTGATGACAATAACTTTGTATGAACAAGGAAATCTGCTAAAGATTTTTCATACTAAAGTCTATGCCATACTAGATAGATATAAAGATATTCCTATTTTGATAATGAGTAAATTAGGCTAAAAAGAAGTCAAAAATTTTTTTAAAGATTTTATTTATTTATTTGAGAGAGAAAGAATGAGGCAGAGAGAGCATGAGAGGGGGGAGGGTCAGAGGGAGAAGCAGACTCCCTGCCGAGCGGGCACTCTGATTCGGGACTCGATCCCAGGACTCCAGGATCATGACCTGAGTTGAAGGCAGTCGCCCAACCAGCTGAGCCACCCAGGCGCCCAAGAAGTCAATTTTTTTTTAAAAAGTGGAGGAACTGGAAGATAGGGTTCTCAACTACTTCAATCTCATTTATAGTAGCTGAATAAATTAGATATAGTGATGTGGCAAAAACATTTAATGAATATTTGCTATTGTGTATTTAATATATAATAAAAGTGATCATTTGTTAATTTCGTTTTTCAACTAGAAAAAAAATTTCTTAGATATTAAAAAACAGAGCATGATCTAGCCACGCAAGGAGAACTGCTGACTAAATTGTAATCACCCCGGGGCGCCTGGGTCGCTCAGTCGTTAAGCGTCTGCCTTCGGCTCAGGTCATGATCCCAGGGTCCTGGGATCGAGCCCCGCTCTGGGCTCCCTGCTCCGCGGGAAGCCTGCTTCTCCCTCTCCCACTCCCCCTGCTTGTGTTCCCTCTCTCGCTGTCTCTCTCTCTGTCAAATAAATAAATAAAATCTTAAAAAATAAATAAATAAATAAATAAATAAATAAATTGTAATCACCCCCAGGAAAGTCATTTCAGCAACTCAATGAAAGATGGTCTTCTTGGGCGCCTGGGTGGCTCAGTCGTTAAGCGTCTGCCTTCGGCTCAGGTTATGATCCCGGAGTCCTGGGATCGAGTCCCACATAGGGCTCCCTGCTTGGTGGGAAGCCTGCTTCTCCCTCTCCCACTCCCCCTGCTTGTGTTCCTGCTCTCGCTGTCTCTGTCAAATAAATAAATAAAATCTTTAAAAAAAAAAAATGGTCGTCTTCATTATTTTCAATTATGTGACTCTTGAATTAAAATTCATTATTCTTTCACTCTAAGAGAAATATATTCCCTATTATGTCCTCACTTACAAAAACTGATTTTTTCCTTTTATATAATTTTTTCCTTTTAATATATGTATGTTTATTTGGCATGGCTTGACCTCCCAAACTACCCTTGATTACTATTTCATTGGTCCATCAATGCTTTTCCATATCTTATATTTTCTTGGATATTACTTCTAGACTACAATATGAAACATTCATTTATTTTTACTTTTGTATGAGTAATGCTTATATTTCACTATATCATCTTATTTTAATAGGTATAATTTAATAATTGAGCTTGAAGCTGGGATATGATTCTTAAAAATTAGATAACTTCATATATATATATATTATAAATATTTCAGTATAAATATATGTATCTAAAAATATATATGATATAAATACATGATAAACTTAAACATATATACTATATATTTATATTATATATACAATATCTAAATTGAGACTAACAATTTTTACCTTGTAGTTTTATTATGCATATATGTGTCAAGTAAGATAATATGCATAAACTTATCAGAAAAACACTTAGTTGTTTTAAAAGTTGTGTTTAAAAACAAGTAAGTGTAAGATAGCAATAGATCATAAATCATTCAATTTTATTGAACACTGAAAATGTTAAAGCTCTATGAATGAGGCAAACATATTCCTGATTAGTTGACGATGAAATTAGAAATAAAATAAGAAAATAAGAGGAAAACTTTTCAAAAAAGTTAAAGTATACAATGACTAAGATTTATAATATCTTCAGACACATAGAAATTTCCCCTATTAGGAAATCTAGAAAATCTGAGAGAACATTTAATTAATAAATATATAGTCCTCTTCATAGATTTTTTTCCTCACTTTATTAGGAAAAAATAAACAGAAGCGTCCAGAGAGTTGCACAGTAAACAAAAATGTCCTCACTACTTAGATCCTCATATTAATTGTGCTATAGTTCCTTTATCACATATCTTTATCACATACCTACATATCAATCCTTTTATCCAACCAGTAAGTGTGTTATATATTGACAAATTTCAAAATTGTAGACATTAGTACACTTTGTTCCTAAGCATTTCAGGATTATTACTAACTGTAGTTAAATTGTTATTAACTTGATTAAATATAACTTTTAAGTAGAGTTCAATATTTGTTTACAGAATTTTTTTTTTTTTTAAGAAAGGAGGGGAAAGGGCAGAGGGAGAAAGAGAGAGGGAATCTTAAGCAAGCTCTACACCCAATGCGGAATCCGAGGCAGGGCTCAATCTCACAACTCTGAGATCATGACCTGAGCTAAAATCAAGAGTTGGATACTTAACTGACTGAGCCACTCAGGTGCCCCTGTAAGTGACTGTTTTTAAAAATAGTATAAAGCAGGACAGCATCTGTTAATTTTTCTTAACTATTTCAAAAATTACTTTTTATGATATACAACCTTGGTAATTCTACTTTTTTAAAAAAGATTTTATTTATTTATTTGATATATATATAGAGAGAGCACAAGGGGAGAGGGAGAAGCAGGCTTCCCACCAACCAGGAACCTTGATGTAGGACTCCATCCCATGACCCTGGGATCATGACCTGAGCCGAAGGCAGACGCTCAACTAACTGAGCCACCCAGGCATCCGGGTAATTCTACTTTTTAATATTTTTTTAGAAAACCCCATACTGTTTTCCACAATGGCTGCACCAATTTGCATTCCCACCAACAGTGCATGAGGGTTCCTTTTTCTCTACATCCTCACCAACACTTGTTGTTTCTTGTCTTTTTAATTCTAGCCATTCTGACAGGTGTAAGGTAATACCTCATTGTGGTTTTCATTTCCATTTCCCTGATGAAGAGTGATGTTGAGCATCTTTTAATGTGTCTGTTGGCCATTTATATGTCTTTTTTGGCAAAATGTCTGTTCATGTCCTCTGCCCATCTTTTAATCAGACTATTTGTTTCTTTTTTGGCATTGAGTTGTATAAGTTCTTTATATATTTTGGATATTAATCCTTTTTTGGATATATCATTTCCAAATATATTCTTCCATTCAGATGATCTCTGACTTTTAATGGACCTATTTAATACAAATCTTAGATAATTATATTTAATAACATAGATATCAATATGACTGGGGTTCTGTGTGTCATTTTACTATTTTTGGTTGGTTCAATTTTATTTTGTTCTCCTATTTCTAGTTTTCTAGATTCAGATTCCCAGTTATATACTGACTTTTTAAATATCTTAGGACACAGCTGGCATGCAATAATCAGCACACATTAAAAGTGAACAATTTGGTAAGTTTTGACATATTAATAGACTTATGTAATCATCACAGCAATCAAGATACGAAACATATAATCACCTCTCACATTTTTTTCTTTGTAAACCTTTTCTCTTATCCCTAAGCAACCATAGATCAGGATTGTTACTATAGATCAGGATTGTTCAAGAGCAGCACTTTTACATTTTGTTCTGGATAATGTCTTGCACTTTGTAGGTTATTTTGCAGCACCTCTGGCCTCTACCTCCTAGATGCCTCTACCTGCCCACACTCACAATATTGTTAACTGTACATTTCTTACCTCAAATAATCAATTCCCTTGAAATACTTTAAACATAAAAAACAAATTACTACATATGACACTCTGATAAATCACAAATGGAAAAATGAGAAGAATCAAATAAGTTTGGGTTCTGGAAACAATATCAATTTTTAAGATACCTTTCTATCAGTGAGAAATCCATAGTATATATCCCAAAACAATGATCTCATTTTATCCACAACCAAGATAGCCCAGACTTAGGTTGAGCAAATTCAGGCAAATAGTCCTAGGATACATACTTACTAAAAAGACTTCTAATTACACAACAGTGAGCACAAAATTAATTTGTGAATAAACATATCATTTATAATGACTTATGCACCAGCTCTTTGCATGCACTTGGCTTTGCATTTTACATTTTAATAAAACAAATAACAACCCTTCAGGAAAAAAAAAAAAAAGAAAAAAAAAAGATTTGTGAAATGAAATAAAGGAAATCTCATTTTAAATTGGGTTGGGAGGCCAGAAGGGGAAGCATTCACAGCCTACCAACTCATGATCACTTACAGAACCCAAGAGGAAGAAGCTCACCTTGCATTTTCCAATAGGAAGAAGACTACTTTACTACCCCAGCAGGAGGAAAGACGATTTTTCTCCTTGCTGAACAACATCTCAGCCAATGAGAAACTGCCACAACTCAGCCAATGAGAAACCTTAGCCACTCTGCATTCTTGCTTTCCTCTGAAGGACTGTGATTCAAAATAGCCCCTCCCAACTTCCTCCTTTTTTTTCTATAAAGTAATGTCCTTCTCCTTTGTTCTCTGGACTTGCCTATGGTTTTATCATAGCTTGCATGTCCCAAATTGCAATTCCTCTGCTATTTCCAAATAAACCAATTTGGCTGGTAAATAACTGTTTTTTTTTTTAATTATTATTTTCAAAGTCAACAGAATCTTTTACAAAGTACAAGATAGGTTATGCTTTTCTTTAAATTTAAACACCATAGATCCTCTAGTATAAAATTTTAATATAATAAATATTCTTGATGTGAAATGTTACTGATGTGAAACAAACAGCCCCATATTTAGGCACATAATAAACATCATTCCCTTATTTTTATCATGTATCATAGTTCTCAGGATTGACTGAGGTCTACTTATCAGTCACTGGTCAGAGTTTCTTTTTTTTTTTTTTTTTTAAGATTTTGTTTATTTATTTTAGCGAGAGAGAGTGCAAGCAGGAAAAAGAGCAGAGAGAGAGAGAGAGAATCCCAAGCAGACTCCACACTGAGCGTGGAGCCCTACATGGGACTGGATCCCAGGACCCCAAGATCATGACCTGAACTGAAATCAAGAGTCCGGCGTTCAACCGACTGAGCCACCCAGACACCCCTCTTGGTCAGAGTTTCTTATTCAGACAATGGCTGGTCCTGGAGTCATCTAGAAAGTTCCTTATTCACATGCTTGATGTCTGGATTAGTTGGGAAACAGTTGGGAGTAGTTGAGATTCCTAGGGCATCTTATTCTTCGTGGTCTCCCTAGCCCTGTAGCCTCAGTATAATTGAACTTCTTATATGGAAAGTGGAGGCTCCCAGAGATGTCTCAAGAGAAACCAGCAAAAACTGCATGCTTTTTTCTAACATAGTCTCAGAAACCATACAGTACCACTTTCACCACATTCTAACCATTATGGCACTCAAAAGAAAGGCATATCTACTCCAACTCTTGATGAGAGGAGTATCAAAGTATTGGCAGGGAAGTTTAAACCCAAAGAATGTACAATAGGCCATTTTTCTTTTTTTGAACTATACATCTACAAATATATTTCTTTTTTAAAAATTTATTTATTTAAAATAAAAATGTCACTATTTCAATCCTGGCCTCATGAATTCATCATGAGAACTTTGCTGTTCTAAGTCTTCAGTATATTAATTGTCTTATTTAGAGGATATTTCAACAGGTTTTCCATACCTGAGATATTAGAGTTACATCAAGATTGTCCACTTGTATTCTGGTGTGCAATTATGAAACCTTAGTTTACAAAATTATATATACCATTTGTAAAGAGCCACGTGCATACAGAAGTCGATGGCAAGCCTAATCCATTTCTATCACTTTCATTTCTGCACTACGTATTCACCAGGCAATAAAATTTACCATTACTCTGCACAAATCAAGAGACCTTCAAGAAAATGCTATTGTGATATTACAATATTCTGTGGTATTTCATTTTTTTTCATATTTCACGTGATGGAAAAATGATAATTAAAAGTCATTATATTTTTCCAGAACAATAATTTGGAGGAACAGGTGCATGTCATCTCGGTCTCAGTCTGGAGCTCATTTCAACAAACTCAGACTGGCTGCATTTTTAAAGACAGCACTATTAGTTGTCTCATTTGTTACAACCATTCTTTGCAATTCTCACATCTGTCAAAGTCCATACAAATAGCCCCCTGGAGGAAGCAGATGTTACAAAGTTATAATTTAGATGTTTGTTTTGACTCAGACAAAATCTGGACAGCAAAGATCCTGTTCTGTTAAGCAGCATTATCAAATGCAAATGGTTGATGAATTTTTTTATTAGTTTGTTATTGCTTTTGAAATGCTTCTCTCCATAATTAGTACTGGGAAAAACATAATATTCTCAGATTGCTTAGCCTTCAAATAGATAGGGATAGAGGAAGGAATAGGGGAAAGAAGGGAGTGGGGCAGGGAGGGATGGAAGGATGTGATAGATAGATGATAGATTGATAAATAGATACAGATAGATAGATGATAGTAGTAAATAGATGAGACAAATTTAAATAGATATTGATATACCTGAAAGCCGAGTGTGATTTTGAAATTATATTTATATGATAATGCTAAATTGACTCAACATTTGTAAATATTTGATTTACCCAGAAAATAGTGTATAATTCATAATATTTTACTCAAAATAAAAATATTAAATAGTGATTAGTGCAGAAAAAGATAGATTTTTGTGGAATGTTAACTAAGATTTTGGTTTCAATTTTATTTTGACTTTTACTTTGTTCATACAGCTTCTATAAGCATATACATATTATTTGTGAAGAATTAAAGGCAGGTTAAGAAAGCCTACTAATTCTCATACTGTAGAATTTTCATTTATTGCTTATATATTAATTTACAAAACACAAAAGGTAAATGAACCAAATTTAATTTTCAATTTGATATCCTGGTAGACACATTTTCTGCTTAATCCTTAACAGATATCCTATAATAATGATGATAACAACATATTTAAGAAGATACAGAACACAATAAATAAACAAAGATCAGGACGTACTCTTTACTGCATAGAATTTTTTTCTGAAATGATTTTGATGTACCAGTATATAAGGGCAAATTTTCTCTTATTTTTCAATTCCAAAACATAAGTGTATTCTTCTTACATAATATTAGCCCTATTATGAATTTAATGAATTCATAATTCATGTTATGGTGAATCATCTGTATATTCTTCTTTTCCTGAGTAGAAAACAAATACTTATTTTTTCTACTAAATTTAGAGAAGATAGCATGATTTCTTTCTACAATGAAAGAAATCCTCATTTGTTGTTACTCAGTTCTTTCATGCTAGGTTAAATGCTATTCTAGCACATAAAAAATAGAAAATCTCATCCTCCTTTTCTGTATGTGAATACAAAAACTTATAAAATTATTTGTGATTATGTAAGTTATGATAAAAAGAATAAAAATTACAAAGTATTTCATATTTCTATGATACAAACCAAAACTAGGTATTCTTGCGCATGAACGTTATACCAAAAATACTCAGTTACTTTTGAAAATTTGCTTTAAAAAGGGATTACACTTTAATAACACAAATTTTCAGGATGCTGTCAATAATTGTTCATGCTCTTCTTTGTTTCCCCCCCAATCATTAATATGATTATAAGTATGATACATAAAATAGTGGCTTATGTTAGAGTAATTAAAAATAATATTTGAAAAGACTTTAAAGATTATATGGGAAAATATCCACAGTATTGTATTGAATCCACACTATGAACACAAGACTATATTAACAGTCATATAACAATTTTTAAATATATACATTATGTCCAATGTTGCACTTAAAAATATTTTTCATAGTAATGTACTTTTCTAAATTCTAAAAGCTAGTGCTATAATACTGTTCATAGTATCCTCACATTACCACTTCATCTCTACTGTTTGATTTTATGATTCATTTCTCATTCCAGGTATAGTTTACTTGGCATTCTTTCCTTCTTTAAAGTAATTACTTCATGTCAGAACTTTATTTTTAAAATATATTTCTTACAATGAACATAAATAAGTTTTGTAATAAAAAAGGAGTATATAACTGATGGTATTTATCACAATAATTAACCATCTCATTCAATATTTTAATGCCCACAAAATATATTATACAGCAATTGGGATCTGGTTTAATAATCATAAATATTATAAATAGTATGACAATCAGAATCCTAGCAGATATATTTTTCTTTAATATTCACATCCCCAATTAATTTCTTTGACTACCTATAATTAAAATTATAACAACTGAATTAAGTCAGTGGTTATGACACTGAACTCATACTGAAAAATTGCCATCATATTGATTATTTCTATTTCCAAAAATATTTTATAAGTTTTAACAATCATTTGCTAATGCTAATTTTTAAAACTTCACTAATTTGATAAAGTATAGTGTATAATTCTTTCGTATTTTCAAGAACTAATTATACACTTGAAGTTCTCATTTGTTGAATGAATTCTTGTTATTTTTGCCATTATTATTCTAAGGGATTCACATTTGTCTTATTTATCTGTTTTTGAAGCCTATATTTATACCATGAGTATTAGTACTTGAATTGACATAATAATTATTACAAAATTTCATTATCTTTTGTATTTATTATATGGTTAAATTTTGTATAAAGTGTTTAAAACTATTATGTTTTCTGTCATATCAGTATTTTTATTAGACCTATTAGTTATATTTAATCAGTAGAATCATTTTTATACCAAAATGATACAAATGCATTTGCTGCAGTGCCATTCTGTTGTTTTTGTTTACATTTCCTTAGACAATAAATCACACACTAAAAGGTCATGTCTTTTATGTTGTTTATTTATTTTACTTCCCAGTTTTATTTTACTTCCTAATAATTTTCCTTCCTAATATTTTTTTACTTTTATTCCATGTCCTAATAATTAAAATTTGAGTAAGTTTATTTTACTTCCTAATAATTAAAATTTGAGTAAGTCATCATTTGTGATATAATTTAAATTAAATACTTATGTGATATTTCACCAATTATTATATTTCACTGTGTAAAGGTATTAGTATCATGCTGTTTCAAACATCATAACTTTTTTTTTTTAATTTTTTTTATTGTTATGTTAATCCCCATACATTACATCATTAGTTTTAGATATAGTGTTCCATGATTCATTGTTTGTGCATAACACCCAGTGCTCCATGCAGAACGTGCCCTCCTCAATACCCATCACCAGGCTAACCCATCCTCCCAACCCCCTCCCCTCTAGAACCCTCAGTTTGTTTTTCAGAGTCCATCGTCTCTCATGGTTCTTCTCCCCCTCCGATTTCCCCCCCTTCATTCTTCCCCTCCTGCTACATTCTTCTTCTTTTTTTCTTTCTTAACATATATTGCATTATTTGTTTCAGAGGTACAGATCTGAGATTCAACAGTCCTGCACAATTCACAGCGCTTACCAGAACACATACCCTCCCCAGTGTCCATCACCCAGTCACCCCATCCCTCCCACCCCACCCCCCACTCCAGCAACCCTCAGTTTCAAACATCATAACTTTTTAAATGGAAACATTCCTTCTCCCTTATTCTTTAAAAATTCTTGTGTGTTCTTGTCCTATAATTCTTACATGCTGTTCGTTCACAAACCAGTCCCTGTATATGGAGGCCAAGGAGAGACTGAAGAAAGAGGCAGACCACTCCAGGTTAGCAGGTGGCAGTATTAATAAGCAAAATAACTTATGGAGATTGTCTTGGTTGGTGGCAACACAACTACATCTTTGTACTTACCCATCAAATTTTGAAAGTATATATAGAGGTCTTAACTGGGTTCAGTCATGTATTCAGTGTAGTTGGTCTCAATGGCATCTACTCTCTCAAGGCTCCATGCAACACTGTGGGAACAGTAGGCAGAACATACGTTCCCATGACAGGGGAGGGGCTGGGGAGCCTCTGATAACCCTGGAGTGGCTCTAGGGTCAACCAGCAGTCATGTCCTCTTGATTACCTCCTCCGACACATGCACATGAGTATGTATTAATACACGATATATGCACACACACACATATATACTTATACTGCATGTATCATTTATAAATATAATGGTAAATAAATAATGAATAGAACATATATCTAAAATCCTGTTACGGACTGAATGAGTCTCAACCAAAATTCATGTGTTGAAACCCTAATCCTCAATATAATGGTATTTGGAGGTGGGGCTTTGGGGGAGGTAATTAGGGTTCGATGATGTCAAGTGAATGGAGCAGTCATGACTGGATTAGTGCCTTTATAAGGAGATGAAGAAACCAGGGCTCTCTCTTGAGGACTCAACAAGAGGGCTGCCATCTACAAACCAGTAAGAGAACCCTCAACAAGAAATGACCATTTGGCACCTTTATCTCTGATTTCCTCACCTCCAGAATTTTAACAAATTAATTTATGTTGTTTGAGTCACCCAGTTTATGGCATTTTGTTAATGCAGGCTAAACTGACTATGACATATTCTATATCCTACATCATTCAAAGTAAATAAAATTTGGGGAAATAGCACAGGTTTAAATGCATTTTAATATGCTCTTGTTTATACTATAGATCTTATATATATGGGTATCAAAATAAATGTTTTTTAACATTGATTATTAATATAATTTCATTTTATTTTATTATAAATTTTAATTAATATAATAATATAAACTGATTATAAAACTATTAACTTTCTATACAGATAAATATAGAGGAGTAAAATATAATTTAAAAAGCAAATAGCAAAAATTACATATTAAGCCAAAATACAAATAAAAAGTCGGTAATGAATACAAATAAAATGTGTATCTATCTTTATAGATAAACTAGATAAATATAAAATGGTAAATGCAAAATAAAAATACAAAAATAAACCTAGGTATATATTCTCTTTATCCTTCGGAGGGAAAAAAATGACTAATGAAGATACTTGAAAATGTTAAAAATACATGATAAACTCCTTAAAAAGCAGGTGTAACATGGTATTTTATAAAGAAAGCACATGATTGATATACTTAGACTAAAAGAGCCTTTTGTATTGGTCATATATACATGCCACATAAACATCTATTTTATGAGACAAAATATATAATATTGAAATACATTATAGTAGATATATTTCATTTTGTTTCTGTTTTCTTGTGTGAAAAGTGTTATATACAGGTCACTAAGGTTTATTATGTGCTACTGTTACATTTGCCATAGTTTGTTGGATAAGGCAGAAGTGCCTGACCGAAAAGTCAGACATTATTTTAATAAAAATTATCTCCTTATGCTCATGACAAATGACTGAATGAATTAGGTTCTTTCTAGAGTCAAACTATTTTCCTCAGAGCAGTAGACTTGAAAGGCATATGTTCATAGCCACCACCACCGGACATTGCAATAAATCTTAATATAATGTAGTGACTCTGAATTCTGTTACGTTCTTTTCTCTGTTGTTGATTTTTATGTCTATTAGGTATAGTCCTTGGACTCGTACTACAAAATCTGGCTTCCATAAAGTGCATTGATGTATTTGTTCAGTTCTCTCAGCTTCTGAAGGCTGATATTTTGGACTGCCCCTTGGAGGTCTTGTCAATACCTTTTTAGTTTAGTAGTCAGCCAGGGCTTTGGGCTGGGCTTATTTTCATATTTTATAGCTCAATACTTCTGCATTTATCTTGCTTCTGATGTTCACCTCTTACCTAAATTTCCAGCTGATCTGCTAGTCCAGGGCTCTGTGCTCTGACCTCTTCACCTACAAAAGTCTCAACATGATTCTGCCCAAGATTAGCTCAAGTCAGGGATTGAATTCATTATAAAAACAATAAATTCACAAAGCTCATCTAGTGCATTGTTGTCTTTTCTGAGCAGATTACTCATATAATGGTTGCTTGTTTGCAAAGTTCCCAGGTGTTTTCCTCAATGCATTCATACTTTAGCAGGCAGCAGGGATTTGGGCAAAGTTAATACCCAGAATTGGAATTTTACCCTTTCTACAGTTCTCTATCGTTTTTTTTTTTGCAAATTTAAGCCAATAAATTTGTGGTTTTGTGGCACTAGTGCTAAGAGAGTAGGAAAGAACCATCAACAAAAAAAATAAACAAAAAAGTGGGGAACAAATAAAGTAACAACAAATGCAGCAACTTTCATCTCATGCCTACATTGTAGCTGTACATTGGCAAGGGTAAATTTTTGTTCCACTACTGCAGGTTTGTGGTCTTTCCAATGCTATAAATGTTTTAAAAATAATTTTTCAATATTTTACATTTGTCACTTGTGAGAAGTTTTAAGTGATTATGATCTCAACCACTACTGGTAACCTAATTGGGAGAAAACACGAATAGTTGACAAAGTATAAATAGTTCAAACATACTAATAGTAATAAAAAGATAATCAAGCAGGGGCGTCTGGGTGGCTCAGTTGTTAAGCAGCTGCCTTCAGCTGGGGTCATGATCTGGGATCGAGCCCCGCATCGGGCTCCCTGCTCAGCGGCAGGCAAGCCTCCCTCTCCCTCTCCCACTCCCTCTGCTTGTGTTCCCTCTCTTGATGTGTCTCTCTGTCAAATAAATGAATAAAATCTTAAAAAAAAAAAAAGATAAGCAAATAGAGTCGAGTGTAACAAGTGAACAAATACTTAGCAGAATAAGATAACTCACTAGTCTATGGAACCACTAGTCTATGAAAATCTGATTAATATCATCAATGATGAGAAAGTAAAAATTAAAATAATTTTAAACTTTATTACACTCATTAACTTAGGAAAAAAAACTCTAAAATATCTGACAATGTTAGATATTGCAATGATACAGAGAAAAATTATCAGTCTAATGGGTAAGAATATCACAATCTTCTTCAGGACAATACCTAACTCTAGCAAACATGGTAATGGAATTAGGGAGATGTAAATAGAGGTCCTCTAGCACTCGTAATCTTTTTTAATTTTTTTTGTTTTTGTTTTTGTTTTATGAGAGAGAGTTAGAGAGAGAGAGAGGAGGAGGAGCAGAGGAAGAGGGACAAGCAGCCCTGATGCGGGACTTGATCTCAGGACTCTGAGATTATGACCTGAGCTGAAACCAAGAATCAGTCACTTAACCGACTGAGTCACCCAGGGGCCCCTCACCCCTAAATTTTCTAGTATTAGATTTGAAAAAAAGTATAAGGAGAAAATATGGAAAAAATATTCACTTTTGTTAGAACTTTGTTATAGTTTTACTTATTGTGTTTTTACTGTAAAATAGGTTTCATAGTTGATCTAAAAGATTATTGTCATAATCCTGGAGAAAACTGGGAAGCTGATTCCAGCTGATTCCACAGTTCAGAGTTCAGTAATATACTCAGACTAGACTGTACTAGCTAAGAAAATTTGAGAATGATAAATAAGTTCATGTTTATATCAAAATATAATATGAACTGGCTACATTCGTCATGGTATAGTTTCAAAATTTTTAGTACTCTTCATTTAGATGAGGTAAGTTCTACCATACATGAGTGGATTCCATTCAGGAACTCTCCGTATCTTTTATAGACATCTATGGAAACAGTTATGCTTCCCAATGTCTTAATTTGAGCATCACTCAGACAGTTTTGATAGGATTAACCCTAAATTTTGATTTACTTTTTCATGTTTCACAATCCTGTCAGTCTCCCTCTTTTTCGTTATGAAATCTCCATGAATGATTCTACCCAAATTGACCCTGCTTTTTTTAGTAAATCCTAGAATACATTCAGCTCAATAGGATGTTTTAAGCAGATACCAATCAACCAAGTCTAGTTAAACAACGACAACAACATAACATTATCAAATGTCATCCTCTGCTTCAGGACTCCAGAAGAAGCTCCCTCTTCTCTCAGCCTGGTGTAGATACCTAACTCTTATGGTAAGTCATTAGAAATTTAGTTTTGGTTTTCTAATCTTTAAGTGGATGTATATTGTCAAAATACTTGTTAATAATTTTGAAATGACACTTGAACCATTTCCAGGATGTGAAAATTGATTGCAAACCTGTTACTTGCTTGACATCATACTTTTACTTTACACATTCTAAAATTATGTTTTTCTCCTAATATTTCAATGATAAAATATTGGGTTCCCTTATTGCTATTTATCTCTCTAGGAGTGCTCCCAGTGTAAAAGCACTTAAAACCAAAAGTGGCATAGTGATTGAGGGGAAAAAGAAGTCATATGTAATGCATTTGGTAATTCCCAAGTCAAATATTAAACTAAATTAAGTTGATTATGATAAATTGGCAATATTAAAAGAGGAAGTGTTATGAAATGCTGTAAAGTTAATGAATGATCTCAAGGCAATTAATTTGATGTAAGGTAACAGTGTGGTCCTTAAAAATGACATGAGTGATTATTTTACAAAAGGGAAGAGGATGTAGAGAAGAAGCATTATTACATCTTTCTTTAGTCATGTATAGTCTAATGATTATGGAATAAATTATCATTTTATATGTTATATAATTCTCATTTTTTCTGGAAATTTCTTTTTGTAACCTTTTATTTTGATATAAATGCGAGTTTATGGAATGTGAAAATATTGTAAGAATCTCCTGCATACCCTTTAACTATATTCATCAATAAATTCCATTTCTCCAGCTATTTGTCTCATTATTCTCTCTGTCTCTATCTCTTCTCTGTCTCTTTCTCTCATCGTAGTTATAATTTTAATTTCCCTAATGATTATTAATGTTTAGCATCTTTCCAAGTGCTAGTATACAATACATATGTCTTTTTTGTAAAGGGTTTGTTTAAATATTTTACCTGTTATTTATTGGGTTGCTTGTTTTCTTATCATTGAGTTTTGATATATCTTTATATATTCTTGATATAAGTTCCTTTATCTAATATGCCATTTGCCAATATTTTTTCCTATTCTGTTTCTTGTCTTTTCATTCTTCTATTAGTGTCTTTGAAGTAGTATTTTTTTTTTTTTTAATTCCAATGATATATTGTTTGGGCACAATTTCTTAGAAATCTTTTCCTAGCTCATGGACATAAAGATTATTTTCCTATGTTTTCTGCTAAATTTTACAATAGTACCTGTGAACGTTTTGGACTTTTTCATCATGAATTTGTTGCATATCATTAAATGATAAAGGCAAAATTTCTTCAGTATATAATTTGACTAACAAGCTACTAGTGACTGATATTTATTTCAAAAGTTGTGTACCATGAATTTAATGAAGTTAATATATGTAAAACTTTTAGAGTGGAGTCTGGTTCATAATTGGCACAAAGTATCATGCTATGAAATTAAACGTGTTAATATGTTAAATTGCTTTAATAAAGACATGATGCATAGTAAGTATATAATAAGAACATATTAAAGAGACTGTAAACACATACCAACATACAATAATCACTATACAAGATTGTTTTTATATTTTTTTACTTCTTTCAAATTTGTAAATTTAGGATCTCAATCTTGGTATTTGCATTTATAAATCTTTCTACAAATAGAAAGCCTATAGTAGAAAAGCAATTGGCTAATTTAGTAATACAGGAAAATTATTGGTACCATAGCAAAACTGGCATATTGTTGATTATAAATCATTTTTAAGAATTTATGTAAAGAGAACTATCTAATATTCTGTCTTTATATATTTGACTGATTAAAATATTTACATTTTCTGTATCTCCTACTTGGATTTTATTTAATTGTTGATTATACTTTGCTAAAAATGCACTCTTAAAGATTAATAACTTGAGGGTCTTAAAAATGGAATAATTAAAGTAATGCTAAAACTGTCTTAAGCTAGAAAGAGATTTCTAACTTTATATCCGACATGTCAGTATTTTTATCATATATTCACTTCATTCATATGAGAATAAACGATATTAAAAATGTACTTAGCAGTTAAGATCTTTGATAGGATTTTCAAAAGTAACTATTTTAATTAGATCTTTTTAAATTTTTTTAAAAGATTTTATTTATTTATTTGAGAGAGAGAGAGAGCACAGAGGGAGAGTGGGAGAGAGAAGCAAACTCTGCTGAGCAGGGAGCCCAATGCGGGACTCGATCCCAGGACCCTGAGATCAGGACCTGAGCCGAAAGCAGACACTTAACCAACTGAGCCACCCAGGTGCCACTTAATTAGGTCTTTTAAACTATATGGAAGCCCAGTGTAGTTTTCTCTGTTTAAGTTTATAGTGAACAATTTATTCACTCAGAGCAACACTTTTAATGGGAGTCTGTGTATGTGTGTGTTTTTATATTATTAATATAAGTAGATTTTGAAGTATTCTCTTGATAATGTAAATGCAGTATCTGCCACCACTGACACGAATGTGGAATAAACATTTGTTCATTATATATTTGGTTTCCATTATAGTCCATCATATTTTTCAATTTTACCCTGTTTAAATTCTTTACTTATTGTGAAAGAATTTTCATGATAAATCATAAATGTCCAAATGTAGGAGTCACACATTCATTACTTATTAGCAAAAGATGCATAATTATAATGCCTTTTTGATTCATATGCACACACACAAGAAACCCTAATGACTGATACCTCTACATGAAGATCTATGGAAAATTGTCTTTTAGGCCAAGGTTTTTTATTTTTATTTATTTATTTTTTTAGGCCTCCCAAGCAAGATTAAAACTTTATTCTTCAGTTATTGAAACATAAGGCAGAATCTCCTGCCACTCTTTTTTTTAAGATTGTATTTATTTTTTTGAGAGAGAGAGAGCATGAGGGGGGGCGGTCAGAGGGAGAAGCAGAATCCCTGCTGAGCAGGGAGCCCAATGCAGGACTGGATCCTGGGACCCCAGCATCATGACCTGAGCCGAAGTCGGAGGCTTAACCAACTGAGCCACCCAGGCGCCCTCCTGCCACTTTTTTTCAAGTACGAACTGTTAGTAAAAGCACAAATTGTTAGTAAAATTTCTATAGGGGAAACTTGAGGCCTCTCCCTCTCTTCCAGAAGCTAGATTTAACAAATAAGAAAGCTGGTGTGGAATCAGAAAAACCCTTTCCTGGCATTAGGAAAGTTAGTCAACTCCTCTGAGCCTCATTCTCGTCACCTGTTAAGCAGAGATAATAATGTATATCAGAGGTCATTGTAAATATTAAATGAGATAATATACACATGTGCTAACCTGGAGACTTGTGATTTAGTAAGCACTCAATAGGCCAAGGAGTTTTAAACATGTGTCCTTTTTAACAAAAATAAATGTGATATCTTATTTTGAATCTTTGAAAAAAAAAATCAGTGAGACCCTTAGAGAAATGGGAATAGAGTCTTTATGTGAGATTACAGGACTGTATTGGTGTCAGTTTTGGATTTTGATAATTTTTCTACGGTTTCATAATATTTTATTTTTAAAATATATTTATTGCATTATTTATAGTATAGTTTATATATATATAAGCACATATGTATATACGTATGTCAATATTAATGCTAAAGAAAGAGGGAGGGAAAAGAGAGGGAGAGAGAGAAATTATAATTAATTAAGTAAATACCATATATCATTTGGGGAACCTGTGTATAATACTTAGAAATTATTTTTGTAGCATTTAAAAAGGTGACTTTTAAAAAATGTGACTTTTTCACAATAAAATATTTTGTAATTGAAACTAATTCAGTGCTATAATTTTAAAAGAATACAAATATTTCATAAAATGGTTCATGTTTTTATAAATTAAATAGTAATGAACATATAAAACTTCCTCATAAGATTCCAAAGCAATGTAAGGAAACAAATCAATATGCTTGCAAATGGAAAGTGACATGTATATCCTATATTCAATGAAAATTTTAAGCAATTAAGTTGCCTTTTATAACCTTCATATGTTCAATCCCCTAACTAACCTTTTCTCGATCTCTAGTGTTAGCTGATTTTAGATTTATGTATCATTTGATGTGCTTACCCTATACCAAATGCTCTCTGACAAATTATTTACAAATGTCAATGTTCCAATTTAAATCAGGGGATGTTTTAATTTAAGTCAGATTTACTCTTCATTTAGTTTCCCCTATGTCTCTATATTCTTACTACAAGGATCAGATTAAAAGTTTTAAATTTAAAAAAAGCAGTCTATGAGATATTGATTAAACTAATGAAGTAGTCTGTTGAAAGCATATCATCCATAAGTAGCTATTTAATTTAATTCACTTAGTATTTTCCTATTTATGTTTTTCTGTGCTTTTCACATAGGACACTTAAGTAAAAACAGTAAAAATCCTTAGATAGCTATGTAAAATGAGAAACTTGGATTCCCGAATTTTTTAAATTTATTTTTTATTATGTTATGGTAATCGCCATACATTACATCATTAGTTTTTGATGTAGTGTTCCATGATTCATTGTTTGCGTATAACACCCAGTGCTCCATGCAGAACATGCCCTCTTTAATACCCATCACCAGGCTAACCCATCCCCCCACCCCCCTCCCCTCTAGAACCCTCAGTTTGTTTCTCAGAGTCCATAGTCTCTCATGGTTCCTCTCTCGCTCTGATTTACCCCCCTTCATTCTTCCCTTCCTGCTATCTTCTTCTTCTTTTTTTTTCCTTTAACATATAATGTATTATTTTTTTCAGAGGTACAGGTCTGTGTGGAATCCAGAATTAACTGAGACTTGATACTTGATTTGCCACAATCCATGATAACACTTAGTATAAGGACAAAGGGTGATTTTGTTGTTAAAAAAGGGAGAGCATTTCTATATTTTTTACTGATCTATTTTGTAAGGGATTAGTCTAATTTGCCACCTTTTCCGTGGTAGATTCATCTGTCCTCAAAATCCCTAATATCAGAGCAACAAGTATTCTTGGGAGAAAATAACCAATGATATCACACTTAGGAAGGACTTCTTTCTCTGGAATCTTAATTTATTGTTGTTTCCATAGCTCTCGAATGTAATTAAAATTGTGATTTTTGTAATTTATCAGATATTTCTATGTAACAGCAGGATCACTACCTTGTTTCTGCCCACTGTATCCTTTCCAGAGATAAAGTCTAAATACATTTAATATATATTTGAGATTAATCTCTTTGTTATTTATCATTATACTATACTTTTTTGCTGAATTTTATCTAGCCTCACCATTTGCTTCGTATTTGTATTTTTCTTCACAATTATTTCAGTGCTTAATCTAAAAACCACTAGCTGCATTTTGATGAAAGGCAAATACGCATATCCCAGAAAATGCAAAGACCTTGGAACAATTCAACCACATATAGCACCCCTTTGAATTACGTTATTTTATGTATGTTTTAATTATTTCTGTATGTTAAGCTCACCAGACATTATTATTACCTTAATATATTCAATATTCATTTACATTTACTTAAATATGTGGCTTCCTTTACGCCTGAAGAATTATCTGTGTCTACTTTCTGTTTACTTTCCTCCTATCTCATCACATCTTATTCCAAACTACCTTATGCTTATTATCAAAAATGGTCAAGGACTCATTAAGCAGACCTCTTATATCCAAATTCCAACTACTAACTAGCCATCTGATTTTTTAGCCATCTTATAATTAGAGTTTCTATGCCATAACTGTCTCATCTGTGTAGTGAGTGTTATAAAAATGTAGATGCCTTATTTCTCATCCTAATGATTAAATGAGTTAATATATTTAATGTGCTTAGAACAGCACCTGCACATATTAGGTATTATGCTTGGGTTCTTTTCATCACCTCCAATGAAACAGTTCCTGCTAAGGACAACAGTACTAAACAGATATCCATCTATCAATCTTCATCTTTTTGTCAGCATTTAACACTATGGTGGCCACATCATTTTTGATGCACATGTCTTCAAGCTTTTCTGACCCATTTCCTTTCTCTTTGATTGTTACTTCCATGTTTCCTTTACAGAATCATTGTCTTCTTCCCCAACACTGATTGAATTCCTGAGGATCCTTTGTCTTTCTTTGCAATTATATTGTCTAAGAAATATATTTCCTTAAGCAATCATATTTATGCCCACATGTATAATTCACTGTCTGTATACAAATATTTCACTAATTTATTTATATTTCCCAGATATCTCACTTCTATGCATATCCAAATGCCTATGTGGCTTCTCTCCTTTGAGATCTCAAAAGCATAACAAATATCAAAGTGTCCCCTTCTGACAAAAATAAACCTAATTTTCTTTCAGTTATCTTAGCAACAACATGATTAACAATCCAGTTATGTGATTGTAACAATGTGATGACATCTTTAACTTACCCTCACTCTCCATATCTAATTTATCACCAGGTCCTCTCAATGGAAGTTCTGATTATGTCTAAAATAATGCAGGTTTCTCTGTATCCCTGAACATTTCTATACCCCAGTAGAAATCTATATTCCCCATACTAATTTACAGTGATTAACCTCTAGATATTATTTATTGTCCTTCTTGTATCTCATCAATCTAATGTTCACACAGAGGCAAAAGTCATTAATTTAAATATCCACATAAGACAACTACTATAATTCATATTTTTAATTATTTCTTACTGCAATGTTAAAAAAGAACAATTAAAAAATAAAACTTAACATGCCTTTATATTTTGGTAGCTATTTCTCTCTCTTTACCTTGCAACAAACACAGCTTTTTGTTCTCACCATCCCAACTCTATTACCCATATAATTCCTATAGGGTGTCACATTCTTTCCTATCAGAGTCCTTGCACATGTTAGCTCTGTTCTGTGTGGAAATCTCTTCTTTTGCCAAGTTTGAGGCTACTACTTGAGACTGAAATTATTTTACTTCCTTAGAAAAGGGTTTCCATACATACTTGGCTAGATAAATTATCTTGCTGTAAAACTTCCTGTTACATATATCTATCTCTTTTTAGCACTTACTGCAGTTTGAAGTGTGCATGGCTAATTATTTTCATATATTTCTGTGTATTTCATGGAGATAAGAAAGACATCTTTTTTTTTTCATCTTTGGGTCTTCACTTCCTAGTATTAAAAAATGCTTATGAAGTTTATTGGATACTGAATATGTATTTTTAGATAAATTAAGAGGTCTAGATTGAGATTCATCAAGTTATATGTGAGAGAGGAGACAAGGGTTGAATATATCACCACAGAGCAGAATGCAAAGAGTATACTGACAGTAAACTATTGGAGGAAGATGGCTCTACAAAAGATATTTGATAAGCCATAATAAAGAAAAAATGTAAAAAGATGGAGTGATTACATCAATAGAGTGGAGATTTTAAAGAATTAGTGAGTACAAAATCCAGTGATCCTTAGAAATCAAGAGACATATAGAACATTTTCAGTGGAATTAAAATATAAACATAAAAATAAAATATAAAAATAATAGGCCAACTTAACCAGAGCATTGTGCAATGCTATTTTACATAATATTATGAGTTTGATTACTAAGTAGAAGATGATAAGAGAAATATAGGCTCTTATTTAATAATAGTATCAGTGAAGACAGATCATATACGAGTTAAATGAAGAGTCTCCTCTTTTACTAGTGCTATTTGAGATGTTCAATTTTTAAATTAAATAAAAAATATATAACTAAAGATGAGGCTGAATTTAATGGACAAGGAGTGATTCAGAAAGCCTAGACCTTGAGGGGGAGAAATCACAAGCTAGACACAATTAAGGTACATGTGTGTGAGTACAAAAACAGGTATTTTTAAAAAACAAAAACAACAAAGATTATATGATGGTGGAATTGGGTAGTTGAAAATTAAAATGGAATTATATTTCAAGAAAAGGAATTGCAGAAGTTTTGCTTAATGTTACTGATTTTCTGTAAATTAGCAAGCAAATTTCTCTACTGATAATGAAAACAGAATGAGTGGAGAATAAGCTCATGAGGTTGGGTTTGTACAATTAATTTAAAAATTTGGATTAACAGATAAGGGGGAATTTTAGCAGAAGTTAAGTAGCGAGGCAAAATCCTTGTTGAATACCGAGTACGCAAAATGAGTAAGAAAATATCAATTTGTGGTGTCACATCTATGTATCTATCTATGTATCTATCTATGTATCTATCTATGTATCTATCTATGTATCTATCTATCTATCTATCTATCTATCTATCTATCTATCTATCATCTATCTATAAACATTTTCTACTTGTTTATCTATCTGTGAATTTATTAATTTAGTTACATATATATTGTTGATTTATACTTTTCTGTAGTTATACTAAGAATAGTGTTTTTAAGAACCAAAGACCATATTTTACTTGATCCAAAGCTGAAGTGTTTTATGGCAAAGAAAATAAGTCTATAATGGTAAAATAGAGAGAGGATAATGGAAGGTGAGTGGAATAAAAGGTAATGAAAGTGGCTGAATAGCTAATTTGTTATGTATGTAGGCCGTGGCCTTCCCCACCTCCTTGCCAGGTTAGATTCTTCTTTTTCTCCAGGGTCATCTTCTATTCACCTCTATCTTATTTCTCTTTCTTCTTCACTATACTTTCAGTAAAAGAGAAAGAGAAGAAGAAAAAAATGGGAAAAATAGAGAAAGAGAGAAGAGAGAAAAAGAGGGGGTTGAGAAATGAATAACCAATTTTAAGGAAATATATAAACATTAAAGATCAGACATTTATATATGTTGAAAGTTTAATATGTCAAGTAAATAAAAGTCATGTATTCAAGTGCAACTGTGATCATATAACCCCATATTGAGAAAATATGGGAATACTAAATAAGGATTAAAACACTGATTGAGGGACGCCTGAGTAGCTCAGTCAGTTAAGGTCTGCCTTCAGCTCAGGTCATGATCCCAGGGTCCTGGGATCAAGTCCCGTGGTGGGCTCTCTGATCAGTGGGGAGCCTGCTTCTCCCTCTGACTGCCACTCCCCTTCTTGTGTCTTTCTCTCTCTGACAAATAAATAAATAAAATCTTTAAAAAAAATAAAAAAAACACTGATTGAATGTAGACTTAGAAAACTAGTCAAGGAGCACCTGGGTGGCTCAGATGGTTAAGTGACCAACTCTTGATTTTAGCTCGGGTCATGATCTCGGGGTCCTGTGATCGAGCTCAGCATGGAGCTCCACATTCAGTGCAGAGTCTGCTTGAGATTCTCTCTCTGCCTCTTGCCCTGCTCAGGTTCTCTCTATCTAAATAAATTAATTAAATTAAAAAAAATAGTCAAAGTGTTATAAAACAGTTATAGCAAACTAAGTAATATTTTTCAATCATCTAATATCATAAAATGTGGGCCGCCTGGGTGGCTCAGTCGTTAAGCATCTGCCTTCGGCTCAGGTCATGATCCCAGGGTCCTGGGATCGAGCCCCGCATTGGGCTACCTGCTCAGTGGGAAGCCTGCTTCTCCCTCTCCTACTCCCCCTGCTTGTGTTCCCTCTCTCACTGTGTCTCTCTCTGTCAAATAAATAAATAAAATATTTAAAAATAAATAAATAAAATAAAATCATAAAATGTTTTAAGCACTGTAGCACATTCTGGAGCTACATCTACAACAAGTACAAAATTTTCTTATTTGTTTTTATTTCCTCTTTCTTTCAAATGGAATATAATCTGCAAGAGGAGTTAGCCAAGGATATTCATAATGAAATATTTGGAAGAATTTTGATGGTTTGGAAAAAAGATTATTGAGAATGATAGTCTGAAAATTATTACTTAGTACAGATTTTAGTGAGTAGATAAGAAGTAAAAAAAGAAAGATAAATTAAGGAAATAAGGGAAGGAGAAAGAGAAAGAAAAAATGTAAACCTCAGAAAAATAATTGGGTAGATAATAAAGGGGACAATGATTACAATTGAAATTTGCAAAATAACAGTTTTATAATCAGTTACTTATAAATGAGACAAACTGATGTGTTTATTGCATATGCCATTAACAAATATTTAATATTCAGTGTGAGCCGGCTGGGGATTGCTAGTGGAAGTATCTGGCTAAAGTGAAGAGGAATAATGAAGAAAGCAAGATAGTCTTTGGAAGGAAGAGATTAAGAACACAGTGCACATTTCTCTTGTCATTTAAAACTCCATGTTTAACTCTTCATCTCAGTTTAAATATCCATTCAAAGTTATTCACTTGACCAGCTGTTTTAAAGTTTAAAATTGGGATTCTGTTAATTCCACTGTATTGGGATCCTCCATATCTACTTTTAAGTCTTAGCTACTCTGCTGCACCAAGTAACTATCGGTCAAACATGATCATTGAAGAGACATAATATTCAAAATCTTGTCTTTTATTATGATAAAGGATTACTTAGCATTGATTTTTTTCAAAAAAAGTCTTTGATTAAACTAACCTTCCTTATTTTAAAATCTCAACTCTCTGGTCGCTTGGTATTTTGTTTCTTCACAGTTTTGCTTTTGTTGTTGCTGTTATTTATGGTAGTGGAAGTTGGTTAGTTGTTGTGTTTTGTTTATAGAGACCAAACTTAAACATAAGACTGAAAAATTATTTAAAATCTTGGCATTTTTTGGCATGCCTGGATGGCCCAATCGGTTAAGCAGTTTAAGCATCTGCCTTCAGCTCAGATCATGATCTCAGGGTCCTGGGATGGAACCCTGGTCAGGCTCCCTGCTCAGTGGGGAGCCTGCTTCTCCCTCTCCCTCTGTCCCTCCTCCCTGCTCATGTGCTCTTTCTCTCTCACTCAAATAAATAAATAAAATCTTTAAAAAAAATAAAATCTTGGCATTTTAAAATTTTAAAAATGAGTGTATATTGGAGCAATGTTCAACAGGAAACCTTTAGAAGTAGATATTGTTCATTTCATTAAATTAATTTTGTTACACCGATTTAATCATACATTTTATTACTGTAGAACATCTGCAAGTCCTCCAAACCTATCTTTTTTTTTTTTTTTTTTTTTTAAAGATTTTATTTATTTAT
>NW_022589706.1:46200325-46335538 GCF_004348235.1 Phoca vitulina
TATTTGACAGAGAGAGAGACAGCGAGAGAGGGAACACAAGCAGGGGGAGTGGGAAAGGGAGAAGCAGGCCTCCCGCCGAGCCGGGAGCCCGATGCGGGACTCGATCCCGGGACCCCAGAATCATGACCCGAGCCGAAGGCAGTCGCTCAACCAACTGAGCCACCCAGGCGCCCCCTTCCAAACCTATCTTTAATTGTGTCATATTTCTATATATAGAAAACATCTAATGTCATGGCTATGTGTGGAAATCTTTGTTATATCAGGTAACTTGACTTTAATAAAATTCAGGAAATATAAGAATAAGAAAAGAACTATGAAATATAAAATGAAATAACTGATCATTGCCCACAGATGACAAAAACAGACACATGATTATGATAAAACTAAAATAAAAAACTCTTGCTGCTCATTAACTCAGAACGATGTTTACCAGAGGCAGCATATGTATATTCATTAAGAAAGAGACAATTAAGTAATATACAGCAAAGCTCAGGAAGCAGTATATAATATTTGTACAGTTTTCTGTGTAGATACAAAGAAGTGATGTACATCACCATTTAATTGCAATGATTTTGAAAGCAACTGAGCTACAAAATAATACCACTTCAACTTAAAATAATATAAAATAATTGGCATAATTCAGTGGCATTTCAAAGTATTATGCGGTGTTCACATTATGGTGTCTTAATGAATAGAATACTGATAATCAGGAAAACTATATGCCCTTTACTTTAATTGATTGGCAATAATTCATGAGGAACCAGCAAAAAATGAAGTGGTAAGTCACATTTTATAGTAATTAAAATAATCTATATTGTAATGAGAGGAAATTGTTATACCAGTCATATGCTTTATATATACAAGTGCAGTTTTTCCTGTAACACTTTAATAAAAAAATAAGGAACAAATATACATGGAATATTTTCTGCGCTAGAGAAATCAACAGATATAAAATAGGTATGCCCTCAAGGACATTTACATCTAATTGTGTAGGCAAGATATAAGCCAATATTAACTCTAAGAAATATATGACTCTAGAAAAAGGTGGAGGAAATGTCACAGGACAGTATGGGTATAGTTTATCATTGATGAATTATAATGATTTTTTATGCAACTTTTAAATAACATGAGGTACAACCACTGGTGGAGATGTATTGGGAAGGTTTAATGGAACAAGTGGGATTTGTTTGTGAGCTCTTAAAACAGGAAATGCCTTGCGAGTTGGAAGATGTGGGTAGATAAATGAGAAAGCCTAATGGAAAAAGCTCAAAGATAGAAAAATTCACATTGTAGTCCAAGCTGTTAAGTAAATCAACTGCTTAGGGTTTAAAGACGTATTATGTAATGGAACTGGATATTTAGTTTATGGCTTTCCTTTGTGTAGCATGTTAATCATTTTCTAGACTTTATATCTTCCTATATATATATATATATATAGATAGATATAGATATAGATATATATGATATATATATATATATAAATATATAGATAGATATAGATATATATATGATATATATATAAATATATATATATATATTTGATCCTACAGTGTCACAAAATTCAGCTATGGCAGGATTGCATTCCATTTCTTAAAATATCCTGTTTAATATAATATGCTGTAAAAGATAATAAAATCCAACTATACATTAATTTATTCATTAATTTGATACTTATGAGCTGTCACTTTGATAGATACTATAAGTATACAAATAGTGTGACTCAATAAATTAGAAGTGTGTTCATGTTAGAGTGGGAACACAAGGGAGTAGTATTTCAGCTCTGAATCAATGAAGGTCCCAGAGATGTGCTCCCCCATGATCAGTCTTGAAAGCATATATTTATCATGCAAGTGATATTGACAAGAATACATTCACAGCATTGGTCAGTTACTGAAAATAGAAAGAAGAGTAGAGGATGTTCTCAAAGATAACTGCATTACTTTGAGATCAGGAGAAACTCTGTGTCATTGAGTAAAGGGAGTTTGGTAACTTGAATAAGATAAGGGGGTGCCTGCATGGCTCAGTCGGTTAAGCGTCTGCCTTCGGCTCAGGTCATGATCCCAGGGTCCTGGAATCCAGCCCCACATTGGGCTCCCTGCTCAGCAGAGAACCTGCTTCTCTCTCTTCCTCTGCTGCCCCCCCTGCTTCTGTGCTTGTGCGCACTCTCTGTCTCTGTCAAATAAAATATTAAAAAAAAAAAAATTCCTTTCACTTATGCCTTATTTTAAATGACAATGAAACAAAGAGATATGAAATTCCTTTTCAAACCTAAAATAATCAATGGTATTGTCAAATAATGTTATTTGTACTTTATATTGAAAGTATGTTTTAGACTAGCATAAATATATGTAAATATAATAGCAATCGACAGCTGAGTTAGCTTATATGTTAAGTAAGGTTTGGGAAAATAAAAAGCTCTGATCTTGAAAAATAATTTTAGAATTGATCTGGATATAAACAAAAATCAGTGAGAAGCAAGTCAAAATATCAACTTTATTTCTGATAAACCTAATTATAAAAATTGCCTTCACCCTTTGGCATATATAGTTTCCTTATTTTTAAACCTGACAGATTTACCCACTCTGGTACAAGCAGAACATAACATTGTTGATCAACTCTGTAGGAGCAAGCAAGCTCCGTAAAATATGGCCACAAACCTGCATAAAGGCAGACAACTTAAAAGAAAACCCAAGAACTGTTGTGATATATCTAATTCCTTATCCCAAATCTACTCATATAATTCACTCCTGTGCCCCTAGGGAGAAGATGTGAGAGGGTAAAATATGAGATCAAAGGAGTAAATCTATTAGATAGTCTTCCAGATGAAAATAAAAGTATGAGACCATTGTGTTCTTTCACATTATAAAAATAAAATTTAAAAAGAACAGTAAAAATGAAAACAGAATATGAGAATTATTTGCAAGTGGGCCTTTGTACATGCTGTTAGTTCTGAGATTCTATGCCCTTACCTCTTTCTACTTAACAAACAGACAAACATCATTTACTAAGGAAAGATTTCCTAGGCAAATGCCACATACATCCTACACACATACACCCTTAAAACTCGGCTTGGTTCTCTTTTTCTCCCTTTTGTACATCATAAACATTTGATCAAATAAATGTCCCAGGTAATTTTATCAATCCCATTCTCTTACACTCTAAGCTGCAAGAACAAAGAAATTGAGACTCTTATTTCATACCCATTTGATTACAAAAACTAATAGATTGATTGCATGACAAAGAGAAGTTCTAAACTAAAAAATTGTGAAGATATATTAATGAAATATTCAACAATACATTATTAAAATTCAATTTCCTCAAGCTAGGACAACTTATAAATAATTGCGAAATATATTTTTATGTCAAAATTGGTCTTTGAAATATTACCAACCATTTGAGATGATAGGAAAAAAAAAAGCCTTTTGATGAAGAAACATGAGTGAATATAAGGTTTAAAGATGAGTGAAAGAAATCAGATACAAAAGGACACCTACTATTTCTATTTATATGAAGTTCAAAGAAGCAGCAAAATCTACAGTGATTTTGGTCAAAATAGAGATTACTGTGGAGGTAATTGCTGAGAGGGGGCTTGAAGAAATCTGTGATGTTGAAAAGTTATTTACCTTAAGCCATACATATGTAAAAATTCAACAAGTTGTACATCTAAAATTTGGGTACATATTGCCTATAAGTTATAATGCAATTTTTAAGTTAACTGTAATGAAGAAAGATTACCTTGGATAAACTTGGATGTTTTCAATTCTATATGAATTTAGATTCAACTTTTCAATTTCCACAAAACCACCAACTTATAACAGTACTGTATTGAATCAAGGGATAATATTTAGGCAAAATTCACATATTTTACAATATTGGGCAGAATCTACATTTAAAAATATAAAATAAAGTATAATGAGTCTTCTTATCAATGCACTTGATGCACTCCTCTAGATTTTCTTTAATTTGTTAAATAATAGTCTGTCATTTTCTTTCTAGAATTAATGCGTACATTTTGTTATTATTTATATTTTTATGCTTTTGAAGCTATTGTAAATGGCACTTTTTCTAAAAACATGTTCAAAGTTTTGTTTTTGGATATCAGTAAATTTGTTTTCATATTGATTATGTGCATTACAAATTTAATCGTTATATTATTGGATACTCTGCATGTAAAATCAGACCATTTATAAATAAAAATAGTTTATTTCTGTTTCTTAAACTTTTAGTTTTCTTTTACCTTATTTTATTGTCAATGTACTTCATCCCAATGTCACATTGAGGAGGTGATAATGGAAATTCTTTTCTTTTCTTTTTTTTAAGATTTTATTTATTTGAGAGAGAGAGAGCATGCAAGAGAAAGAGCACAAGTCAGGGGAAAGGGTTAGAGGAAGAGGGAGAAGCAGACTCCCAGCTGAACAGGGAGCTTGATGTGGGGCTCTATCCCAGGACTCGGAGATCATAACTTGAGCCAAAGGCAGACACTTAACAACTGAGCCACCCAGGTTCCCCTGGAAATCTTTTTCTTATTTCCTAAATGCTGGAGAGAATTTTAGATGTGCTGTATTGATTAAGAAAGTTCTTTTCATTTTATAGTTTGCTAAGGGTTTCTAATCACACTTAATGCTTTTTTTTTTTTTTTTGCAATTATTTCATAATCATATGATATCTATTGCACTGATTTCCTTTGAACATTAAAATATCCCTTATTTCTGGATAAATCCAACTCAGTCAGACAGACTTATATATATATATATGTAAGTGTATATGTGTATACATGTACATTAGACTGTTACTAGGTGAAAATAAATTTAGAATTGTTTGTTAAGTCTTCTACATGGAGTGATTATTTTATCATTATGAAACATCCCTTTTTATCTGTTATAATGTTTCTTGCTTTAAAATCTACTTTCCTCTCATGGAAAAATTTATAGGAGCTCTCTTTAGCTAGTGTTTATATGATACATGTTTTGTCCTCTAACTTATAAAATTTTGTATCCTTATTTTTAATCTGTGCCTTTTTTTAAGGTAATAGGCAGTGTTTTTTTTGTTGTTGTTGTTGTTTTTGTTTTTGCCCTCTCTAGTCTCAACCATTTGATTTCTTAATGGAATTTTTTGTGTGCTTTTGGGTTTTTTGTTTGTTTTTGTTTTGTGTGTTTTGTTTTACAATACAATGCAATTGTTGATGCATTTGGATTTATAAGTCATCTTGCCACTTATGTGCTAGTTGTTCCACTCTTATCAATTCCTTTGCCTCTCCTTTTTGGTCAACTATTGCACTAATCATGTTTGTATTATTTTACATATACCTCTTCACTAGCTAATCCTATATTATTTTACTATTATTTTAATAATATCCCCAGAGATTTCTACATACATCCTTGTCATATTGTAACTAAAATTATTATTTCACCCCCTACTGGTCAATGCAAGAAACTGAAATGTTACATCTTACTTATTTCTCTCTCTTTTCTGATATTGGTGCTTTCTTTTATTCCTACGTATATTTAAATTTCCCAAGATATTATGGCTACCAACTGATGAATTAATATGGTGGAGTAGTAGGGGGACCCTATACTTGCCTCGTTCCTTGAACGCAGCTAGATAAATATCAAATCATTCTGAACAACCAAGAAATCGATTTGAGGGCTGAGAGAACAAATTGCACAAGGAGAGGGACAAAAGCAGCCACATCACGTAAGGTAGAGGGTCAGAGAGTTGATTTGGTGGAGAAAAAAATCATGGGTGCTGCAGAGGGAAGGGAGCCCTGATCACGGAGACAGGAGAGAGAAAGAGGAAGAGAGAGAAAGACAGAAGCATCCCACAGGTGACTACACAAGATAAACACTTCCCCAAAACCACTGACCGGGAAAACAAGAAGGGCTTATTATCGCAAATTTTTAGAAGCAACGGAACTCAAAGTCTGGAGTTTTAGCAGTCTGTGCCGTTGCCACTGTCCAGCCTGGGAGATACAGCGCTGCTTCTGTGGGGAAGGCGGGGAGAAGCTCAGGAGCAGAGAGCATGGTCTGAGGTTCCCTGGGCCGCACAAGGAGAGACAGATCCTCTTCCTGAAGTATATTTAGGAGAGGTGGTACTACCTCTTAGGGGAAAAAAGAGCCAGGAGATGCCATTGAGCTGCCTGGTTAATTAGCATAACAGCAGAGGCACCTGCTAAAGGCAGCTAACTTGGAAACTGTATTTTGGCTACACTTTACCATATACTCTGAACCTCTGTGCCATCATGTGACTGCTTTTCAGGGACAAACCAGCATAGCCACAGCTCTGTAAGACCATCTGTCTGAGGATCAGTGCAGATCTGCACAGCACTGGGTCCTTAAGATTTGGAGTTTTTAAATCCAGCCATGTGCTTGAGATTAAACACAGGAGCACTGAGCCACCAGTTAGGTGGATGGCTTGGACACAGACGGGTTGAAGGCAGGGATCTGACAGAAGGCTGGGACTTAAGAGGGGGAGATTGTTTGCTATTCTATGAGGGCTTCCTGAACAGGGGCAGGTGAGAACTCCCCTCTCTGGGGACCATTTTTCACCCCTCCCATCAGCACAGATGGACGTCAGGAAGAGATGCAACACAGTCGAGGCTTGAGCTGTTTACAGTGGGCCTTGCTCCCCTGCACTCTGCAGGATTTTTGTTTTGTTCTGCTTTGTTTGTTTGTTGGTTTCTTTGTTTGTTTGTTTCCCAAGGGCAAGTGTGGCTGAGAGACTGAGCAGCAGTGGGTCCTTCATGAAGACCAGCACAAACCCCCAGCAAACATCAAATCTAATGACCATAGAGTGCTGCAAAGCTTCAGCTCTAGGGGAAATAGGATCTAGCTTTCTTTAACAAGCAAACCAAAACACACCTAGCTAAAACTTACTACACACTGTACAAGGTCCAAACACTCCCCACTGCAGGCAAGGAAATACTCTGTAGAGGACTGACCTGATGGAAAGAGCAGCCAAACATAAAAGCAGAGTGCATACAGCATACACCAAAAACACTTCCTGAAGCTCCAGGCCCAGGGCAGTATATGACCTCTTCTTAATATAGCCATTACTCTCAAGAGCAGGAAACATAACAGGTTTTTGTAACAGAGAAAACAGATATCTAAAAAAATGCTAAGATGGAGGAATTCATCCCAAAAGAAAGATCAAGAAGGGGTCATGCCCAGGCATTTAATCAAAACAGATATAAGTAATATGCCTGAACCAAAATTTAAAACAACAATTATAAGGATACTAGCTGGGCTTGACAAAAGCATAGAAGATACTAGGAAATCCCTTATAGCAGAGATAAAAGACCTAAACACTAGTCAGCCTGAAATAAAAAATGCTTTAACTGAGATGCAAAACCAACTGGATGTAATCACCACAAGGATGGAAGAATTAGAGGAATGAATAAGTGATATAGAAGATAAAATTATGGAAAATAATGAAACTGAAAAAAAGAGGGAAAGAAAAATACTGGATCATGAATGTAGACCTAAGGAACTCAGCAACTCCATAGATTGTAATAGCATTGTTAGCATAGAAATCCCAGAAGAAGAGAGAGAAAGGGGAAGAAAGTTTATTTGAGGAAATTATAGCTGAAAACCTCCCTGATCTTGGAAAAGAGACAGTCCTCCAAATCCAGGAGGCACAGGGAACTACCATAAAGATCAACAAAAAGCCGCCAATAATAAGCCATATCGTAGTAAAATTTGCAAAATACAGAGATAAGGAAAGAATCCCAAAAGCAGAAAGGGAAAAGAAATCCCTAACCTACAAGGGAATACAAATTAGGGTAGCAGCAAACCTTTCCACAGAAACAAGTGGCACGGAAAAAATATGCAGCCAAGAATACTTTATCCAGCAAGGCTGGCATTCAGAATAGAAGGAGAGATAAAGATTCCAAGGCAAACAAAAACTAAAGGAGTTCATGACCACTGAACCAGCCCTGCAAGAAATATTAAAAGGGACTCCTTAAGTATGAAAGAAAGACCCAAAACAACAAAGACTAGAAAGGAATAGAGAAAATCTACAAAAACAATGAATTTACACAGGTAATACAATAGCAAAAAAAAAAATCATTTTCTATCAATAATTACTCTGAATGTAAATAGATTAAATGCTCCAATCAAAAGACATAGGGTATCAGAATGAAAAACAAAAACAAAAACAAGACCCAACTATATGACACCTACAAGAGACTCATTATAGATCAAAAGACACCTCCAGATGGAAAGTGAGGGGATGGAGAACCATCTATCCCGCTAATGGATGTCAAAAGAAAGCCAAAGTAACCAAACTTATATCAGACAAGCTAGGTTTTCAACCAACGACTGTAACAAAGGATGAAGAAGGGCACTGTATCATAATAAAGGGTCTATCCAACAAGAAGATCTAACAATTGCAAATATTTATGTCCCCAACTTGGGACCACTCAAATATATATTAATAACAAACATAAAGAAACTCATTGATACAAATACAATGATAGTAGGGGACTTTAACACCCAACTTACATTAAAGGACAGATCATCTAAGCAGAAAATCAACAAGGAAACAATGCCTTTGAATGATACACTGGACCAGATGGACTTAAGAGATGTATTTGGAACATTTCACCCTAAAGCAGGACAATACCCATTCTTTTCAAGTGCACATGAAACATTCCCCAGAATAGATCACATACTGAGTCACAAATCAGGCATCAAAAATTACAAAAAGATTGAGATCATACCATACATATTTTCAGACAACAACGTTATGAAACTTGAAGTGAACCAAAAGAAAAAAATTGGAAAGACCACATATACATGGATGTTAAAGAACATCCTACTAAAGCATGAATGGGTCAACTGGAAAATTAAAGAAGAAATTAAAAAAAAAAATACATGGAAGCAAATGAAAATGAAAACATGATAGTCCAGAACCTTTGGGATGCAACAAAGGTGGTGATAAGAGGGAAGTGATAGCAATACAGGCCTTTCTCAAGAAGCAAGGAAAGTCTCAAATACACAACCTAACCTTACACCTAAAGGAACTAGAAAAAGGGTAACAAATAAAGCTTAAAGCCAGTGGAAGAATGGAAATAAAAATTAAAGCAGAAATAAATGATATAGAAACAACTAACCAAGCAAACAAACAAACAACAACAACAAAACAGTAGAATAGATCAATGAAACTAAGAGATGTTTCTTTGAAAGAAATAATAAAATTGATAAACCCCTAGCCAGACTTAAAAAATAGAGAAAGGACCCAAATACATAAAATCATGAATGAGAGATCACAATCAACACCACAGAAATACAAATATTTATAAGAGAATATTATGAAAAAATATATGTCAACAAATTGGGCAATCCGGAAGAAATGGATAAATTCTTAAAAACATACAACTACCAAAACAGAAACAGGAAGAAATAGAAAATATGAATAGACCCATAGTGACCAAAGAAATTGAATCAGTAATCAAAAATCTCCCAATAAACAAAACTCCAGGGCCAGATGGCATCTCAGGGGAATTCTACCAGACATTTAAAGAAGAGTCAATATCTATCCTTCTCAAACTGTTCCAAAAAACAGAAATGGGAGGAAAACATCCAAACAATTTCTACAAAGCCAGCATTATCTTGATTCCAAAACCAGACAAAGACCCCACTAAAAAGGAGAATTACAGGCTAATATACGTGATGAACATGGATGCAAAAATTCTCAACAAGACACTAGCAAATCAAATCCAACAATACATTAAAAGAATTATTCACCATGATCAAGTGGGATTTATTCCTGGGCTGCAGGGGTGTTTCAATACCTGAAAATCAATCAACATGATACACCACATTAATAAAAGTAAGGATAAGGTCCATACGATCCTCTCAGTAGATGCAGATAAAGCATTTGACAAACTACAGCATCCATTCTTGATAAACACACTTAAAATGGGCATAGATGGAATATACTTCAACATCCTAAAGGCCATATACGAAAGACCCACAGCTAATATCTTCCTTAATGGAGAAAAAATGAGAGCTTTTCCTCTACACTCAGGAACAAGACGGGGATGTCCACTCTCACCATTGTTATTTTACGTAGTACTGGAAGTCCTAGCCTCAGCAATCAGACAGCAAAAATAAATAAAAGCCATACAAATCAGCAAGTAAGAAGTCAAACTTTCACTATTCACGTACAACGTAACCTCTGTGTAGAAAATTCAAAAGACCCCATCAAAAAATTGCTAGAACCAATACACAAATTCAGCAAAGTTGCAGGACACAAATCAACATACAGAAATCTGTTGCATTTCTATACAGCAATTATGAAGCAGCAGAAAGAGAAATCAAAGAATTGATCCCATTTACAAGTGCATCAAAAAAAAAAATAATAATAAGATACCTAGGAATTAACCTAACCAAAGAGGTAAAAGCTCTGTACTCTGAAAGCTATACAACACTTATGAAAGAAATTAAGAGGACACAAACAAATGGAAAAATATTCTATACTCATGGATTGGAAGAACAAATATTGTTAAAATGTCTATACTATCCAAAGCAATCTATACATTCAATGCAATCCATATCAAAATAACACCAGTGTTTTTCACAGAGCTAGAACAAACAATCCTAAAATTTGTATGGAATCACAAAAAGACACCAAATAGCCAAAAGAACCTTGAAAAAGAAAAGCAAAGCTAGAGGCATCACAATTCTGGACTTCCAGCTCTATTACAAAGGTGTAATAAGAAAGTATGGTTCTGGTGCAAAAATAAACATATAGATGAATGGAATAGAATAGAAAACCCAGAAATGAATCCACAACTCTATGGTCAACTAATTTTCAACAAAGCTGGAGAGAATATCTAATGGAAGAAAAGACTGTCTCTTCAACAAATGGTGTTAGGCGAACTGGACAGCAACATGCAAAAGAAAGAAACTGGAGCACTTTCTTAGCCCACACACAAAAATAAATTCAAAATGGATGAAAGTCCTAAATGTAAGACCTGAAACCATCAAAATCCTGGAGGAGAACACAGAAAGTACCCTCTTTAACACTGGCCATAGCAACTTCTTACTAGACCGGCCTCCAGAGACAAGGGAAACAAAGGCAAAAATAAAGTATTGGGACTTCATCAAAATAAAATGCTTCTGCATAGCAAAAAAAACAATCAACAAAACTAAAAGGAAACCTACAGAATGGGAGAAGATATTAGCAAATGACATATCTGATAAAAGGTTAGTGTCCAAAATATATAAAGAACTTATGAAACTTAACACCCAAAAAACAAATAATCCAGTTAAGAAATGGGCAAAAGACATGAACATTTTTCCAGAGAAGACATCCAGATGGCCAACAGACACATGAAAATATGCTCAACATCACTCATCATCAGGGGAGTACAGATCAAAACCACAATGTGAGGTTCACCTCACACCTGTCAGAATGGCTAAAATTAACAACACAGGAAACAACAGATGTTAGTGAGGATGTGGAGAAAGGGGAACCCTCTTATACTGTTGGTGGGAATGCAAACTGGTGCAGCTACTCTGGAAAACAGTATAGAGAATCCTCAAAAAGATAAAAATATAACTACCTTGGCCCAGCAATTTCACTACTAGGTATTTATCCTAAGGATGGAAAATAGTGATTCAAAGGGGCACATGCACCCCAATGTTTATATCAGCATTATCAATAATAGCTAAACTTTGGAAAGAGCCCAAGTGTCCATTGACTGATGAATGGATAAATAAGAGGTGTATACACACACACACACATACACACACACATACCATATACCATATATACCATATATACCATATATATATACATACATATAATAGTGATATGTTTTATATATATATATATATATATATATATATATATATATATATATAATGGACTATTACTCAGCCATTAAAAAGAATGAAATCTTTCCATTTGAAACAACATGGGTGGAGCTAGAGTGAATTATGCTAACCAAAATAAGTCACTGAGAAAAACAAATAACATATGATTTCACTCATATGTAGAACTTAAGAAACAAAACAGATGGGGGCGACTGGGTGGCTCAGATGGTTAAGCATCTGCCTTCGGCTCAGGTCATGATCCCAGGGTCCTGGGATCGAGCCCCACATCCGGCTCCCTGCTCAGCGGGCGGCCTGCTTCTCCCCCTCCCTCTGCTTCTCCCCCTGCTCATATTCTCTCTCTGTATCTCTGTGTCTCGAAAGAATAAATTAAAAAAAAAAAAAAGAAACAAAACAGATGAACATAGGGGAAGGGGAAAAAAAGAGAGAAGAAGCAAACCATAAGACACTCTCAACTATAGAGAAAAAACTGAGGGTTGTTGGAGGGAGGTGGGTGAGGGATTGCTAAATGGGAATTAAGGAGGGCACTTTTGATGAACACCGGGTGTTAGATGTAAGTAATGAATCACTAAATTCTACTCCTAAAACCAATATTACCCAATGTGTTAACTATTATTTAAATAAAAACTTGAAAAAAAAAAATAAAAGAAATGTTATGGCTATCAGTGTAGACTCTACATTAATTTAAATTAATATATTTAACCTTTTTATTTCTATTCATTTCTTCTTGCATCAACAGGCAATGATTTTCATTTGTCTTAAAAAATTGTTTTTATGTTTTCCATCATCATACTTTACTAGTTACACATTTCCTTAGTTGTTTTTTCTAAAAATGTATTTATTTTCCCTTTTACTTGAAGAGAAATTTTGCTGGGTTTAGAGTTCCATGTTAGCATTATTCTCTTTTTCAGCATTTTGATGACATAATTTGATAGTTTTCTATTATTTCTGGTTCCTATTATTTTTATAGGTAGTCAACTACCATTCTTACATTGCTCTTTGCTTTCTAGGTACTTTTAAAATTTTGCTTATTCTATTTCATCAATTTTCATATAATATGCCAGGTGTATTTCCTTTAAATTGTTGCACTTTGTAAATCTTCCAAAAGCCGAGTATAAAGTCCTTTGTCAATTTTGGAAATCTTTCACCATTATTTCTCTCTCTTTTTTTTTTTTTTAAGAACTGTATTTTTCTAGATTTCACATACTGTTCTTCAACGATGTCTTGTGAGTTCTCATATGTCTTGGTGATAAGAGACATTATAGAACATTATGCACAGAATATAGTAAATGTAGAACTTTCTTTTTCTCATGGAACTTGCCCCATTAATGGCAAAATGAGATGTTCACCATTATTTCTTTATCTATTGTTCGTTCTTATTGTCTTATCTCCTTTGCAGACTCCTTGTGAACCCCTGTACTGCTATTTATAGAAATCAATTATTTTAAAGCATAAATCTTACTCATCAATCACCTCTGTATTTCATTCTTCTGCCTTATTATTTGAATTGTTACTGTTTTATCTTTCTGAATACCTTATTTTTTATTGAATGCTGGGTCATTTTTTGTTTCTAAGAAAAAAACTCAGGTATGATTTATGGCACTGCTGAGGTTATCTTCTTCAGAAAGAAGTTAATATTACCTTTGGAAGGTATTTAAATTATGCCTGGTCAACTTAAACCAGTTTGGATTGAGCTCCCATTGGAGCTTGGTTTTGCTGTAGGTAAGGGCATGTCTGTGTCTCATTCACACTTACTGATGTGATATATGCTTTAGAAGGGTCTCAAAGAAGAGACAAGGTACGCTTAACCAGGGACCTCTTAATTGATAATTCTAAACTCCAATTTCACTGCTGCTCCACGTAACTCAGGTTAGGTCATCTTTTTTTTTTTAAGATTTTATTTATTTATTTGACAGAGATAGAGAGAAAGCACAAGTAGGCAGAGTGGCAGGCAGAGGGAGAGGGAGAAGCAGGCTCTCTGCTGAGCAGGGAGCCGGACGTGGGGCTCGATACCAGGACCCCAGGATCATGACCTGAGCCGAAGGCAGCCGCTTAACCGACTGAGCCACCCAGGAGCCCCTCGGGTTAGGTCATCTTAACTTACAAGGTTCTCATTAATGGCTTTCTTCTTATATTCCTACAATTCAGTTGTAGCTTTCTGGAATGGTCATTTCCTCAAGAGGAAAATGAATGCCAAATATTAGCTCATCTTTTTGGTTTGTATCTCTGTGGGTCTCAATCAAGAGTCCAAGGCCTTGGTAACCCTGAAGAACATTTTGTTTCATACAATCTAATCCACCATAGCTGAAAGTGGAATTCTTTATAATGACAAAGGGGAAAAAAACCCTCTTTCTGAAATTGTCTGAATATAGCAGACATGTATATTTAGATCTATGACATAATAAACATCACATGTTGATTTTTTTTCTTGCAGATCAAAAAAAGGTCTAAGAGTAGATTCATATGTAGGATATAGGAAAAATACAACACGGAAACAATAATAACAATAAAACATGCAATATAATATTGTCATGCCTCTGGATCTTTAAACTTTACTATTGCCTAGATCTGGATGTGTGTCTGTTTCAACACTTTGTACCATGGACTTCATATTTCTGAGATTATCATAAATCACATTATGTTTTGCGTTTCCTATAACTTTGTAGAAAGTTAGCTCTTTCATATATGTTCTCATAGTACCTCTTAACACATGCCTCTACTATTTTATCACATCGATAAGAACTATTTCATTGCAGTCCTGTTTTTTGTTTTTTCTGCTAGATAATAAACCCCTCTAGAATAGGAATTATCTATAAGAATAACAGAGACTTCTATCACAGTGAAAAATCAAGTACTCAGTATAATTACTGATTCATAAGACATGATCCACAGACAACAGTAAGAAAAAGTCCACAGGAAAATATCAGACCAGGAATTTAAAACAACTTTGATTAATATGTTAAGAACTCTAATATAAAAAGTACACAATATGGAAAAACAGATACTAATGTAAGGAGAGAGATGAAAATTCTAATAAAAGAAACCAAAAGAAATGCTAGAAATTGAAACCAATATAACAGAAAGAATGCCTGTTATTAAATAAATAAATAAATAAATAAATAAATAACTTCAATAGAAACATGAATCTTAAGTGGGGGGAAAAAAAGTCCCAGGTAGAGAGTGAGCCCATGATCTTGGATGAAAAAAATAATTACACTTTATTTTTACTAATGTCTAAGTGAAATTTAGTATTTTCTTTATAAATATAAGCAAGAAACCATATTAGTATTTGCAGTTATCTGTGACCTTATTACCATTAAACGCCCAAGATATTGTCATAGCAAACTATGTTTTTTTTGTTGTGTTTTGTTTTGTTTTGTTTTAGAGATTTTGAAATGTGATTTAAAGTCCCTGCTTTGCATTGGTGGTAATTACTAGTAAGTCTCTAGATTATTTTATGTAGTGTTTTAGTAGAGAAGGATAGATAGATAGATGATAGATAGATGATAGATATACCAACTAATCAATAAGTCAATATAGAGAGACATAGATGACTATTTCAATACAATGAGTGTAATTCTATTTCAGATATTTAAAAATATTTTCTGAGAAGATGGTCCATAGACTTCCCAAGAATAAAGAGTCCATGACAAAGATATTTAAGCATTCCTGGGAAACATGTTTGTTTGAAGGGAGAATTTCCAAAACACTTTATTGGTGTTAGGCAATAATTTGTTTTCTTTTATATTAAAAACTAAATGTTGTCACAGGTTTTAAAATTCTATTTTAGTGTAGCTAGCTTATTTAAAAAATAAAATTAGCTTTAGCATTTCACTATTTATTTGGCACTCTGAAAAGAGAAAATTTAGGCAATGGCATTCACTTTCTCAAAGATGATATGATTATACATTCAAAATGAAAATTTTAAGCAGAGAAAGCCCCAGAAAATGTCATGTGTTTATTTATTTTTTGTTTTGCCTAATTTCCAGGAAAGATTAACCTAATAGTGAAAGTCTTTCTCTCTTAAGCTATTCTATTTTGAAAAGTAGAAAAATAGAGGTCATACTAGACAGCGTTCTCTCCCTTTTCACCTTCTCCCCCCACCCAATAAAGAGAGAAAAAGATTTTGGCCAAATATTCCTCAGATCTTATGGCCTTAATGCAAGAAAATATTTAACTGCACAATACTAAATAATAAGAAATTATATCCAATTAAACTGTGAACTGAAAAAAAATGTAATAATAATGCTGAATCTATTTTCTTAATCTGTCTGTGTTTTGCAATTGAATCATAACCATGCAAATTTAAAAACCTACATAAAAATAGCATTATTTACAGTTAAAGTTAAAATGTTTCTTATTCATTATTTGACAAAAACATAAATATGTCTCCAGTTCAATCACATTATAAAAATTTCAAGATTTCACACCAAATATGAATAAAGTTGTGACTTAAAAACAACACTGAATTGCACATATTTTAATCAGAACACAATTTAGTATATTCAAATTAAATCACACAGAAAGTATAATCTAAAAATGATCAAGAAAAAAAAACTTACTTTGGAAAGCACTTCTCTTTCAATTTTAGCATACCCCACCCCCCAAAAAAAAGGAAAGGAAGAAAAAAGAAAGAGAGAGGGTGGTGAAGGAAGGGAGACAAACGCAAAAGCAAAAATTGGGAGCATAATGGAAAAAATATATTAGATTTTCTTAACTCTTTACAGTAATTATAACTTTACTATCTTGAAATTAACTGCTCAAAGCTTGTATTTGTTGAAGTTCTTTATGGTAAGACATAATTTACTGCAGAATACATCCTCTTTCTAGAATCAATTTTCATTTATTAGTGGGTTAATAAGGAGGTTATTATTAGCATTTTCTGTTCCATACTGGTATTCTTTTTTTTTTTTTTTTTTAACGATTTTATTTATTTATTCGACAGAGAGAGACATAGCGAGAGCAGGAACACAAGCAGGGGGAGTAGGAGAGGGAGAAGCAGGCTTCCCACGGAGCAGGGAGCCCGATGTGGGACTCGATCCCAGTACCCTGGGATCATGACCTGAGCCGAAGGCAGACGCTTAACGACTGAGCCACCCAGGCGCCCCATACTGGTATTCTTAAGAACTAAGACATAATGGTCTTGACACTAGCCTTAAAATGATGATGAAACTAGCTTTATTAAGTGAAAAAAAAAAAAAAAAGGAATCAGATTCATGTGTAGAAATATTTCCCAAAAATATTGGAATTCCAACGCATACTATGCTTATATGGAAAGTCAAAGGCTGAATTGTTGCACGTGAAGTTCCTTTTTTCTATTATAATATCTTATCTACAAATTGGATATGGTCATGTGTCACATAAATTCTGAATAAGAAGCTAGAATGTCAATTTTATCAAAGTTCCATCTGATTATAATGCAAAATAGCTTTAAGCAGAGGCCTTTGGGGGCCCGCTTCCACTAATAGAGATATGGATAAATTATAAGCTTGCTTGCTGCAGAACCCATAACTTATACAGTAGTCACTTCTGTAACAGAAGCATAGGAATAGAAATGAGATTTCACAACAATTTTTTTTTTTTAGTATATCAGGGTTATTGCACTATGAAATGAAACTCCTGTAAAACTAACAATAAAATATATTTTAATTAATTGTCAAAATCGTAAAAAAATAATCCCCAGCTCTTTCACAGACAGAATTGTCCATGCAACATATTCATAACTAATCACATACAAACATGCCTAAATCCATTTTACTGTCTTACCACATAAGCGGATATCCCTAGGGCTGAGCTAGGGACCTGGGGAGAGTTTAGCTTCCCAAAGAATAAAAAGGAAAGACTCAGAATAGAGTTTGGGTCTCTCTGATCTATTCTGGCCAGAATTTGGACATAAGTCTTAGAGATATAGGAGATTCCAACAACATAAGAATGAGTTTATGCACTAATGACTGAAGGACTTTTTTTTTTTTTTTTTAGATTTTATTTATTTATTTGTCAGAGAGACAGAGAGAGCACAAGCAGGGGAAGCGACAGGCAGAGCAGGCAGAGGAAGAAGCAGGCTCCCTGCTGAGCAAGGAGCCGGATATGGGACTGGATCTTAGGACCGTGGGAACATGACCTGAGCAGAAGGCAGATGCTTAACCAACTGAGCCACCCAAGGGTCCCTGAAGGACCTAGTTCTTTGACCAAAATGTTGACGTGCAACATCAAATTTAAACTCTTATCCTTTAACTTCTTATCATTTATTATAAATAAACTCATTATCTGCTTTTAGTTATCCTCAGTGGATTAGATTTCTAACATATGATTTAAATATTCACTTATTACTCTATCATATCAACCTTCATATCATGATCCTCATATCAACCTTCAAAGAAATCTTGCAAATTCCATAATCATGCATATTATAATCTCTGGAATATCAAAGAATTATATTTACTATAACCATGCTATATGTAAATCCATATTATATAAAATAATATTTAATATAACACTGCTTGCCATTTTAAGTGTCAGCAGTACCCATTAATACAACAGCAAATTGTATACATAAAAGTATTTCCAATTCATATACATTGCTATTTATTCCTTTGAATTATATTTATATCCTCATTATCATTATATATACCTTATTATTTTGTAACAAATAAATGTTATAAATATTGAAATTCAAGTACCTAGGACAAATATTCTTGTTTTAAAGTAGCTATTTAAGAAAAAAAAATAGTTCTATACATTTGTTTAGCCTTCTCAAAATATTAAAAAAAATTCTATTAAATGCATGATATTTCATGAAATTTTCAGTTAATTTAAAAATTGACCAGTAGTTACAGATGAATATTATTTTTCATTTTGCTCCTAGACACATTAATCAACCTGCAGGCATGTTGGGATCAATCAATTGCAGAAGTTGTGTTCATTCATCTTTGTGCTGCCATTCATCCCATGGCAGCAAGGAGCACACTGTGTAATTGAATTTGGTTGAAATCCAATATAAGAGCAAACTGTGACACAGTAGCAATAATCAGTTTGATTCAAAAATTTGAGCAGAGATTTTGGTTTTTGCTTTCAGCGAGAGGAGTATGATACTCTATTCTGTAATAGTACCGTAAATGAGAGCTCTGGGGAAAAGGCAGACAGCATGCTTTAGGACATATCAAGTGTTCATGGATTTTCAACTTGAAAAATACAGATGGTTAGAAGAAGGAGAATACGAAGTACAATAAAATGTCTATAGAAAATAAGGGAATAAAGCTTAAGGTTTAAAGTCTCAAGATACATAATAAGATTATCTCTTAAAATTTTCTGTTTAACTATACCGGAATTTTAAAAAAATCCATAAATATTGTCATGAAGTTAGCAAAAGTTATGTGATGAAATAAAGTTCCTTGTTTTAGAGATTTGGAGAATCTGAAAATTATATCTGTACCTATATATTTATAAGTCTACAGCCATATCCATATTTATATATAATTGTGTTTGTGACAGAGCTTTATCTCTCATTTTTTAAGGTTGATTTTGAAATGTGATCAAAACTAGCCTATGTGAATAATATAATTATCTGGAATTATTTGTTTTTGTATTTTAGGGAAGTAATAAATTTTCTCCATTCTACTTCCAGCCCAGAATTAAAGCAAATCTTTGGAAGTTTTTGAGCCCATATATTCTACATTTTACTCCATAAATTGTTCCATCATACATTCTGGGTTACACTTAATTTTTCATTTTTAAATGTCATTTTTTTTTAAGATTTTATTTATTTATTTGACAGAGAGAGACACAGTGAGAGAGGGAACACAAACAGGGGGAGTGAAAGAGGGAGAGGGAGAAGCAGGCTTCCCGCTGAGCAGGGAGCCCGATGCGGGGTTCGATCCCAGGACCCTGAGACCATGACCTGAGCCAAAGGCAGACGCTTAACGACTGAGCCACCCAGGCGCCCCTTAAATGTCATTTCTTATATCACTATGATTGTCCCTTAAATAGGTAATTGCATATGTTTTTATCTCAAAATGATAAAGACCACATTCAGAGATAAAAGATATTCAGAAAATAAGTTTTTCTTGTAGGCTAATTTCAACACAAAATGATCATTTTTAACTGAGTTTGTCTTCACCCACTACTACCTTTATAAAATAAAATAAGACTAAAGGTGAATATTTTTTAAGAGGAGCCACTGGAATTTTCTACTTATCTTTCTGTTACTTATAATGAAAAATGATAATAAAAAATTTGGCAACTCAGCTCTTTCCACAGTTTGGCATTTGTGGATATTGCTGCTATAAACATTGGGGTGCAGGTGCCCCTTCAGATCACTGCATTTGTATCTTTGGGGTAAATACTTAGTAGTGCAATTGCTGGGTTGTAAGGTAGCTCTATTTTTAACTTCTTTTGTTTTTAAGATTTTATTTATTTGACAGAGAGAGAGAGAGGGAGCAAAGCAGGGGGAATGGGAGAGGGAGAAGTGGGATCCCCCTGAGCAGGGAGCCCAGTGTGGGGCTCGATTCCAGGACCTTGGGATCATGACCTGAGCCAAAGGCAGTCACTTAACCCACTGAGCCACCCAGGTGTCCCTCTATTTTTAACTTCTTGAGGAACCTCCATATCATTTTCCAAAGTAGCTATACCAGCTTGCATTCCCACCAACAATGTAAGAGGGTTCCCCTTTCTCCACATCCTCGCCAACATTTGTTGTTTTCTGTCTTGTTAATTTTAGCCATTCTGACTGGTGTAAGGTGGTATCTCATTGTGGTTTTGATTTGTATTTCCCTGATGCCAAGTGATATGGAGCATTTTTTCACGTATCTGTTGGCCATTTGGATGTCTTCTTTGCAGAAATGTCTGTTCCTGTCTTCTGCCCATTTTTTGACTGGATTCTTTGTTTTTTTGGGTGTTGAGTTTGATAAGTTCTTTATAGATTTTGGATACTAGCCCTCTATCCGATAGGTCATTTTCAAGTATCTTCTCCCACCCTGTAGGTTGCCTATTACTTTTGTTGACTGTTTCCTTTGCTTTGCAGAAGAATTTTATCTTGATGAAATCCCAGTAGTTCATTTTTGCTTTTGTTTTCTTTACCTTGGAGATGTGCCTAGCAAGAATTTGTGATGGCTGAGGTTGAAGAGTTTGCTGCATGTGTTCTTCTCTAAGATTTTGATGGATTCCTGTCTCACATTTAGGTCTTTCATCCACTTTGAGTTTATCTTTGTGTATGGTATAAGACAATGGTCTGGTTTCATTCTTCTACATGTGGCCGTCCAATTTTCCCAATACCATTTGTTGAACAAACACATGAAAAAAAAATATATATATATATTTAAGTAGGCTCCACACCCATCATGGAGCCCAATGCAAGGCTTGAACTCACAATCCTGAGATGAAGATCTGAGTTGAGATCAAGAGTCAGACAATCAACTGAGTCACCCAAGCACCCCTATATTTTTCTTCTTTTTTATGAAACCCTATTAAATATGAATTGTGTCCTTTTTCCCCTTACCTCCTGGGGATAAGCAAAGGAAGATTTTACTGGGAGAAAAAGAAAATATGGAAGGAAAAATACACTTAAGCCTTGTACCAGCTCTTCAGGTTTAAAAAGGCTACACTTAAAGAACTGCTTAGATTAGTAAGTTTTGTTTTTGTTGTATATTTGTTTGTTTGTTTGTTTTTTATATTTTATTTTACACTTTGATCTATGAGGTCTCTCCTTTTATAAAACAAACAAACAAACAAACAAACAAAAGATTCTTTAGAATCACTTGACAAGAACTGTGTATTTTCAGTAAGGAGTATGTATCAACTCTGATGAGATTTTAATTCAGACTTCATGAAAAGTATTTTTATGGGACAAAGTATATTAAATAAGAAAATGTGAACTGCCATTGTTCCCAGAAAATAAGTGTAATGACAATTTGTCATTCATAATGAATTTATTCATACTATAATTTATTAAATCATTCCATTTGTTGTGGAAATGCGTCAGTATGAATTAACTCTGATTTCTCTAACTTTGGTGGATAACATCAAAAAGATCAATATTGGTTAATTTTTGTCAAGTTATTAGTGTATTACTTTGATTCAGAATTGACTGGATGCTTAAATTGTTCTAAATTTAGTCTAGATCTCTCTGCAGTGGTTGAGTGTGTATCAAATCCATTTTGTTGAAAGATTTAACAAAAAATTTACTGATAAAATATTCCCATTCATTTCATGTTTTAACTGGTTAAAATAAACTGATTAAAATACATTTTATAAAATTACTTGAGAAAAGATAATAATGTAATATGTAGACAATAGTGATAGTTATGGGTCATAAAAGGGAAAGCATTGTGAAAGAGGGACACTTATGGAATTGTCCCAGGGCCAGTTTAAAAACAAAAACAAGTAGAATGACATAGATAAATTTCAAGAAGTTATAAATGCAAGTTTTGAACTAAAATGATCTTTGCTGTAAATTATAAAATATTCATTCAACTTTATTTGTGGTAAGTACCACATAGTTCTTCATAATGAGTGGAATGGACAAAACTTCATATATTTACCCTTATTAGGAATCGGTAAGTTGATGAAAGCAAAGGATAGTAGATGCAAACTATAAATCTAAAAACACTCTCTGAGATAAAAGTAGGAATGGCATTAAAGCCTTTTTGAAATATATTTACTCTGAGAAGATTCAGAAAATGTGTTTTCTTATCTTTTAAAGAAAACACTATTTTTGTGATCTGCAACTTTATATTGCTAACAGTTGGATAAACTGGAAATGTCAGTCAATTTAAATACAAATGATTTTAAGGCTTCAGAAAATTAGACCTAGGAGTAAGTATAGATTAGTTTCTTCCAAATGATCCATTTTCTGTCACTTTGCATAGAAATAGGCAGTACTTTTTAGTCCTGTGTTACACATAATCCTTCAAGCATCTAGGTGGTATTAGATTGTACATATGGCTTTCTGTGTAAATAAAAGTGTTTTCCAAACTAATCTAATGGGAACAAGTTCAATATGCTGGGAGTCTAAAATTATATTTGAAAGAGTTCACCAAGACAATGAACTAAAAATACTTATAAATACTGGAAATACTTATTTTTAGTACTTTCATGAGGTTTATAAATGGATATTTGCTCTTCACAATTGATATTTGCTCTTCCTTATAAAGACATGAACAAAATTTTCTAGTATTTTGGAAAATGATTAAAAATATCATAAACTTAATTCAAGATGAAGAAAGCAGATACTTATTTTCAGTCCCTTCACATGGTCATTATTTTGCAACTACTTTCTGGAGACTCTTGTCACATGTAGTTTAGTGTTTTCATGTAACCCAAATTATATGTTGCCTGACCACTATCTTCCCCAGCAAACTGTATTGCTCTTGTGTCTTAAGTATTAGAAGAACCTTCCAATCTGATAAACATATACTAAGAAATAATGGTTAGTTACTATTTTATAAAGTATCCTTCAATGTATAGAAGGTTGCATGGTTAGTTTTCCTGAACCAGGGCATTGCAAGACGATAGCATTCACACATCACTGTGATAGCTAAGAATGTCCTGAAATATTTCCAACCTGATATTATCAAGAGGTCCCTTTTAAAAAGAAAATTAAATTCAAAGTAAGCAAGAGAAAAGAAATAATATTAGAGTGGAAATCAATGACTTAAAACACACACAAAAAAAAGAGAATAAAAGTCATTTTTAAAGATCAATAACATCAGTGAACCAGGTGGATTAGCCAGGCATATCAAGAAAAAAGAAGGAAGCTATAAATTTCCAATCTTAGAAACAAAGAGGTGACATGATTATAGATATTGAGAATTGAAAGGATAATAAAGGAATGTTGCTAGTACAATTATGCCAAGATATTTGACAACTTAAAGGAAGAAGACAAAATACTTAAGAGATACAAAATGCCAAAGCACAAACAAAAGGAATAAATAGCCAAACCACCTCTATCTTATCCCACCATAGGGATATAACATTGCTTTAATATTTGAAAATTAACTAACTCAGGGGCACTTGAGTGGCTCAGTAGGTTAAGCATCCAACTCTTAGCTTTGGCTCAGGTTGTGATCTCAGGGTCATGGGATCAAACCCCACATCAGGCTCCACACTCAGCATGGAATCTACTTGGGGTTCTCTCTCCCCTCTCCCTCTGACCTTCCCCCACCCCCCCCCCGTGTCTCTCAACAATAAATAAATAAATAAATAAATAAATAAATAACAAATCTTAAAAAAAGAAATAAAAAGAAAATCAACTAATTAAATCACCATATTAATAAACTAAAAAACTAAAACCATATGGTCATCTCAATAGATGTAAAAATGAGAGATGAAATTTAACACTGACTCTTGATGAAAGCAAGAAAAGGCTTTGTAAACTCAAGAGAGAAAGGAAACAAATAAAGGGCATATCTCTAAAATTCTTACTAATATCACATTTAATGGTAAAACAAAATGGATGTTTTTCCTTATGATTAAGAATAGGTCAGGGATATGCATTCTTATTATTCCTATTCCTTATTGTACTGGATGCAATAACCATTTTTACAAGAAAGAAAAATAAATAAAAATACCAATTCGAAAGGAATAAGTAAAATATACTCTATTTGCAGACGACTGAAGATCTATAGGAAAAATTCTAAGGTCCCTATAAAAGAGTTACCAAAGAGTTACTAATAAGTGAGTTTAACAAGGTCAAAAGATACAAGATAAATCTACAAATTATCAGTTATATTTCTACTTACTACATTCAACATTAGAAATTAAAATAAACTTAAAATATCATCAAAAAGTGTTATATTTAGATATAACCTTACAAAATATGTATCAATATGTACATTGAAAGCTGAAGAGCAATTCTAAAAGAAATTAAAGAAAAATACATTAAGAAATATACTATGCTCATTAAACAGAGAACTCAGTGTTGTTAAAAAGTCAGTTCCTTCAATATCATGCTATAGTCAGTTAAATCCCAATAAAAAGAGAGAAGGAAGTCTTTGGTATAAATTCACAATGTAATTCTAAAATATATATGCATGTGGGAATGCCTTAGAATGGCTAAAATAATCCATCTCCCAAAAAATTTGAAGAATTTACATGATCTGATTTCAAGACCTACTATGAATTCATAGTAACTAATACTGTTTTCCTGGTATCAGGAAAAGGAAATAAAAAAAAAAAAGGAACAGAAAAAAGTCCAAAAAGACTTTTTTGGTGATGGATGCCACATAGGTGATGGACTGATTTTTCAACAAAATACCAAGTAATTCAAATTTAAATAGATAATTTTTTTCAATAAAAGTTACCAAAACAAGTAAATACTCATATACAAACAACAACAAGAACAACCCTCAAAACTTACATCACCTAAAAAGTGTCTCAAAATGTCTCATAGGGCTATACAAGAGCTAAGAAAATACAACTGCTTTAGGAACGAAAATAGGATAAAATGTTGTGACCTAGGCTTTGGTTGAGATATTTAAAAGAGAATACAAAAGAAAAGAAACATACAAAAATTGATCTTTACCAAATGGACTCCATAAAAATTAAATTATTTTTTTTATTTTAAAGATTTTATTTATTTATTTGACAGAGAGAGAGATAGTGAGAGCAGGAACACAAGCAGGGGGAGTGGGAGAGGGAGAAGCAGGTTTCCCGCCGAGCAGGGAGCCCGATGCGGGGCTTTATCCCAGGACCCTGGGATCGTGACCTGAGCCGAAGGCAGACGCCTAACCATCTGAGCCACCCAGGCACCCCAAAAATTAAAATTTTTTGCGCCTCAAAGATACTGCTAAGAAAATGAAGAAAAGCTACGTATTTGAGGAAGATATATGCAAATCATATATCTGATAAATTAATTGTATCTAGAATAAATAAAAAGCTTCAAAAATTTAATCATAAGACAACCCATTTAAAAATGGGTACAAACTTTACAGGAATTTAACCAAAAAAAAAAAAAAAACAAAACCCAATGGCAAATAAATAAAGGAAAAATTATTTAACATTATTAATCAATATTGAGTGCAAAGTGAAACCATAATGTGGTACTACTTTGTACATAGAATAGATAAAATTATAAATATTGGAAATATCAGGTATATAATGTTCATACACTGTTAACAACAATGAAAAAAATAAATATATCTACAGCCTCTTTGTGAAACAGTTTGGCACTTTCCTTAAAACTACATCTATCAGATGACCCATTTGTCCCACTCTTAGGTATTTACGCAAGGCATTTACCTTGAGTATTTACCTGAGTAATAAAAATATGTCAACACAAAGATTTGTATTCAAATGTTCCTGTTCTAAAAAAATATTCATAATAGACGTAGTTAGAAACAAAAGGATACATTAGGAGTATTAATTCATAAGCTAATTTTACATATCCATACACTAAAATATTGCTCAAAATTTAGAAGACTAAATTATTGTTACACACAGCAACATAGATAAGTCAAAAACATTACTTTTACTGAAAGAAGTCTGATACAAAAGACTGCATACTGTATGATTCCATTTATAATAAACTCTATAAAAGACAAAACTAGGTTGACAGAAAGTAATAATTGGTTTCCAGTTGTTAGATTGGGGTGTGGGAGGGAAGTACTGGCAATTCTGTATCGTGATCATGGTAGTGGTGATACAACTGTATATACCTGTCAAAATTCTTGGAACTGACAGCTTAATGTTAATGGATATTGTGTATATAAGTTATATCTCAATAATGCTGCTTGAAAACAAAAGAAAAATGTTCATAGACTAAACATCATAATTCAAATGCAGAAATTGTACGACCAGATGAAAAAAGCAAAACTTCACTACATGATGCCTGTAAGAAACATGCTTTAAATATAAAGATAAAATGGATCCTGTGTGCATCATACAAAGAATAATAAGAAGAAAGGCATGATTTTTTTTTTTTAAACATTTTATTTATTTATTTGACAGAGAGAGACATAGCGAGAGAGGGAACACAGCAGGGGGAGTGGGAGAGGGAGAAGCAGGTTCCCCGCCCAGCAGGGAACCCGATGTGGGGCTCGATCCCAGGACCCTAGGATCATGACCTGAGCCGAAGGCAGATGCTTAACCGACTGAGCCACCCAGGCCCCCCCATAGTAACTGCTTTTAACCAAAAAATATGACAACTATTTTAGGGAAATTTCTAAATTTATTTAAAACTTCAGTTAGGCCCTGAACTTGGAAAAGGAGGACATGTTTCACACTAATTATAATCAATCTTAAGTGCTTACATAATGATAAAATTTACAGAGAAACAACGTTCCCATTTCAACAATGCTCATGGTGACTACAATCCAGATTTGCCAATTTACTACGTAGACTTTTAAATTTAATTTAATTTAGTTTTACTTTATTTTGTATCTTAATCTTATTTTATTATTATTAATTAATTTATTTTTTCTTTGGGCCAGACTATCCTTTCAATAGTGTCCTTGGTTCTGATGTTCCTCAAAGCTTGACCATCTAAAAGCAATAACTATAAGTTGGTTAGAGAGAATTTGAATATCTATTGAAATGTAATGAAAATGTGTGACTGACTAGACTTAGTTTAGGTGAAAATAGAGAGACCATGCATATTAAATTAGAAAGTATGGTGTTTGCTCTTGAAAATCTTTTAAGAGTAGTGGAGTATTAAAGAGGGCACGTTCTGCATGGAGCGCTGGGTATTATACGCAAACAATGAATCATGGAGCACTACATCAAAAACTAATGATGTAATGTATGGTGATTAACATAACATAATAAAAATAAATAAATATATATATATAAAAAAGAAATGCTCACATTTTAACATAAAATTTGCCTAAAATATATACATCTATGCACTGAAAGATAGTTGCATAACAATACTGAACATACATTTTTGTGGCATACTATCAATAGTAGGGGCACAAAGAAAATTATTCCAGTTTTTCCACTTCATTTGGGCAAACTTAACATTACCCTACATTAGTTATGTCATCTAAGATATAGGAAAAATAACAATATGTAGCAGCTAAAAAACACTTATTTGTTAAGGTTCAATCAGAATAATAAAATCACTAGCAGAAATATATATTAAGAAATTAATTGCAAAGAACTGGCTTTCTCAATTGTGGGGGCTGGCAAGGCAAGATCAAAGTCCTTTGGGCAAGCCGTAAGAAAGGGCAAGCTTGAATTATCAGGCATGATCTCAAGCTCTTATTCATAGGTAGATTTTATTTTTCCTTCAAGAACATTTTACTTCAGCTCTTAAATCCTTTTAACTGATGAAGTCAGATCCACCCAGATTAATTGGGATAATCTTAAAGCCAACTAATTATGGACTTTAATCACATTTACAAAATAGCCACACAGCAAAACCTAGATTAGTGTTTGACTGAATAACTGAGAACTATAGCTTAGCCAAATTGACACATAAAACTTGCTATCATAACAATGAAGACACATTGTAAATTTTAGACACTAATATATAATATAGGGCAATTATATTTATCTTTACTTTTATTCTTACTAAAGCTCCATTAGATAGACATAATTTATTCCTGATTTAACCTAAGGAAGCTGGGAAGAGGTATTCGGTGTTGGTAATAAGCAGAAAGTGGGAATTAAAATCAATGTTTAAGATAATTCATGCTTTTTTATTTTACACTGTGCTGCCTCACAGAAATAATGAGACAGAAATAATGTGGACAATTATAGTCCCATAAATTCATTTAGAACTATTGTTTTCTGTGATGTATGGATTCTTTCATCTTTATTTTTATTTTTATTTTTTTAAAGTTTTTTTTTTTTTTTTTAATTTATTCATTTGAGACACAGAGATACAGAGAGAGAGAGAGCATGAGCAGGGGGAGAGACAGAGGGAGAGGGAGAAGCAAGCTCCCAGCTGAGCAAGGAGCCCGATGTGGGGCTCAATCCCAGGACCCTGGGATCATGACCTGAGCTGAAGGCAGATGCTTAACCATCTGAGCCACCCAGGCGTCCCAATTTCTTTCATCTTTAATGACTACCTTCACAGTTTACAATTCCTCAGATACACTTGCCATCTTACTTTTTCATTTTAATTGTAAGTATGTAATTCTATTTCAATTGAAATACATTGATGCACTTAAAAGAAATAACTAAATTGCTAAAATTTCACAATTTGCATTTTTTCCCTCCATTCAAAGGTGAAAATAATACAGATATTTTCATTAACTATTTTCCTAGTATAAAAGAGGATACACCACCATTATATCCATCATAAATGGATTTCTTTTTGGCCAATAGAATAATATTTTGGGGGGCGCCTGGGTGGCTCAGTCATTAAGCATCTGCCTTCAGCTCAGGTCATGATCCTAGGGTCCTGGGATCGAGCCCCACATCGGGCTCTCTGCTCAGCGGAAAACCTGCTTCTCCCTCTCCCACTTCCCCTGCTTGTGTTCCCTCTCTCGTCTCTCTCTCTCTGTCAAATAAATAAATAAAATCTTTAAAAAAATATATTTTTGAAGGATAGTGTGATTTCAACAAATTAAACAATAAAAAAGTACATATAATTAATTTATGTTGTAATAGTATTTAACAGAATATATGTATGTACATATGAGACAGATAACTAAGAGGACATAAATATAAGATATAAACATTTCATTAAAGATATTAAATATATTATGCTATAGACAATGTGTTGATAACATATGCAGTGCATTTTACACATAGAACTTTCATAAATATCTATTGATTATATAAATAAATATTTGTACTGCCCATGATCATTGATTATTATTTTTTGCTGTAAGTGGTTCAAAAAGCAAGCATAGGGGCGCCTGAGTGGCTCAGTCATTAAGCGTCTGCCTTCGGCTCAGGTCATGATCCCAGGGTCCTGGGATCGAGTCCCACATCAGGCTCCCTGCTCCGCGGGAAGCCTGCTTCTCCTTCTCCCACTCCCCCTGCTTGTGTTCCCTCTCTCGCTGTGTCTCTCTCTGTCAAATAAATAAAATTAAAAAAAAAAAAAAAGCAAGCATAAACATATAAGATGGTAAAATGAGATTATGAAGTTAACAAACTTTCCAGAGTTTCAGGACTATCTAGAAATATTTTACCATCATAAGAGCAATAGACTGTTAAATCTCTATAGCACTTATAACTAAGTGGACTATTTCTTGATACTGGTGTAAACTTAATCATTTATATTCACTCCAAAGCAACAGATCGGTACAAATAAGCTTCAGTGAATACTGACAATGAATAAATGGGAAGGTATCAATTTAGGTAAAAAAGCATGTAAGTAACTTCTTTGGGTAAAATGAATTTCAAGATTAGTACGAATTGGACATAATCTGAGTCTTATGCTTAAAGGTATCACTTGAAAGAAAAGCACATGTAAAAAAATAATTGGGGAAGAGTTTGTAAATTCAAATTAAATTAAACTTAATTAAAATTAAAATGCCATAACTTTAAGATGTTTTAGCACTCATTAGAAACATTAGTCATGAACATTACAAAGCCAGGATGATAGGAGAGTTTATTGAAGAAAGGAGTATCTATGATTAGAAAAAAGTTCAACATTCTATAGATATATAGCAATTAGCAGAATGAAACGTTTACCACAAATTTGGTGGTTTAAAACAATAGAAATATCTCCTCAACACTCTGGAGGCCAGAAATCTAAAGTCAAGGTTCTGGAATGGCTGCGTTCCCTCCAAAGTCTCTAAAGGAGAATACCTCCTTACCCCTTCTGGCTTCTGGAGGTTCTGTGTGTGCCTCCACCGGAGCTGCGTAATTCCAACCTCCTTCTCTGTCTTCATACGGTCTCCTCTCTGTTTCTATTTTATGTGTTTCTTATACAGATATTTGCCCTTCAATTTAAAGCCCAGGAGAATACAAAGGAAGATAACTTCTTAACGTTCTTAACTAAATACGTCAGCAAAGACTCTTTCTCCAAACAAGGTTACATTCATACCTTCGGAACATGGCCATATCCTTACTGGGGACATTATTCAACCCATAACAACACATCTACTGGCCCCTCCCCCCCAGAAAATTAATACTCCACATACCAAATATATTTACCCCATCTAACATCACAAATGCCTCAACCCATTACAATATCAACTCTAAGTTCAAATTCTCATTTAAACATAATCAGCTCAAAAAGTCCCAAATTTCATTATTTATATCAGGCACTGGTGAGACTGAGACTAAATTAATTCTGAGACAAAATTAATCACCATCTACGAACCTTAATTAGAAAAAAAAATCTGCTTCTAAAATATAACGGTGGGACAAGCATGGGCTACAGATTCTCATTCCAAAAGATAAAAATTGGAAGGAATAAAGTGGTCACTAATCCCAAACAAATTTGAAATCCAGCAAGATAAATTCCATTTTTTTTCAATGTCTGAGAACAATCCTCTGTAATTAGATGTCTGACCTCTGGGACTGCAGGAGCTCTGCCTTGTGCGCTGCCCATGGCGATCCTACACATCTTTGTGCAGTGCGTGGAGGCTCTGTTTCCACAGTCAGTCTTCCTCTTTGAAGGGTAGAACATTTGGCAGCCAAGTAGCTCTCTGAATCCATTCCCTGCCTTCAGAATTTTTGGAAATCTGACAACCTTCTCTCATTACATCCTGTCTCTGTCTCTTTTAGTCCAAGCAGACAGCATTTCTTTTGATACAGTATTCTCAAAAACCTGATTCTCCTATGTGGAACAGGGGTCCATGCCATCAGATAAGAAGGACCTCAACAGATCTTTCCTTATTAAACCTATCGCTATTCCTGGTTTATGTTGGGATGGTTGAGTAGTACGTCCATGAGTCACACAACCAGTCTCTTCAACAAAAAGCTTTGTAGCCACACGTTTGGTCCTCTGTCCTGAGCATGATTTTCCAACAGCGAATTTCCACATTTTAGTATCTTTTGCAACCTAGATAGGCCAAGAACTTCCCAAACCATCAAGTGCTGTTTCCTTTTTGCTTAGCAGTTTCTTCGTCAATTTATCTCTTTCCTCTTACATTTTACTATGAGCAACAAGGAGAAACCAGGTCATATCTCCAGTACTTGGAAATCTCCTCAACTAAATATACAAATTCATTTCTTACAAGTTCTACTTTCCACATAACCATAGAACATATTTAAGCCAAGTTTTCTGTCATGGTAACAAGGGCTGTCTTTCTTCTAGTTTCCAGTAACAGGTTCCTTATTTCCTTCAGAGCTGTTTCTAGGACATTCATAGCTCTTCCAACATTCTGTTCAAGGCAATCTAGACTTTTGCTCTCATGAATCTCAAAATCATCCCAGCCTTTACTAAGCCACTTCTACATCTTAGTTATTTGTTGCAGCAGCATCCCATTTTCAGTCACCAAAAACTGCATTAGTTTCTCGGGGCTTCCTTAAATTACCACAAACTTTCTAGCTTAAAATAACAGAAATTTATTTCTCCACAGTCTGGATGTGAGAAGTCTGAAATCAAGGTGTCACCCATTTTTTGCTCCTTCTAGAAGGTCTAAGAGAAAATCCTTCTTGCCTCTTCCAGTTTCTGGTGGCTCATTTCAAGATCCTTAACTTAATTTTGTCTGCATATATCTCCCCCACACCCAAATAGGGTCACAAACAGACTCTGCAATGTAAATATCTTTTGAGACTACCATTCTACCCAATAACAAGAAAAGTAATAGTGTCCCCATCCTACTTCTTATTAGCTCTATGGTATTAGGGAAGTTCCTTTACTTCCCTATGTCTCAGTTTTCTTATCTGAAAATATGAAAAGTACCACATATGAGACTTAAGTGCCATGCTTAAATTAAAATAAAAAGCTGTTTCTGATTAGGTTTCCCTTGAGAAAAATAAGAACATTAAAAAAAATAGATGGGTGCCTGGGTGGCTCAGATGGTTAAGCGTCTGCCTTCGGCTCAGGTCATGATCCCGGGGTCCTGGGATCGAGTCCCGCATCGGGCTCCCTGCTAGGCGGGGAGCCTGCTTCTCCCTCTGCCTCTGCCTCTCTCTCTCTCTCTCTGACTCTCATGAATAAATAAATAAAACATTAAAAAAAAAAAAGAAAGAAAAAAATAGAAACACAAAATGAATGATGAAGGTATTAAATTAATGAACTAGAGCGAGTAGACAGAAAAAAAGGAATAGGGTGGTATCAAAAATGTTCATGGGCGTGCAGAATGTAATTTTAATATTAAAAATTAAGGTTGTTGGAGATACAGGCTACTGGCTATAAAATGAATAAGTCACAGGATTAAAAGACACTGCATTTGGGAATATAGCCAATGATATTGTAAGAACGATATACAGTGACAGACGGTAGCTACACTTGTGGTAAGCATAACATAATGTATCGAAAAGTTGGATAGCTATGTTGTTATACCTGAAAGTAATGTAACAAATTAAAAGTATAATAAATTTAGTAAAATAGAAAACAAAAATATAAATTATAACTAAAAACATAAAGACCAAAGTTTTGAGATACAGAAGATACAAAAGATTATAGAAATGGAAGAGAGTTCTTAGCTATTTAATCCAACTAATTCCATAAAGACTTGAAGGAAGGAATGAGTTGAACAGATGTTGAAATAATTTTTAAAAGATGAGCTAAAAAATTATGTGAATCTATAATTTTAAAGAGGCTGTTGATAAATCAGGCAAAGCTTAAAAACATAACATCTTTAGCTACAATATGTTGTTGTTATTGCTTCTGGTTTGTTTTGTATTTTTGCTGTCATTATGTCGCATTGTGGGTAATTTATGTGTTAAAATAATACATTGAAAAACCAGTTAGAAAAAGCAGGAAACTTACAAGATACCAAATATAAAACTTTAAACCATTTATGACACTAAATTTCAAAAGACACTGGAACAAACTTACAGATTTTGGAAAAATTAAGAAAAACAACATTGTGACCTGATAATATACAAATAAATAATTGTCTCCAGTGTGCAAGGGGAATAGACTGTGTGTGTGTATATGTGTGTGTGTGTACTTTCAAGAATAGAAGAGTTCAATAAGTATACATCTGTAAAATGTTCCCTTAAAAAAATGTCCAGGTAACTAAGAGTCATCAGAATAAATATTTGATAGTGGATGTATTGTGATAATAGAAATAAAAGTAGCATAACCTAAAAGTATGTCTAAAAGACTGTCAAAAAAAAAAATAAAAGACTGTCAATAAAGTTATACACAACACAACATCAATAATAATATTAAAAACCGCTTGCAATAAATAATAATATAGTAGCAGAAATAATTCTTATTCCAAAATTTAATATGGGGGCAAATACATGTGAGATAATTAGAAAATGTATATGCTTGGGAAATTTTATCTTCACCAAGAATAATGATATTTTTCATTTTCCCCCTTAAAATAGACTTTCTTCTAATAAACTACAATGTGTTAGTACTCCTAAGACAGTTAACATTAATTATTATTAATTTTGCAATACACTAAGTTGTTATGTCTCTGCTATATCTTTTATTCTGGAATATTTTTCCCATCCAAACTTTAAAATTTTTTTAATTTGATTTTTTAAAGAATTCAAGACAGATTCTTATAGAATGGCTCATATTATGAATTTCTCAGACTGCTTTCCTCAAAAAGAAATCAAATTGAAATGGAAATAAAATTATAATAAATCATGAAAAATAAAATTGTACAATGTATAAGAGCTCTCATATCAGACTGTGTCATGACTACCCTTTAAGTCGTATAAACTCACATAGATTCTGGTGAATACTTACTTGGTGATACATATTTGGCCTTTAGTACATATTTATACATATTTGATGTTAACAGACATATTTAAAAATTTAAAGACATAGGGGTGCGTATGTCTTCTTGAATTAGTGTTTATATATTTTTTCAGATAAAAATCTAGAAGTAGAATTGCTGGATTATAGTAGTTTTTTTGGGGGGGCTGGGGGGACCTTCATACCATTTTCCAAAGTGGCTACACCAGTTTATATTCCCAGCAACAGCATGTGAGGGTTCCCTTTTCTCCACATCCTTATCAACACTTGTTACTTCTTGTCTTTTTGATAATAGCCATTCTAAAAGGTGTAAAGTGATATCTAATTGTGGTTTTGACTTGCCTTTCCCTGATGGTTAGTAATGTTGAGCATCTTTTCATGTGCCTGTTGGCCATCTGCATGTCTTCTTTGGGAAAATGACCACTTTTAATCAGATTGTGTGAGAGTTTTTTGATACTGAGCTATAAAATTTTTTAAATATATTTTGGATGTTAACCTCTTATTGGATATATCATTTGTGAATATCTTTTCCCATTTAGTTGGTTGTCTTTCTGTTTTGTGATGGTTTCCTTCACTGTACAAAGGTTTTTAGTTTGATGTAGTCTCATTTGTTTATTTTTGCTTTTGTTGTCCTTGTTTGAGGAGACAGGTCCAAAATATTATTGCTAAGAATGATGTCAAAGAGTTTACTGACCATGTTTTCCTTATAAGTTTTATGGTTTCAGGTCTTACATTTAAGTCTTTAATCCATTTGAGTGTGCTTTTGTATATGATGTAACAAAGTGGTCCAGTTTCATTCTTTTGCATGTAGCTGTCCATTTTTCCCAACAACATTTTTTGAAAAGACAGTGTTTTCCCCATTGTATTTTCTTGTCTCTTTTGCTGTAGATTAATTGACCATATATAAAGTGTGGGTTTATTTCTGCATCCTCTATTCTGTCCCATTGACCTATGTGTCTATTTTCATTCCAGTACCATACTGTTTTGATTACTATAACTTTATAGTACAGTTTGAAATATTGGAGGGTGATACCTCCAGGTTTGTTCATCAAATCAAGACTTTCTGGATATTCAGGGTCTAGTGTGGTTGCATACAAAGTTTAGTATTATTTCTTCTAGTTCTGTGAAAAATACCATTAGTATTTAGATGGGAATTGCATTGAATCTGTAGATTATTTCTGGTTGTGTGGACATTTTAACGATATTAATTCTTCCAGTCCATGAGCACAGTATATCTTTCCATTCACTTGTGTCATCTTCAATTACTTTCATCAATGTATTATAGTTTTCAGAGCACAGATCCTTCACCCCCTTGGTTAAATTTACTCATAGATATTTTATTCTTTTTGATACCAGTATAAATGGGATCATTTTCTTAATTTCTCTTTCTGATAGTTTATTAGTATATAGAAACATGACAAATTTCTGTATATTGATTTTATATCCTGCAACTTAACTGAATTTATTTGTTCTATTTTTTTTTTTTGATGGAGGCTTCAGAATTTTCTATAAATTATATCATGTCATCAGCAAATAGTGACAATTTTACTTTTTCCTTTCCTGTTTAGATGCCTTTTATTTCTTTTTCTTTCCTAACTGCTGTGGCTAGTACTTTCAATACTATGATGAATAAAAATGGTGGGAGTGGACATCCTTGTCTTGTTCCTATCTTAGAAGAAAAGTTTTCAGCTTTTCACCATCAACTATGATGTTAGCTATGGGTTTGTCATATATGGTCTTTATTATGTTGAGGTACATTCTCTCTTCATCCATTTTGTCGAATCAATGCTTTTTTAAATGAAAGCTGGTCATGGTAGAACTATGCCATGTCACATTTTTTTCCCAATCAAGTGATAGTGTGCATGTTTTAGGTTATAAACAATCCTTTAAAAATCATTGTTTCATACAAAAGTTAAATTTATGTTGAGTAGATATATACACATTCTGTAAAAACACCCACAAATGCACAGATATTGGTGCAATTTGTACATTTCTTTTGGCTGTTGTTGATTTTGATGCATGTTCAGTTCACTTTAGGCTTGTATAAATTTTATGTAGAGATTTTACTGTTATGTAGAGATTTTACTATTGTTACTTTTCTCATTATTTTTACTTGTAATGGTATAATTATTATCATGGTACATGATACATGGTGCAAATTTTCAAGTGTCCTAGGCAGTGAGAATAACTTTGCTTCAATCATTATAAGGTTTGTGAGATTGATGACACTGATACAACCAGTTCTTTAAATCTGTCACTTTGGGATTCTCAAATGATTAGGAATTACTCTTTTGTGGCTGTTTGCAAAGAACACTAATCAAATCATATAGTACATAATAAAACAGAGAAGAATGACAAGAGAATAAAAATTCAGACACTATCAAATGTAGTCTTCTTGACATTGATAAATGATTCCCCCATTTCCTAATGAACATAGTTTTAGGAATCTTATGTGATTTAGTGATTGTACACTTGGTCCAAAACTAATATTTTTCTTACAACAAGTATGGATCTTTTATGAGACTCATGAACTAATAATACATGCATGACTTCTTGTTTTATACTGGGCTGGGACTTGGTTCTTGTTCAGAATGATGGCCTCAATTTAAAATAGGATAGGGTTAGCTAGGTAAAAAATATGAAACAGGTGCACGAATCAAGTAGTGGGTGTTGTTGGCTCAATCAGATCTAGAAAAGGGTATGTATGTGACCAGGACTTGAGGAGTAAGTGAGAAGAGAAAAGAATACAAGTAGTCTAAAGTGGAAAGTAATTTATTTTGAAGAATTCCTGGGAATAAATTTAATGCATTTGTGAAATTGTGTGTGTGTGTGTGTATATATATATATGTTTTCTGTCTTTGAGGGGTCTGAAAAAAAATGATTAATGTTTCACTCTCCTACCCATACATGCTATGGTAAAATATCAGAAAGATTAAGAAAATAGGTAATAAAAAGAACAATAATAATAATCATGGAAATTATATTTTAAGTTATGTACTTCATTCCATTTTATCAAAAATATTCTGTAAAGTGTAGAATGGTGGGCGCCTGGGTGGCTCAGTTGGTTAAGCGACTGCCTTCGGCTCAGGTCATGATCCTGGAGTCCCAATATCGAGTCCCTCATCAGGCTCCTTGCTCAGCAGGGAGTCTGCTTCTCCCTCTGACCCTCCCCCCTCTCATGCTCTCTATCTCATTCTCTCTCAAATAAATAAATAAAATATTAAAAAAAAAAGTGTAGAATGGTAAAAATGGAAATAATGAATTCACAGAATCTTGAATATAAAGATATTTATTTGTTTTTTTTATTAAAGATTTATGTATTTATTTGAGAGAGAGAACATGATTTGGTGGAGGGGCAGAGGGAGAGAATCTCCAGCAGACACCATTCTGAGTGCGGAGCCTGATGCAGGGCTCTATTTCACAACCCATGAGATTATACCCAGAGCTGAAACCAAGAGTCAGATGCTCAACCAACTAAACCACCCAGGTGACCCGAATATAAAGACATTTATAAAAAGTATATTTCTACCCAGAGAATTAATAAAAACAACAAAATTCTTAGAACTAGTAGGTGTTTACAGCAAGTTTACAAGATGTATGTTGGCATAAAAGTGTTAACTGCTGTTCTATATATCATCAATGAACAACTCGATTTTGAAACTAAAAATGCAACACAATTTACATTAGCACACACACAAAAAATAAAGTGCTTCAGTATAAATATAACATAAATATACAAAGTCTGTATGAAGAAATCTTAAAAAAGAAATGCTGATGTGTGAAACCAACAATCTAAATAAATAGTAAGATATTCAATGTTCATGGTTAAGAGGAATCAGTATTATTAAGATGTCACTTCTTACTAATTTGATTGATATATTCAACATAATCTCAGTCAAAATCCCAGTAGCTTAGTTTTGATATCAACAAACTGACTCTAAAACTTATATGGAAAATCAAAAGACCCAGAATAACCAATGCAGCATTGAAGAAAAATTTGGAGAACAGACACTGACTAACTTAGATCCACTATAAATCTACAGTAATCAAGACAGTGTGGTATTGGCAAAAGAATAAACAAATGGATCAATTAAACAGAAGAGAAAGTCCAGATATAGATCCACAAATATATAGTCAACTGATTTTTGACAAAGGAACAACAGTAATTCATCAGAGAAAAGATAGTCTTTTCAATACATATGCTGGAATCACTTGAAATTCACATACAAAAAAAAATAATATAGACTAAGATCTTACACTCTTTAAACCCACACAAAAACCCTCAAAACTTATCATACACCTAAATTTAAAATGCAAACTATAAAATGTATAAAAGATAACAAAGAAGAAAATTTAAATAATCTTGGATTTGGTGATGACTCCATTTTTTTCCTATATTAAATAATTAAATTAAATTTTATTTCCATTTGGATTGAAATATACACATTATAAACTATTTATTATTCCCTGATATTAGAATATTATACAATTACCCAAGCTTTGGGCTAATGGGTAGATGCTGGATATGGGCAGTGAAGAAAGAGGAACAAAGATCTCACTTTCCCTTTTATGAGAACTACTAAATGTAATTATCTGGATGTATGGAATTTATGTGTTAATATCAAGAACTTATTTACTAATAAATCCTTTCAGTTGTTGCTTTTTACATTTTAAAACAAAACTACTGACTGACATATTTTTGAGCTACTTTGAGTGATTTTCCTTATTCATAACGGTGATGACTCTTTAGATACAATACCAAAAGCATAATTATGAAAGAAACAACTGGTAAGTTGGACTTCATTAAAATTAAAAACTTCAGGGATGCCTGGGTGGCTCAGTTGGTTAAGCGTCTGCTTTTGACTCAGGTCATGATCCAAGGGTCCAGGGATTGAGTCCTGCATCAGTCTCCATGCTCAGCAAGGAGACTTCTTCTCCCTCTGCCTGCCACTCTCCCTGCTTGTGCTCTCTCTCTGACAAATAAATAAATTTATTTTTTTTAAAGTTTAAAAAAATAATAGAATTAAAAACTTCTGTTCTGCAAAAAAGTTAAGAGAAAGAAAAGACAAGACACAGACTGGGATAAAATATTTGTAAAACACATATTATATAAAAACCTGGAATCCAAGAATTTAAGAACTCTTAAAATGCAACAATAGAAACCAACCCAATATTAAAATGGGTAGAAATCTGAATAGATACCTCACAAAAGGAGGTCAAATAATCACATGAAAAGATACTCAATATCATATTCCTTTAGGAAATTGCAAATTAAAACAGCAATGAGATATCACTATAAAACTATTAGAATGGATAAAACTCCAAACCTTGACAATACCAAGTACTTGTAAAGATGTGGAGTAAGAAGAACTTTCATTTATTGCTGGTGGGAATGCAAATGTCTTCCACATTGGTAGATAGTTTGACCGTTTTGTACAACGCTATTTACAGAATAACAATATGATTGAGCAATCCTGCACCTAGGTACTGACCCAAATGAGTAAAAACACACAGAAATCTGCATATGAATGTTCACAGACACTTTATTCTTAATTACCAAGACTTGGAATCAATTAAGATGTCCTTGAACAGGAATATGGATAAGTAAAATGTTATACATCCAAACAATTGAATAGTATCCAGCAATAAGAAAATAATGAGTTATCAAACCACAGAAAAAGACATGGAGGAATTTTGAATGGTATTACTAAGTGAAAAAAATCAATGTGAAAAGGCCACATACTGTGTGATTATAACTCTAAGACATTCTGGAGATGGCAAAACTATGGGAATGGTAAAAACAAAACAAAACAAAAACTAACAGTGATTGTCAGGGGTTTGGAAAGAGTGGGAGACAATCAATAGATGGAACACAAGAAATTTGGGTTGTGAAACCACTGCATATGATACTTTAATAGTGCATATGTGACATCATGCATTTGCCCAAATCCTTAGAACCATATAACATTAAAAGAAAGCTCTAAGGTAACTATGGACTTAATAATGTATCAATATTGACTCATCAACTATAATAAATACACCACGTTAGTATAAGATGTTAATAATAGGGCAACTCTGTGCAGGGGGGACAAGGAATATATGGGATTTCTCTGTATTTTCTGCACAATTTTTCTACAAATGCCAAATTGCTCTAAAATTAAACATATACATATATTTTTCTCTCTTTTTTTATCATAGGTATTTGCAGGAGATTCAAGTTAAGAGAAAAGGTACATCTCCCTTGGTTTTGACTTATATAGCATTTTTTTTCATTTGCTTAAACAACACAGGCACAGGTTAATTATATTTGTGACTTCTAGTATGCAAAATGCCATTCTTAGTTCTATCCAAAACACCAGGATCAGTCATTTCATAGAGATATATGGGGAATCAATCAGAGATGTAGTGGCTTTCTGTAAACGTAAGGCACAAATAGTGACTTGTGAAGGAGGGTCTTTAACCTAAAGCATTTCCTAAGTATTTACTGTTATAATGTTACACCATCTCCTACACCTTACTCTGAAATCATATGAGAACAACTTGCTAAACAAAGCAAACACTGAAACTATTACTATACTCACATCAGTAATTTATGAATTAATTTTGAAGGGTTGGCACAATTTAAACTTTTACAAAGTTATTGCTTTTCTAGACATATATTTCTTTTAAAGACTGATACATTTCTTTAGTATGGCAATTTAAAATAATAGGGGTACCTGGGTGGCTCAGTGGTTAAGCAGCTGCTTTCAGCTCAGGTCATGATCCCAGAGTCCTGGGATCAAGCTCCTCATTGGGTTCCCTGCTCCATGGGCAGCCTGTTTCTCCTTCTCCATGGCTTGTGCACTCTCTCTCTCCCAAATAAATAAATAAATAAATAAATAAAACAAAAAAATAAAAATAAAGTAAAATAAGATATTGCTCTAAAATAACTATCTTGGTTTTAACATATAATAAAGAATGCTTCAGAAATATATGCATTAGAGATGATCCGTTTTAATAGGGTATCACAAGAGATGAAATAAATATAATATTTAATATAATTTTAAGTTTAATGTTTATGAATGTATAATGTAATGTAAATATATCTAATATATTTACATCATATAAATGTACAATGTAAATGTATAAATTTTTCTGCAGATGATAACAATGATTATACACAATGTGAATATATTTTCTCTGATTTGGACAAATGTTTTATTTGGGGAACAAAACCCAGAAATTATAAACTAATTAACTGTTCCTAATTTTATTTTCTTCCATAGCTATCTGCCTATCAGCATGAAATAAATATTCATAGCTGAAATATGGATTAAATTGTTATGAGAAAAATCTGCTATACACATTGATTACATCTTAAATACCTTTATGTGTATCAAATAAGTCTATATTTCACCTTTCCTTCTTTTATCCCATCCATCTTGTTTCAATCCTAATCAGAAACCACATTCAAACAATGATGTTAATAAATACAGAATTTAATGTAATTTATTTGTTCTCCATTTACTTATATCCATTAAATTGAATGGTTTCATTTTTATTAAAAATTAGGATATTCTCAGAAATGTGAACCTTTTTAGATTTCTCATATAAGCGTAAGATGAAAATCACTGAAAGGAAGGGTGTCTAAACCTATACATTCTAGCCTTCACAGCCTTCAGCAAAAAGTCTTGCTGGAAGAACATAGGCTGAAGATGAGATAAAATAAATTTAATAAAATTGTAACATCCCCAAAAATATTTATTTGAAAATAATAAGGAAATGAAAATAAATTTGAGTGAATCATGTAGAGAATTATGCTCCTATAGAAACAAAAGATAAATTTAGAGATTATTTACTGCTGAATATAAACTTTAGAAAAGTAACAAAATAGAAACAAGGAGAGTAATGTATTCACTTTGGGAATTCTAATACAAAAAGCATTTGTTTTCCCATTAAAATTGATAAAATTAAGCCTTTAATTAAAAAAAAATACTATTTGAGGAAAAACAAATCTTTTTTTTATTAAAGATTTTATTTATTTATTTGAGAAAGAGAATGAGAGACAGAGAGCATGAGAGGGAGGAGGGTCAGAGGGAGAAGCAGACTCCCTGCTAAACAGGGAGCCCGATGGGGGACTCGATCCCAGGACTCCAGGACCATGACCCGAGCCGAAGGCAGTCGCCCAACAAAGGGAGACACCCGGGCGTCTGAGAAAAAAAAATCTTTAATGAAATGCATCAGTTTAATATTTAACAGACAGCTTATCTTGATCTGCATTTGCAAAGAGAAATACATATGGTAGAAATACTACAAAAATACTTTTTCAATATTTCTATCTGAAATATATATAGCAAGAAAAATGACAGAATACACCTTTTGCTTCTTACCTTCCTTCAGGAATTTTATATTCATTTCATTATTCTCTTCACACATACACACAAGATTTACAAAAGCCTGCATTCTAATTGTTTTCATTTGCCTTTAGTTTTCTCTTACGAATTAAAAAAAAAATCTGATAAATGTCTTTTCAATGCTTTTGTGATTTTATATTACTGACTTGATTTTAGCAGCTACTTTGAGTTTTTAAGATCATTTAATACTGGAAGGCTCTATATAAACATGTTTATGCAACATGGCAATGAAATTTTATTTAATTTTGATTATTTTTTAAATTTTATTATATTTACTCAGACTGCAAGATAGTATTTGCAAGATTGTTCATGCTTCACAACTGTATTAAACACAAATTGGGGTTAGATGATTTCATATCTTACCGAAACCTGAAGAAAAAAAATCTTCACAATTCTCAGATGAACCTTTATGTTAGGTAGAGTTTGGAAAGCTGCATGCCTAATCCAATAGTAGAAAACTTTAAATACTGCCTATCAACTTCAAATGTCAATGGAAGATTACTAGCAATAAATATCATGGGGAGCTCTAATTACCTCCTACTGCTCTACTCTTTTAGAGAAGATGTTCTATCCACACAGGTCATGCTGTGTAACATATTCATTAAATATTTTCTGTGCTATGAGAATTTGTACAGTAAAACAAACAAAAAAATAATGCTTTATCAAAAACAACAATGAAAAAAGAGTACATAATAAAGCAAAGAACTATTGCCATTAAAAATAAAATCTCCGATTTACAACAATCATACTAACTAGTATTTTACCTTCTTTAATATTCTGTTTGGAAACAAACAGGTAAAGAGGTATTTATACAAGACTAAGGCCATTTTATTTGTCCTTCATCCTTTCAGAATGAGATATTACATTTTTGCAGACTTGAAAAGAAAATTACTTTAACCAAATGAAAATGCATCTCTAGTGCCACAAGTTTCTTTCCCATTGTCATCACATGATTTATTTAAACATTGAGAATATGCAAAATGTTATTCATTTATGGAGATATGCTCACATTTATAACATGAAAAATTTAAATTGCCAGTTCTTTTAAATGTGTTTCCCTAAAAGATATTTTTCCAGAAAAACAAATGGAATTTAGATTTGTTTATCCAAATGAGCATTAGAATTTTAAAATTTCATAAGTCTATTTTAATGATCTGTACATTTTAACAGAAGATAGCAAGAGCAAAGTTAATATAGGTTTGAACTGTGTGGGTCCATTCATGTGAATTTTGTACAGTACAGTAATACTGTAAATGTATTCTGTATTTCTTATAATTTTCTTAACATTTTCTTTTCTATCACCTACTTTATTATAAGAATACAGTGTATAATAAATATAACATACAAAATATGTGTTAAAATATTTGTTAATCAACGGTTTACGTTATCTGTAAGGCCAGTCAACAGTAGGCTAATAGTAGTTAAGATTTTGGGGGATCAAAAGTTACATACGAATTTTTGACTGTGTGGAAGGTAACTGTCCCTAACCCCCATATTCTTCAAAGGTAGACTGGAATTGAACATTATTTTTTAAAATCTTTCATTGAGTTATGACAACTATCTACATTCTAGGGTTTTTAAACAACTGGATATTCTACTAACCATTTGAATTTCAGTTGGTTATTTTCTCATTGGTTCCATGTCTGCTGCTTTCTCTTACACTAGGTCCTTCAAAAAACTGTGATGGCTTTTTCATCCCATAACTCTCAAATATGACAACCTTGAAATATGTGATTTCTATAATTATGATTATCTTAATTATTCTTTCTCTCCAGTTATACTTCCTGACCTAGTTTACTTGTGTACTACATGAAATTGTAGTATATATGATTAACTCTCTCCCCTGCTGTATTAAAAACAGCATGAAAGCAGTCAAAATCTGACTAGTCTCCCAAAGTTTAAGTGTTCTGGGATATAGTAAGTATGAAAATGGATTGAGTCACTATGAAGCATTTTTAATTTAATTTTGCATTAGCTTTTTTGACAATCTCATAAAACCATAGGCCTAACTCAAATCTCCAGGTCATTTTTTTGAAATACATTACTAGAAAACAAATTATGTATGTCAGAGTTTTTATGAGAATTAAATGAATATATACATGTATGTGCATGTATATTAGAAAAATTATTGGCACACAATAAACATTGTGAATTTATTTAATATTTTTTCTAATTTATCGAAGAACTTCTTTTCACAGCTGTCTGTGAAATTCTAATATACTATAGCTAAAACTTATTATTGGGATGGAATTAAAATTATACAGACCATTCTCATATAGAACCTATTTTTGTGGTAGGGTAAACAAACAAAACACTTTAAGTTTTAGAATTTAATTTCATCATTCCTAAAACATGGATCATTATTTTGAGAACATTTATGTTTCTCAAAGTCAATATTTTATCTTTATAATCACACAACATACACATTCATCTCATCTCATTTTGAATAAAAGTACTCTATATCCTGGCAGCCTGGATACTAAATTATACCTTATTAATTGCCTGCCTAAGAGTACTGAGAGTACTGATTTTGGACTCAAATAGAATCCTGGATCATTTTTACTATGTACTTTCATTTGTTAACTGTGCCTTCAGCAAGTTGTATACCTTTCTGAGGTTTAATTTCTTCCACTGTGGAGTGAGGCATAGAGTTCTATACCTCTGAGCGTGGTTATATTCACTGAAATGACATATGAATCAAAATACCTAGAATTTAGTAAAGATCTAATAAGTGCTACATAGATACATCTGTTATTTTTATTTATTATTAGGTTCCAAAGCAGACACCCTTAGAAACATAGGTTGAAAGGAATATAGCTGTAACTCATTTGAGATGGTGATTCCAAGGGGGGTAAACAGAAAGCTAAGACAATGGAAATCAAACTCTAAGAGGAATTTATTTATAAATTCTAAATATATTTGTGCATATAATGAATTTAAAAATCTCTCTGAAATCTGAGTTAATTTCATCCTCTATGTGAATAATTTATGGTAGTAAATGTGTGGAACCCCAGAATAATCATTTATACCATAAATTATATTCATATTTACTTTTAAAATCTGCATAGTGTTACTCCATGTTTGCATACATTTTTTTCTTTTTCCATATTTTTTCTTAAATTATTTCCTCTCCAGTTTAGAAAAGTGGATTAGAATGATTAGAATAGATTTTTCACTGTTTGTATTAATCTAAAATTCTGTAACCTAGTAAATGAAGCAAATACAAAGTAAGTTATACTCTAAAACTTAAAAAGAAGTTTAAATAATTGTTTAGGATTCTAATTATCAGTTGAAAGTATAATTGAAGGGCGCCTGGGTGGCTCAGTTGGTTGGGCGACTGCCTTCGGCTCAGGTCATGATCCTGGAGTCCCTGGATCGAGTCCCGCATCGGGCTCCCTGCTCGGCGGGGAGTCTGCTTCTCCTCTGACCCTCCCCCCTCTCATGTGCTTGCTCTCTCTCATTCTCTCTCTCTCAAATAAATAAGTAAAATCTTAAAAAAAAAAAAAAAAAGAAAGTATAATTGAAGACAAAGAATGATAAAAACGAGTCTCATTATCTTAAAATGAAAGCTCTATATTTTATTTTATTAACTGATATGTGAATTTGCAGATCTGTTTGAATTAACTAAAAAATATACAGCAATTCTATTTATGTTTCACAATCCAGAAAAGTAAACCAAAAAAATCCATTTTTTCAAGTTTTTATTTAAATTCTAGTTAGTTAACATACAGTGTAATATGAGTTTCAGGTGTAGAATTTAGTCATTTAAATTAATAGAGTATCCTCATTGAACTCATCATGTCTCCGATCAATTAGTGCTGAAATGAGATAGACCTAATTTACAAATTAGCATTGTAAGTTTGTCCAGGTACATATATTATTCCTGGGTTTTGGATTTTTCATGAGAATTTAGAATTCACAAGGAAGAATGTGTCAACAATCAGTAAGTAATCATCACAGTTAGATAATTTTTTTCTCATGTGTCAGTCTTCTAATAAAAAAATATATTAAACATTCATATAGGCCAACTTTTGAGGGTTAGCCTATTGGAGAGTCCCTATTTATACATGACATCATTTTTTAAAGATAATTACAAACCAAGTTAATATAAAATACATTGCTCCTATTATAGTTTTTACTTATTCTGTATAGAAGATAACTTTTTAGTATCACAGACTAGTTAATTATTAAACCATCTTTTTTGCAGATAATTAAATGAAAACAAATATAAATAAGTGTATAAAACATGATACAATGGAGTGTACATGTCTACACATAGAGATACACGTGCATATATACATACATGTATATCTTACATACATACACACATATTTACCTATATATAGACACACATTCACACAAGTACACAAACACACACACACAAAGATTATCATGGATATATGAATATGCAATAGCATATTATGTTCTCTGCATGTAGAGAAATGTATGATCATATACAATGAACACCAATATATATATTTCATTTCACATATGTATTCCAAATCGCACACACCTAAAAATAGCCTGTTAGCTACCCCCAACTCAGAGCATATTATAATAAGTGGATTCTTATGCATTCCATCCTTTCTTTTAGTGAATAAACGTTGAAGTTGTGTCACTTCACCTCTATAAAATGGAAATTTAACAAGATATGTAACTCATAGGGCATTTGTGAAGTACAAAAATGCATGGTATATGACTTTCGTAATATCTGTTGTTAGCTAATATAAATATCACGATTATAATTACTAGCATGGTCTAAACTAAGAAGAATACACTATATCATAAGACATTGGCTCACAGAATTTTATATCTCTCAATGTCTATAAACTATATAAAATTGTTTTCTGTAATAAATTTTTTCTGTTAATCAGTTTGATAATAACTTTGTAGATACTTTGACACTTATAATTCAAAATTTTGGAGCAAAAGAATCAGCTCCAGCAATCTCCTTCATTAATTTTAAAAATAAATATTTTAGAATATCTGTATTAAAATATATCAGTCTCTTACAGTTATTTAAGTTATATGGGACATTGTAAATAACATTGTTTTCTTTTTAAATAAATATATTTAAGTCTATGATATAAGAAATACACATGCATGAGTGCTCTTTTCAAAGTCTAATAAATATTTTAGTAGGGTGCTGAAATATTATAGTTGTTTGTTAAAAAATAAACTGAGGTATGTTAAAAATATTTAGGGTTTATTTGAGCAAAACTGATTCCAATTTAGCAAATATAAAAAAGCTCAGAGGAGCTATACAAAAAGAGACTTTTATAGACAGAAGGAAGTGGAAACAAGGAAGTTATATTGGCAAAAAAGCAGATTGGTTATTGTAAAGTTACTTAAGAGGATGGGCGGGATCTATTAAGCAGATCACCTAACCAGTGTTGATCACATGATTCCTGATTGACAGGTTTTGAAACTCCATTTCTGGGAAAGCTAAAACTGTCAAGTCTGTTTGGTGACATGGGACTTGGCATAAGTGACTCCACTTTGGGCCTGTTGTTTTGTTTTCAACATGTTGAACAACTCTAAAAATGTCTATAGTAATGTACAGCTAGAGATATATATATATATATAGAGAGAGAGAGAGAGAGAGAGAGAGAGAGAATTTCTTCAGCCTAATACATAAATGAAAATCATTATATTCTAAATAAATTTACTTACTTAGAAACAGAAGGTAATATGTATTTAAAGTAAAATTTTGACTTCTTTACTGATGTGGGATCTTTTGGAACATAGCCTCTGACCAAGGGACCCATTTCATGCTGAAGGATGTGTTCTGAATGGCACATGACCCTGGGATCCACTGCTTTTCCCACATCCCAGAGGTGTATGTTGTGTCATTCCAGTGTCACACAACACTGGCATACAAAAGTCTTGGCCATAACACCCGGATGCCATTTTCCAAGATGCAGCATATGCACTGAAATGAAAACACGATATATTGTATAGAAGTAGAATTGACTCCTCCCACCATCATTCCGTGTCATACTTGCATTTTTTTCCCCACTTCTCCTGGAGGTAGTATCATCTAGAGTATCATTCAGTAAATATCCACTCTTCCATGCCCCCAACCCACTCACACACACTCCATGTAAAAATTATAGTTTCCTGCTCTATTGATGTTGTGAACTTGGCAATATAATCTGCTTAGCCCCTTTAGGTATATTTCTCCACACTTTGACTTTGGGCTGACAAGTGACTTGCTTTAGTCAGTGGTATGGTAGCAGAGTTGATTCATGCCAAGGCTTGATATGCACTAAGCACAGTTAGACAAGAACATAGGCCCTGTCTTCCTAGGTTTCTGCCATTACCACAGAAGAACATTCCCAGGTAGCCTACTGGTCCCAGAAGAACAAATGACACATGGAGCAGAATACATCCAGCCAATGAGCAGACTCACAGTTTAAAGAAGATCTTTCCCAATAGATCTTTGAGCATGATAATAAATGTTTATTGTTAGAGATTTAAAATAAACAAGTACAATAACCTTATCAGGTTGTCTACAGACTCTATCCTAGTTATTGTGACAGACAACTTGAGTTCAAAAATTCAAATGAAAAATTAAAATTTCTGGGGGGCAAAATCTATTTCTTCTTATTTTCCACTTTATTTCCTACTATACTCTTTTGAAAGTATTAGGTATTTGAAAAAATAATTGTGTAATTATAATTATGGATTTCCTATATTTGGCAAAAACATATGAGAACCTAGGTAAGCATATTATAATCTTAAATATAAAAGAGGGGACATTATGCTGAGTCCTTTTCCCTGATTTTAAAGTATAGTCATTGCTGCAGTAAAACACCAGTTAACTTTAAAAGTCCTTTTACAGCTGACCCAATAAATACCAAATATTCACATTAAAGTAAGTGCTGAAGAATTCATGAATTGCTAACAACCTACTATGAAGTGTATTATTTGTGTCTTTTTTTTTCAGCAAGGAAGAAAACAGAAATCATCAATTTAATTATGTGTGCTTGTGTTGCCTCCTTTGTTATCCAGAGGAAGAACACTGTTATTTGTGACTTATTCAACCCACTACAAAATGTGCAAGTTAATTTTCAACTTTATTTTGTAATGTGAAGTAGGGAGGCTTTAAGCTGTCACAGCCCATGACAGGTATTTAAAACTTGTGTTGCTAGTTCTAACTCTGTTCTAAACATATTCAGAAAGCTGACATTTCTGAACAGACTATCTCTCGACTCTGACTGGCAAGAATATTTAATGGAATAATTTATTCTTTATTGAATAAAAACTATAGACTAAAGTTGAAATGACTAGAAAAAGTAACTTCTATAATTAATGTAGTATACTTTCAATTAAAAATCAAAATAAAATGCTATTTACTGAACATAATTAGTCCAAACCTGTTAGGCTAATAATTTATAACATCAATCAACCAGCCCTTCCCTCTACCTCCAAGAAATTAATCTATTATTAGAACTAATACAATATTGGTTAATGTAGAAAAAATCAATTTCTTCTACCTGTTTCATCTATATAAAAAAAAAATCATAACAACTTTGCATGCTCTGTCATTTGGCCAATAAATTGAATTTAAATTATACATTGATTAGGAAACTAACTTCCTACAAGAAATGCTTTATTACAACATCAGCAAAAGTGCCTTGTTATGTTACAATTCTTAAGAGGTGAAATTCTCAGAAGTAAGATAGAAAATCCAACTCAATTAGTATTTATGGTATAATTTATGTTAAGAGTCTTTGAAGTCATGAACTAATTATTTACCTCAGGTATATTATTTACTCCAGATGAGCTGCATAAAATGTATAATTAATGGTATATTTCCTATAATTATAATGCAGACAATCACATAATATATAAAATATATAATATAACATACAACAAAATAAATACAATAATGAAAACTTTGCTCTTTAAAATATTCAATATTAAAATATGTTATCTAATTTCACTTTATTTATCTGTAAAATATAAATGTAAATTTTCATGTTTGTATTAATTTGTGTATCTGACTCAACAGTGGCCTAATTCAATACCTTTTGAATAGTGGCAATGATTCAGTGCCTTTCTTTTTTTTTAAGATTTATTTATTTATTTTAGAGAGAGAGAGAGTGAGCACACAGGAGGGACAGAAGGAGAGGGAGAGAGACTCCTAAGCAGATTCCACGCAGAACATAGAGCCGATGCGGGGCTTGATCCCATGACCTATGAGATCACGACTTGAGCCAAAACCAAGAGTGGGACGCTTAAACCACTGAGCCACCCAGGTGCCCCAAAATAGTATTTTAAAGTATGCAAATCCCAGTGGAATCCCCAGGGTTCCTTGGAGAAAAAACTGATTCCAGGTCTGGTAGAAAAAGTACAAGATGTGCCTGGGATATTGTGCAAACAGCAATACAAATGAAACTATAACAGACAATTTTAGTCATGTCAAAAATACAAGGGTCCAAATTAGAGAGATCCCCACTGGCTAATACTGAGATACATGTGGATGAAATCATGTAATATCTAAAATTGGCTTAAAAATAATCTACTGGGGGTGGTTGGGTGGTTTTTTTTTTTTTTTTTTTAGGATCTATAGATAAAACAAAATCATTTCTGAGTTGATAAGTTGAATTTAGGTAATGAATCCTTGATGGTTCATTATACCAGACTCTACACTTTTGCATGTGTGAAAATTTCCCTTAAAAACATTAACTGGAGTACTTTGAATGTAATGTATCTTAATGCACAGGTAGTGCTTTGCAAAGAGGAAATATATTGATTTAACAAAAATGACATTTCTGGTTTCCTCAGGGTTTATATTATGCATTCTTAAGTAGATGTTTAAAAAGTGAAGAAGTGATATAGGAAAAGAAATATGTAATAAACATACTGTTTATATCTTTCTGGAACCCTGATCATCTTTTGCTTAAAAAACTGGGTTCTCCTTCTTAAGACATATTTCGGCTTGCATCTCAAGCTAGGCCAAGCAAACACCTCCTCTAGAACCTGTGCCACAATTTTTAGTTAAGATTTTGCCTAAAAAACTTATATGGTGTAAATATAAGGTTACTAATGGACATCATTTCCAGCAATTAGCAAGAATATGTCTAAGAGATGAAGAGATGGCCTGGGATCAGAGATCTCTTGAGCATTTAGTTTCAGCCATGCCTAAATGTCTGTATAAAAATATGTCCTTATTTTTTAAGGTATTTTAAGTTAGAATTCTCTCACTTTTAATCTAAAATGTTTTAATGAATATAGGGCCAATAATAACAGAACCAGTTAATAATTAAATTATTTGAGACAGTTTTGTAAATCAACTAGTATGAGAACTATATGTATAAGAAGCTAGATGAATGGTCCCTATTGAATCAGATACAGGACAGTGAAAAAAATCTCAGGTAAAACAGAGGATCAGGCCCACAGTTATTGGCTTAATGAATTGATAAGAATATTATCAGTGAGATCACCAGCTGCCTTAGGGTACAAGATAAAGAAGAGTGGTTAAGAACATATTTATTGCAATTTATATGCAGATATCTTAGATATATTAAACCTGGAATTATTGAAAAAGTAAAAGACTGAAAAGAACAGCCCGGTAACACACTGGAGAAGTAAGGCAGAAAAATTAAAACAATAATAAGTAAAAACTAGAAAGAAGACTCCTGATCAGATTAATATAATTTATAAATCAGAATGACAAAAACTTCTTACCCAGGAAGTGAGAGTTTAGTATCAGAATCGTAGCTTACTGTAGATTAATTCCTTTGTAGTTTCAGGGCATATTTGAGTTAAATATAAAAACAGTTTATAAGTCGTTTATCTTTATGGGCAAAGTCACTCTTTTGCTGTTCTTGTTTTTAGTATCCAGTTTAAAAACAAAACAAAACAAAAAGAATTTCCAGTTAATTTTATACATCAAAACTTATGGACTTTGAGACTTTTATTTCATAATTAAAATCAGAATTTTGGTGCCAATTTAAGGTAAACTTATGGAAATACCAAACATTAAGGGAAAGTACCTTTGTTATGTTATAAAATACAGGAAGTAGAATCCACTCTCAATTATAATAGAAGGCAACTGAAGGATTTGTTTGAATAAGTAAAGTAACATTTCAAAGAATAGATGATTTTATTCAGGTTGCTCTGTGAATGTTTGTTTTATTCCAATAGTATTCAATATTTGCTCAGGAAAAAAAAGAAAAATAAATGCTCCTAAAAGAAATAATGTTTCAAGCATAAAGTTGTCAATGAAATGCATTTCTACTCCAAATAAAAATGTATTTATATTTACTTAGTTTTATATTCATGGAAATTCTCATTTCCAGTATACAGATAAGCAAATATAAACTTCATTCAATTTTCTGCATTTCTCACCTATTTCAATCAAAAGTAAGCTAAAGTGCTTTTATTGTTTCTTCAAAGTTGTTCAAAGTTACCATAGCAAGTTTTTACAGTTATCTTTCTAACAGTCCTATTTTAAGAGATTACTGTATATGGATACTTCATTTAATATTTAATATAGTTTCTCAGTTAAAAAAATAACAAAATCTTGGTATTAAAATTGTTAAGACCTCTTAAAGTCTATTTTAAATGGCCTAAATATCACTTTGCAAAAATGCAAAAAGTCATACATTTCTCCTTATGTAGTTATTGCCTAATTTAAAAAAAATACTCAAATTGAACACATAGTATTCTTTTATAAACTTTTAATTGATTTATTATGTTGTAACTAAATCAGATAATTAGTTAACATACAGAGATAAATCACATTTAGGAGACATTATCTCTTAACACTGCATTTTTAAAATTCATTTGATAAGCATTTATGAAAGTCGATTATGTGTCTAGCTATTGTTCTATATTCCATGTATATAACAGTGAGAAAAATAGATAAATAATCTCTCTTCTCCTAATATGGGGTAGGAAAGGAGACAACGGTTTGAAAAACATATAAATGACAAATGCACAAAAACACAAAATGTAAAGTACAGGTAGAAGAAAGTTACCAAAAGCTGTCACAGCAAATAATGGGAGGGAGGCATTCAAAGTTATCACAGAAGGCTTAATTGAGGATATGATATTCAAGGTGAAACCTCCAGGATGATTTAGAGCCACAGAAGTGCACTCCATAAGAATACAGCCTGTTCAATGGCCTTAAGCCTGGAAAGGGTTGGTATATTTGTTGAATAAGAAAAAGGCATTGGTTATTAGGGAACAAGTGGTGGAGCATCATGGGATTTGGCTGGCGTAGTAGGTCACCTTAGACCAAAGAACCCTATATGTCAGAGCAGGAACCATAGATTTTACTCTGAATGGACAACTCCCAGAACATAAAGCTAGTGGTTGTGGTAGGGTGGGGGTATGTTGGCTGATAGTGCTATCGCATAATGTGATTTAGGTGGTAAAAAGATCACTTGGCCATTTATGAAGAATATATTGGCATTTAGAATTCCAGTAATTATTCCTTGTGATATAACCTGTTAAAGGAAACATTGGAATCTTTAAAAATTGAGACTCTATATAAATATCTTTACATATATTTCTTTAAGGTGGCACTACTAGATTACTATTCAGTTATTCAAGTATGCCATTTTCCTGACAAATGCATACTAAACTATATCTAAAAACATTTTAAAAAGTACTGCATTTGGATCTGCCCTACTACTATATTTACATATTTGATATTGTGAATATTGTAAAGACTTCTTTTTAATTTCTTCTTTAAAATTGTCACAACTGGATAGAGTGCTACTGGAATCATGCTCGTACTAAACATCATAATATGCACATGGTAAACCCCACAACAAAGAATATTTCAGCCTTAAATACCAATAGTGTTGAATCTGAGAAATCCAGGCTTACCAAGTCCTTGCAAGTAGCATAAAATGAATTGGGACCAGAAACACTGTAGAGAGCAAGATGGAGTCACTCCCATCAAGCAGAGCCCGTGTCGGGCAATGACTCGAGCAGCTAAGGCCACTGAGACTACCAGATATCCCAGAGATCAGCACCAGCTGATGAGACTACCAGATATCCCAGAGGTCAGCACCAGCTGATGACACAATCAGAACTCATAACCCGCAGAAACAGAGCAGGTCTGCAAAGGCCCAAAACTGATTAAATCCCTTTTAAAAAGAAAGGATTTTGGCAGCAAACTGTCAGACTCTTCAGACATGAGCTCTCTCTGTCTGACCATTTCAAAAAGGCAACTGTCCCTAAAGGCCCTGCCTGATTGATCTCCGAAAAGAACAGAGAACCTTCACTGCTTGAACATAAGCAGTAAGTGCGGAGAGCTGACCAGGACCCCAGACCCAGGACTTATTTCAACTGAGTGTCCACAGACTGACTTGGAGTTTAGTTCCTTAACTTCCTACCCACCCCCCACCCCCCCATCTTGTTGGTGTAACTTGTCTTGTTCTGGGCTTTCTGTGACGTGTAAAAAGCCAAGTTAAACTTGCGTGGTGAAATATCATTGAATTTGGAATTCTGATTGCTTTATAATTATGTTAACCTTGTTTTAAGACTGAACAAAGCTGACATTGTAGAAAGACACAACTCGTGTGTTTGCCTTCATAGCTTGCTCATGACAGAGGTATATTTCTCCCCCTGAAACTACCATTAAAACAAGAAGCATTCACATGGATGCTAATAGCTAAAGAGATTAACTTGGCAAGATGGCAGAATAAGAGGTGCCCGGCTCTAGTCTTTCCAACAGAAACTCCTATTAAGAAACTATCCATGGAGCTTTGTGAGAATTCTGGAACTAAGGTGAAAGGTTATAGTTCACCCACCAAATAAGAAAAACAAAACCCAAGAAACACTGCATTAAAATGATAAGAAAAGCAGGCTCACTTTAAGTGCATCACTCCTCCTGCAAGTCCGTTAGCTGAGCGCTGAGACAGCCACCCCCCCACCCCGCCCCGTGTCTCCAGTTTGGGAAGGACCTAGAGGGATGTCCAACTCCTTAGACTTCTCCCACACTGACAGAAAAGTCCACTTCTGATTCAACTCTGCAGAACATGGAGGAGGGAGGTTGGTGCTGGCATGGATAGACCACAAGGGGTCATCTAGGAACAAGGAAAAGGGGCAGGGTTTTCCAGGACCAGCTGCTAGAATCTCAGTGATGCTGTCCCCACTGCAGCCTCGCCATTACTCCAACTGCGGAGCCCCTCCCGAGTCCGCTCCACCATAGAGCCTTCCCTGTGCCAAACGCAGATGAAAAGCCTGTCACCAAGCTCGCTCTGCCTTTGCCACAGAGCTCTGCAGTGGAACCCACCCGAGCTGGAGCCTGTCAGGACCCTCTCCAATCACAGAGCCCTGCCACTGACCTGGCAATCAGAACCCCACCTCCCGGTCTCTGTGCAGCACTGTTGGGAGTCTCTTCCCTCTGGGGAGCCTCACCCGCAGCTTTCACCCAATTCTGGATCTTGTCAGGAGGCTGCCTTCACTGAGGAGCCTGCTTAGTGGCTTCCTGACCCCAGCGCTCCACCAGCCTCTACAGCCAGCCCTGCCCACCGACCATGCCCAGCCAGGGAGTCCCACCAGTATTCTTGCTCACAACAGAGCTTGGCCAGCTGCTTCAGGCGGCCACTCCAGAACTCTGAGCTCCGCAAAACAGCCCTGCCAAAGTGCAGCGCTTTACCAATGTACCCTGCCCAATTGTGGACCCTGAGACCCCCAACAGTGATCCCTATATGAATGCAGACTCTGGCAATAGGTCACCCACCAGGCAGAGATGGGACAGCTGGCCCTGCTGAACGTCTCGAGCCCACCAGGCAGACCCCTCCAGAGTGGATTCCAGCAAAGGGCACTGGCTCACCATGGACGCCAACGACGGATCTGCCCAGAATGTGGGCTGGCTGATGTTGGCTTGTACCCCTCAGGAACTTCCAGGTGATATCTGAAATTGGCCCCATACTTGTAGTACAAGGAGAGACTGAAGAAAGAGGCAGACCACTCCAGATTGGTAGGTAACAATTTTAATATGCAAGAAAACTTACTTGGGAAGCTTACTAGTCATCTGCAAGATAAGTAGATCTTCACCTCAGCCTACCAGAACTTTAAGTTTATATAGAGGCCTTAATTGGATTCAATCAGGTATACAGTGTAGATGGTCTCTGCAACACATTACCATCTCAAGGCTATTTCTTTGAAGCAGCTTCTAGTGTGGAGAAAACAAGTGACATGCATGTTCCAAGGACGGGGAAGGGGTGAAGAGCCTCAAATTTCCATGGTCAATGCTGGTCATGCCCTTTTGATGACATCCTCCAATAATCCACCCCTCTTGAGGAGCTTTTATAATCTTACACACACCTCATTCCCCTTCCACAATGTGTCCTGAGAGGTCAGCAGGGGTTTTACTAGCCTAGAAGTTGCATGTTTGGGAGCTATCTGGCTGTATTGGAAGCAGATGGCACAGCAACAGTATAGACATATGCAAGAGAAAACACAGATTAAAATAATGATTCCCAAAATAAGTAACATTTTTTTTTTCCCAAGAGCCCCAAGATCTGAACCACAGATTTATTAAATCTCCTAGGCTGGGATTTGGATCACTCAGGGTATTCAGTCATGTCCTCATGTGATTTAATAAAGATAATACATTAGCAGATTCATAGGTATGAATACACAGCATTCTGTTTGAATGATAGCTCCGCTGCCTCCTTGTGAGGTGGTGCTAATGTCCAGGGCATCCTATTTTGGAGGATAGTTTTTCTCCTTAGACACAGTTCCATTGTTCAATAAAGATAGGCTTTATCAGCTATTGTTTAAGTCTTTCTGGGTGAATGTAGTAAAGGCTTCTATCTATTCAATAACATCTTCCAAGCCAATGGAGGGGACAAAGATGGTATTCGGATGACTGTACCAAGTGAAAAACAGGATGTGCCCAACTGCCACTGAGGAGAGGGAGGTTGGCAACTGTTACTCTGAGGCAGGTTCTCCTCTGTGCTCAGGGAAAACCCAGGGTGCAGTGGTTCAACCACCCAAGTGGAAGCTAAGGCCAAAGATTAGTGCCACCAACCACTGGGTCCCATTGTGACCCTCTCAATAAATATGTGGGTGGTAGCACCAGTCAGTGCCAAAACAGTCACTATCTTTATTATGATAGAATGACTATAGAGTTCCAGTGACATCCATGCCATATCTTTGGGACAATTTAGCTGGTTCTGTTCAGAGTGATTTTTCTGTTCCCAACATAGGGGTCTGTGAGTGATCAAGTGTTCATAACTGAAGGTAAGCCACATGAACCCATCCCATGTCTGAGCTTAGCCACCGTTGGCTCTGATAGTGGTATTTTTTAAGACCCTTCTAATCAACAGTTTGATGGGCTTCCTAGATAGTTTGAGAAAAAAAGAATATCCATGCCCAGTGTTATTGATAGTGTGTGCCACTATCAGTCACAGACCTGTGACCGAGCACCATAGAACACCAGGATTCTAAGGTTGAAGATAGATGTTTAGTAGGAACTTGTATAGAAAAGTCTTCCACTGGGGCACTATGGTTGACACTCTTTCTATGCACCCAATCTGCTGTATCTACTAAAGGACCAATAGCTAGAGCTTATACCCAAGTTAAAGTATCAGCTTGCTAATTGCCAGGGGGTGTGTCAGTGTCTTATAAGACTGGATGTGTAAGACAGTGAGGACTGCCTCAGATTCTTGCAGGTGAATCCAAATGTTTTTCCATATATCCTCACCCCACGAGTGCTTATTTGTGATCATCCACCTCTCAGATTCCTGTTATCTAAACCATGGAGTTAATTCCTTTAGAATAGCCCAACTGTCAGTGCAAAGGGTTAATGACTAGGGCTCATAATTGATCACCAGTCAAACCGCTGTTAGTCCAGCTCACTGGCTGCTGTGGTTCATTACTGTTTCCATCCAGGTGGTGTCAGTGTTGGAGTGAGTAGTCACTCTAGTCCTTGTGGGCAGATTGCCCTGACTATCCTTCTGTATGCTAGACATCTATGGGAATTAAGGAATTAAGGAATATGCTGTTCCTTAATGAGAGGCTCTGTCTGGAGAAATGTGTACACTGCTAAGAGCTGTTGCTCTATGGAGTACATCCGGTTTCTGCCCCCTTGCAGAGCTGGGACCAAAATCTTAGTATTCCCTCCTTCTGTTGTCTCTGCCACAGTGTCCAACACCGTAGTTTCCAGAGTCACAGACACATCTTATTCAAATAGTAGCCCTGCTTGGGAGATGCTCAGAACTTTAATCTGCTTCACTGGTATTTTGCCTTCTCAGAGTTGGCTTGCTGCTCTGATCCCCAGTCCCAAACTTGTCCTTTATTTATTAGTCAGTATAAGGGATGAAGGCACAATGGCAGTTGGGGAATAAGTCTTCCAAAATCCCCAAATCCCTACTTGCACTCCTCTCACATTCTTAGGAGTTGAATAGGCTCGCACCTTATTAGTTAAGGCTTCTGGAACAACACATGACTTACCTGACCAAACAACTACCAAAAACTTTACGGCAGTGTCTGGATCTTGAATATTCTGTGGGTTCACTGCCTAGCCTCTTCCTTGCAAATGTCCCAGCAAAGTCTGTAGAGAGTCCTGCAGCAGAAGTAAGTCTTCACATGTTATCGTTATATCATCAGTGTAATGAACCCATTTTACTGATGTAGGGAAGGAGAACAGGGGCAGGTCTTGGGTTATTATCTCATGACGTATTGTGGGATTGTGCAGGTAACTTGGAGGAAGCACTAGAAAAGTCCATGATGCCCCTTCCACATAAAAGCAAATTGATCTTGTGACTCAACAGCCAGGGATATACTAAAAAAAAGTTTTTCCTAAGTCTAGCACAGTATGGTACACTCTTAGGACCATAGCCAATGTATCTAAGATGGTGTCATTATCAGGCACAGCTGCATACATGGGGGATACCACCTTGTTCAATTCTTGGTAGTTCAATATCATCCATCATGAGCTTTTATACCAGCCATACTGGGCTATTGAAACAATATGGGCAGAGTGTATAATACACAGTTGGTGCAGCTCTTGGATAGTTTCTCCTATTTCTTTATGCCTTTGGGCAATTTATATTGTGTGACAGTTATCACTCTTCTTCGAGGTGGCAGGCTTAGCAATTCCTAGTTGGTGTTTCCACCAGTACTGGTTTCATTACTCTAACCTAGAGATAGAATTTACTAATAGAAGTTTGCCGAGTTTGATCTTGTAACATATCAATGTTCAATATGTTCCTTGGCATTAGAGAAGACATACAAATACCCAACAAATATATGACAAGGTGCTCAGCATCACTAACCATCAAGGAAATGCAAGTCAAAACCACAAGAAGATATCACCTCACACCTGTTAATATAGCCATTATTAAGAAGACAAGACATACATAACAAGTGTTGGGGAGAATGTGGAGGAAAGGGAATATTCATACACTGTTGATGTGAATGTAAGATGGTATAGTCATTATGAAAAATAGTATGGTGATTCCTCAAAATTAAAAATAGAACTACCATATGATCCAAGAGTCCCAGTTCTGGATATTTATACAAAAGAATTGAAATTAGGATCTCATAGAGATATTTGTATTTTCATGTTCATTGGAGCACTAGTCGAGATGTGGAAAAAACCACCTAAATGTTCATTAATGGATGGACAGATAATGAAAATGTGTGACATACAATAGAATATTAGTCATCCTTGCAAAAGAAGGAAATCCTGTCATTTGCTACAACATAGATGAAGTTGGAAGGCATTATGCTAAGTGAAATAAACAAGCATAGAAAAACAAATACTACATGATCCTACTTCTATCAGGAATCTAAAATAGTCAAACTCATAGAAGTAGAGAGTGGAGTTGGGGTTACCAAGGACTGGGGGAAGGGAAATCAGAGAGATATTGATCAAAGGGTACATAGTTTCACTTATAAAAGATGAATAAGTCCTAGTGATCGACTGTACAGCAGAGTGCATATAATTAACAATACTGTACTGTATACTTAAAAATTTAAGATGATCATAAATGTTTTTAAAAAAGAGGAGGGGAGGAAATTTGTAGAGGTTATGGTTAAGTTTAAGGCATTGTATATGGTGACAATTTAACTTATCTTTAAATTCATTAAGATATATACATTAAGTATGTAAAGATTTCTTGTATGTCATTACATCTATATATTTTTTAAAGATTTTATTTACTCATTTGACAGAGAGAGAGAGAAACAGCGAGAGAGGGAATACAAGCAGGGGGAGTGGGAGAGGGAGAAACAGGCCTCCTGCTGAGCAGGGAGCCTGATGCGGGGCTCAATCCCAGAACCCTGGGATCATGACCTAAGCAGACGCTTAATGACTGAGCCACCCAGGCACCCCTACATCTATATTTTTTTTAAATAAATGAAGGATAAAAAGAAAACAAATAAACAAAAAGAAACTGTGAGATGATAAATGTAGGTAATTTCATGCCTCCATCCCCCTCCAAAAGAATAATAAAAGGAATAGAAATAGCAAATGATAATATAGTCTCAGGGAGTCAAAGGGAATGATTCTAACTCAAGTGAACTAGAGTGTCCTTTGCTCAGGTTATAAGGCTCTTCACTTCTAGTGCATTATTTCTAGGCATACCTTGACATTGCCAGATCTTCAAGATTTTAGAGATAACAAAAATGTAATTGCGATGTCTTAATTTTTAAATATTGCCAATAAAACTGCACTTTTTAAAAACATGGTATGGACTGGTAACGTACGTACAAATCATGTGTAGGCTTAATTTGGCAGAACAGTGATATGGAAGTCTTTGGTGAATATCAAGAACAGTTTCAGTATTGTATTGGGATGAAAGCCTACTGGAAGTTGTTTAGGGAAATAGTGAGGCAAGGATGAAGATTAACTTACTATAACAAATATGCTTTTTGAAAAAATTTTCTGTGAAAAATGATTTTATAGCTGAAAAGGAGTATGGATTCAAATTTGGAATGTATATATAGAGAGATACATAGGTAGATAGTTATAGATAGATAAAGATATTTTGAGATGGGAATTTTAGAACTTATTTATATGCTAATAAGAATGATTTAGTAGAGAGATAGAAATAGAAATTGATCACGTATGAGAGAAAAGCAATAATTTCAATAATGAGATCTTGAAAGAGAAATATAGACTCAGAGCAAAAATTGAAACCTTGATTTTATTATTTATTTAGTTAGTTAGTTCGTTAGTTTTAGAGAGAGAGAGCAAGTGTTTGGGGGAGGAGCAGAGTGAGACGGAGAGAGAATCTTAAACAGGCTCCACACTCAGTGCGGAGCCTGACGTGGGACTCTTATCTCACAGCCTTGATATCATGAACTGAGCTGAAATCAAGAGTTAGATGTTTAACTGACAGAGGCAGCCAGGCACCCCAAAGCCTTGGTTTTATAAAAAGGGATTTAAAAAGTTTACATTAACTGTTAAGAAAATAAGGGTGCCTGGGTGGCTCAGTTGGTTAGGCATCTGCCTTTGGCTCAGTTCATGATCCCAGGGTCCTGGGATGGAGCCCTGTACTGGGCTCTCTGCTCAGCAAAGAGCCCGCTTCTCCTTCTCCCACTGCCTGCCACTCTGCCTACTTGTGCTCTCTCTCTCTCTCTATCAAACAAATAAATAAAATCTTAAAAAAAAAAGTTAAGAAAATAGAGAGTATTATATAGAGGTATAGGAAGGATGATATATTTAGAAATGAGATGAAAATGTGCCCATTTCTTTTTAGGTCAGAGTGGCATGTATTGGCTAAATGTTACTTAAATAAATATTATTTAAATATATACACACCAAATTCCATTTTTCCAGGTAGTCTGAAAATCACAGTATATGCCTGAAGAAATAAACATTCTATGTGCATTGAATTATTCTGTATTATATGGACATTATTAACACTATCCATGTAATGTCTATAATTTGTTTCCTTAATCTTTAAAAAAATATGGGGTGCCTGGGTGGCTCAGTTGGTTGAGCAACTGCCTTCAGCTCAGGTCATGATCCTGGAGTCCCGGGATCGAGTCCCGCATCAGGCTCCCTGCTCAGCAGGGAGTCTGCTTCTCCCTCTGACCCTCCCCCCCTCATGTGCTCTCTCTCTCCTCTCATCCTCTCTCTCAAATAAATAAATAAAATATTTAAAAAAAAATCTTTAAAAAAATATGTAGTAGTACCTGGACAAGTTTATCAGTATTTATTGTATGCAGTATCATACATACCAAATCCAGTTATCATTAATTTTACACGTGTAGGTATGCTTTGTTATGAAAGACCTGAAAATTGTTTGTTCACATGTAAAAAAAAAAAATCTCTCTATGGATAAAAGTACATCATATGTATAAATGATATATTTATATTATATTTTTATATATGATATAAAATAAACATTTACACATTCATGTATTTATATATGAATGTAATAATGTTATAAATCACTTATTTAAAAACAAACTGAGAAAAAAAGGGAAAAGTTAGGTAATCTTGGAAGTAATAGATAAGTAATATCAGTTTATACACATAAAATTAATTGCTGAATTAATATTATTATGAATAACAGCATACAATTTCATTTTGAATCATTGTTCAACAACAACAACAAAACACTTGAATTTCTTGCTGTTTTCCTTAGCAGTTGATTTTGCACAGTTACATGCCATTAGTGCTTTAATCTTCAAATCAACCAAAAATAACTTGACCCCGAAAATACTTGCTTCCAATTATCAGCAATAATAGAAATGCTATTAATTAAAAATATGTGACAGTGTCAGAGCCACAACTATTTACAAGACCTATAAAGCTATTTTGCTTCCAATAAAAGAATTTTCAAACTATGTTCAGGCTCAACTTGTGTCTATCAAAATGTGAATAGTTCTTTTTCAAAATGCTTCCATTGTCCATAAAATTGAGAATTCAATATTTTTACTTTTGAGACATTGTCAGCTCAAATTAGTATATTAAAAATATGACAAACCCTGCAGTAAATATATGTTACCTTTATACCCCATGATTTTAAAATATAATGATAACAACATCCTTATTATGGTAACCTACCATATTATGGTAACCTACCAACCTACTTACCCTGAGGTAACCTACCAACCTACCCTGAGAAATAAGACACTACTGTTTTAGCATCAGAAAGAAATGTTATTTTAGGATATTCACTATACCTTCATGTTTAGGGGAAGGGAAACAGATTTTATAATTATGCCCGTGATGGCAAAGGTGTAGATGTGTGTGTGTGTGTCTGTGTGATTTTACTGATATTCTCCACTTCCCTGGTGAGCCAGTATCATACTAAGAGAAAAAATAAAAGCCCTCTGACTTAACCCTTACTGAGAGATGTCTTTTGTTGTTGTTGTTAAACAGTTCCACTATTCCACCATAAATTCTTCTCTCCCTAGTCTCTCAGGATCACCTCATACCTGAGTATTATCAAAAATAATGGCTATTATCATTCCATTAGAATGGCTGTGATCAAAAAGGCAAGAAGTAAGTGTTGGCTAGGATGTGGAGAAAAGGGAACACTTGTGCACTGTTGGTGGGAATGTAAATTGGTGCAGCCACTATGGAAAATAGTAGTAAGTCTCCTCAAAAAATTAAAAATAAAAATACTGTATGATGTAGCAATTTTACTTTCAGGTATTGATCCAGAAAAAATAAAAATACTAACTCAAAACAATATTTACACACCAATTTTTGTTGCAGCACTGCTTATAATGGCCAAGACAGGATATGGAAACAATTTAAGTGTCCATCAATATACAATTGAATATCATTCAGCCATATTAAAGAAGGAAATCTTGCCATTTGTGACATGGATGGACCTTGAGCACATTATGCTAAGTGAAATAAGTGAGAGAAAGACAAATACCATATGATCTTATTTATATGTGGAATTTAAAAAACAAAAACAAAAAAATCAAGCTCGTATATACAGAGAACATATTGGTAGTTGCCAGAGGTATGGATTGAGAGGTGGGGGAAATGGATGAAAGGAGTCAAAAGATACAACTTCCCATTATAAAATAAATGTCATGGGATACAACATACAACATGGCAACTATAGATGATAATACTATATATATATTTTTTTTTTATTTTTTTTTCTTTATTTGCGAGAGAGAGAATGAGAGACAGAGAGCATGAGAGGGAGGAGGGCCAGAGGGAGAAGCAGACTCCCTGCTGAGCAGGGAGCCCGATGTGGGACTCGATCCCGGGACTCCAGGATCATGACCCGAGCTGAAGGCAGTTGCTTAACCAACTGAGCCACCCAGGTGCCCCGATAATACTATATATATTTTTTAATTTTATTTTTTTTATTTGAGAGAGAGAGAGAGCGTGTATGAGGATGGGGGGTGGCAGAGGGAGAAAGAGAGAATCTCAAATGACTCCGCACTGTGCAAGGAGCCTGATGCAGGGCTTGATCCCACAACCCCGAGATCATAACCTGAGCTGAAATCAAGAGTCGGACACCCAGGTGCCCCAGTAATACTGTATTTTATATTTCAAAGTTGCTAAGAGTTTAGATCTTAATAGTTCTCATTATAAGAAAAAAATTTGTATAATTATGTATGATGACAGATGTTAATTAGATTTATTGTGGTGATTATTTCATGATATATGCAAATATTGGATTATTGTGTTGTACAACTGAAACTAATATAATAGTATATATCAATTGTATCTCAATGAAAAATCATATGTAAGTACAAAATACTTAAATAGCCAAAACAAATTTGAAAAAAATCAACAGTATTGGAGGGCAACCATACCAGATCTGATGATTTATTATAAAGTTACAGTATTAAAAAGAGTGTGATATTGACATCAATAAATAAATGGAACAGTGAATCTAGAAATAGATGTACATGTATAGGGACAACTGGTTTTTCACAAGATACAAAGGCAATTATTAAAGAAAAAAATATCCTTCACAAGAAATGATGTTGGAACAATTCTATATCCATATGCAAATGAGTACTTCAGTCTATACCTTACAATATATAAAAAAGTTCAAAATGGATCAAAGATAAAATTTTGCACCTGGGTGGCTCAGTCTGTTAAGTGTTTGACTCTTGATTTTGGCTCTGGTAATGATCTCAAGATCATGATTGAGCCCCACATCAGGCTCTATGCTGGGTGCGGAACCTGCTTAAGATTCTCTCTCTCCCTCTCCCTCTGCTGCCCCCCCCCCCCCCCCCCCCCCTCCCTCTTTTTTTCCCCCCCTTAAAAAAAAAAAAAAAAAAAGAAAAGAAAAGAAAAAGAATTGTAAAATCTAAAACTATTACATTTCTACAATAAAATATATGAGAAAAAATTCTATAACCTTGGGTTAAGCAAAGATTACTTACTTTTGGTAGCAAAGAATGTGATCCAAAAAGAATATGTTAATAAGTAGAACTTCATCAAAATTAAAACCTTCAGGTCTTCAAAAGACATTGTTAAAGATTAAAACCTCAAGTCATAGACTAAAGAAAATATTTGTAAAGCATGTATCAGATAAAGGACTCATATTCAAAATATATAAAGAACTGTCAAAACTCAATTATAAGAAAGCAAATATCCAAATTAAAACTTGGCAGAAGATTTGAGCAAACATTTTTAATAAGAAGACATGTGGTTTTCAGTTAAGCAAAGCAATAATGGCGATAGACATTTTAATAATTTTCCCTGTGCACTGAACACAACGCTTTGTCAGTGGAGAAACATTCCAGGAAGATGGGTTTTCATTTTGTTTACTTCTTGCTTATTTTGAACTAAGAGTTGTGGGGACATTCAGTGCTACCCTTGCAGCTGCTGACTCATAGTGTACAATCTCTCAATGACTTCACAGTTCCAGTACAGTGAGTATCTCTCTTCAGTTATCCCACCTCAGAGACTACAGAGCCCAGGCCCCATTCTGCTTCGCAGATGAGAAATCTCTCTGTAATCACACTGCAAAGGCATTCATTCCTACTCTTCCTGGGAGTGTAGACTGGTGAATGTCCACATATGAATCACTTTATAGGAACTGCCTTCATCCAAAGAAATTTTGGAAGCATCAACCTCCCCAAGATCAGCTCAAATCTAATGACTGGTGGATGTGTAGATATGAAGTCGCAGTCTCCTTATCTTAATTTGGGCAACTCTGAAAGACCTCCCACTCCAGAACGTTCCATGGTATTAGCTGAGGCCTTTCTTGCCAGTTGCATCATAGTTCAATTTCTCTCTCTGATTTGCTTTCTTGTTTTCTCATCAGTGTAGTTTTCAAGAGCAATTCCCAACAAACTTTTGGCATGCGAAACTCCATCTCAAAGTCTGATTCTCAGGAAAATCTACCTTGTAATTCTGGCTCACAGTAATCACCTTAAAATAATAAACTCAAATTTGATTATACTTATATTTCTAGAATATACAATAGCAGTATATTTTGTAATAGGAAAGTATTTGTTAGTTTTATATTATTGTATAGCAAATTACTAAAAACTTAGTGGTTTCAAACAGCATATATTTATTGTCTCACAGTTTCCATAGAGCAGAAGTACAGGTAGAGATTACTAGGTCCTCTGCTCAGGGTCTGACCCAGTTTAAATCAAGTTGTTGAGCAGGGTTGCAACTTAATCTGAGGCTCACAGTCATCTTTCAATCTCACTCGTTGGCAGAATTCAGCTCTTTGTTCTTGTGAGGGTGAAATCTTTCTCTTTCTCTCTTTTCTTTCTTTCTTAAATTTTTTTTCCAGTTATAAGCCAAGGATATCTCCCAACTTTTAGAGGTTGGCATCAGATCCTCCACATGATCCTCTCCATAAGCTCTCTTACAATGTGGTAGCTTATTTCCTCAAGACCATTGGTCAGATGAAACCATATGATACATCACGTTTCTTAAGGGCTCATCTGATTAGGGGAGGCTCACCCAGGATAATCTCCCTTTTGATTTACTTTAAGGAACTGATTAGTAACCACTCATGGGAGTGATATCTCATCATATCATAGGTCTCCAAAGGGAGTGATTTATTTATTTATTTTAAAGATTTTATTTATTTATTTGACACAGAGAGAGACTGTGAGAGAGAGAACACAAGCAGAGGGAGCGGGAAAGGGAGAAGCAGGCTCCCTGCCAAGCAGGGAGCCCAAAGCGGGCTCGATCCCAGGACCCTGAGATCATGACCTGAGCCAAAGGCAGATGCTTAACCGACTGAGCCACCCAGGGCAACATCTAAATTTTAAGAAGCTGTTTGTAATGTAGTATAATTTGTTTTATTTTCCTTTTTAAAGATTAATCTTGCAAAGTAGGAACCAGGTGAAGTCAACTTGGAAAATTTCCCTTCTCTCTCTGTCCGTTATTCATTCTTTACCTTAGGAGATGGAACAATTTCCCAAGTGAATGAGTGGTATATTCAGCAGTTGTACATGCTCTATCCATCTCTTCTTAGCACTTCTTTCACGATTTCCCAGTAGAAAGGACATCACCCTACTCTGGTTTCCAAACCATAGAGATCCCTGTGTGGGAGATTTGTCCACTTCTTTATGATTCTGAATTTGGGCAAAGGAGGACGAAGCACTAATCCAAGGCTCTCTAAATAATCAACAACCATTAAAAGTACTTAATACACGTGCATTCAGAGTGATGAAGGGCAAGTAGAAAATCCCTAGAAGATCAGATTCACATACTTTACATTTTTGAAAAAAGTTAATGGCACTAATATGGTGTGCCCTTCCACATTTGAATTCTGTTCTTTGGGTAAAGATATGTATTTTAATCTTTTAATAGTTTTTTTTTCTTTTTTACTTTGTTTTAGTTATGTGTGTTGTACCTGTTTGCACAGCTGCTAACTACTGTACCCTACAGATTTCTTCTTGGACGTTTTTTAGAATTTTATTTTTCTATGCTTCTTATTAGTTCTCTAATTTGGTGTCATGGAGTGGATTTCCACTTCTGATGATATGCTAATTTGCCTGGATCATAATTTCTGAAACCCTGAGAATTTTTGTTCAACGCTGTATTTACTAGGGGACATCAGTTTAAACATCAAGTAATTGGTTATCTCTTAATATCAGATAAGGCTGATTGCTTTCAGAAAGCTTTTGGCATAGCTTCTCCATCTTCATACTGATTCTATCACATTCATAGGGAGTAACACATTAACATCCTACTGTGTTAACCAAGTTATTAATTAGAGATTTCCACTATTTCCACATCAGGTACAACAGTAAAGGTGGCAAACATATAATTATGCTTCTGGAGTGAAGGCATGGCTATAACAGATTAATATTTTTAAACCTATTTCATATTATTTTAGAATGCTTCCATAGCCATATTTATTACATGGATTTTGGCAACATTCTAAATCACACAATCACACTTCATTTTCAGAAATTTAAATTTTGAGGTGTAATCATAATTCTTCTCTAAGCTTAGAAAATAAAACTAATGTAGTTGTATACATTTCCATGTATTGTCTCATCTGGTTAGACTGATACATTGATGAAAATACTTGATAGTCTTTGATCTCTTGCAACCTCAATGTGTTTGTGCCATTTGGGGAGATAGGCTTGCCATACTTGTAATATATATATATAACTTCAAATGAAATGTAATGTGATACTTATGAATAATTTAAGAAATTATTTCTTAAAAATTAAAATGTTTAATGACATGTGGATAGCTTATAATTTTAAAATGTCAATTTATGTGTATTTAATATATTTAATAAGGATTAGGTTTTCCTATGTTACTATATCATTCATGCAATAAATATTTATTTTAGGCATGCATATAATGCATAAACTGAAGTAAATTACAATAGTCTATGTCAGATAATTTTTATATCAAGTGATATATTTATCATGCTTATTTTATAGAAGTGCCCTCATGTATTTCTGTTGTTAATTCTAGCTGAAATATTCATTTAGACCTCATTGCATTTATAAAATTCGGTTTCCATAAAACTCATAATCCTAGAATCTATGATGAATTGTTCTGGTTAATTCTCATCCAACCCTATTTATTCATCAATGCAGTAAATATGCAGAGTCTCATTCTGTGCAAGGTATCCTGCTAAACCTAAAGATACAACAGTGAATTACATAGCTGAGGTACTCAAGTTCCTGGAGCTACAAGTTGATATTTTAAAAAATTATATTTTATAGATAGAGAAAATTTGGTCCATAACTCTCTTTTAAAGCCACTCTGCCAATCTCCAAACTTAAATCATCCTTACTTATAATTTATTTTAATAGCACTCTTAGTGCTGTTAAGCAGACTGGACAAGTGAATATGCAATGCAATCAATAAAACTGTTATGTTTTTATTTTATTCCTAGGTCCACTATTCTCTAAAAATCTTCAGAACATTTTCTCTCATGTAATATACCAAAATCACCTCCATAATTTCTACTAACAGCTATAGATTTGCCTTACAAATTATCCAGAAATTTTACATAGATGTGTGCCTAAGGAAACTCCCTTTTCTTGCATCAATACTCCACCTAACTTTGTTCTGGAAAACTCACTTCCCCACTCCCGTCTTTGCATGAACTGACATTTCTCCTTCTACATAAGTCAAATCTACTTACACCTGCATGGGTCTTTATTTTTTTTTTAAAGATTTACTTATTTATTTTAGAAAGAGAGATAAAGAGAGCAAGCACAGGGAGGGGCAGAGGGAGAGGGAGAGAATCTCAAGCAGACTCCAAACTGAGCGCAGAGCCCAACTCGAGTCTCCATCTCACAACCCTGAAATTGTGATCTCAGCTGAAACCAAGAGTCTGATGCTCAACTGACTGAGCCGCCCAGGTGCCTGTCTACTGCTCATTTCTTAACTGGATTATTTGTTTTCTGGGTGTTGAGTTTCATAAGTTCTTTATAGATTTGGGGTACTAACTCTTTATCAAATATGTCATTTGGAAATATCTTCTCCCATTCTGAAGGTTGACTTTTAGTTTTATTGATTGTTTCTTTCACTGTGCAGAAGTTTTTTTATCTTGATGAATTCCCAGTACTTTATTTTTGCTTTGGTTTCCCTTGCCTCCAGCCACGTGTCTAGTAAGAAGTTGCTACAGTCCATTCCGAAGAGGTTGCTGCCTGTGTTCTCCTCTAGGATTTGATGGTTTCCTGTGTCACAGTTAAGTCTTTCATTCATTTTGGATTTATTTTGTGTATGGTGTAAATGGTGTAAAAAAGTGGTCCAGTTTCTTTCTTTGCACGTTGCTGTCCATTTTTCCCAACACCATTTGTTGAAGAGACTATCTTTTTTCCATTGGGTATTCTTTCCTGCTTTATTGAAGATTAGTTGACCATATAGTTGTGGGTCCATTTTTGGGTTTTCTGTTCTTTTCCATTGACCTGTGTGTCTGTTTTTGTGCCAGTACCATACTGTTTTGTTTTGTTTTTTCTTTAAGATTTTATTTATTTATCTGTCAGAGAGAGAGAGAGAGAGAGACTGAGCAAGCAGGGGAAATGGCAGGCAGAGGGAGAAACAAGCTCTCCTCTGAGCAAGGAACTCAATGTGGGACTTGATCCCAGAACCCTGGGATCATGACATAAGCCAAAGGCAGATGCTTTATCGACTAAGCCACACAGGTGCCCCTATACTGTTTTGATCACTACAGCTTTGTAATATAACTTGAAGTCCAGAATTTTGATGCCTCCAGCTTTGTTTTCCTTTTTCAAGGTTGCTTTTTCTATTAGGTGTCTTTTGTGATTCCATACAAATTTAGGATTGTTTGTTCTCACTCTGTGAAAAATGCTGGTGTCATTTTGATAGGGATTGCATTAAATGTGTAGATTGCTTTGGTAGTATAGACAATTTAACAATGTTTGTTCTTCTAATCCCTGAGCATGGAATGTTTTTCCATTCCTTTGTTTCATCTTCAATTTCTTTCGTAAGTGTTGTATAGCTTTCAGAGTACAGAACTTTTACCTCTTTGGTTAGGTTAATTCCTAGGTATCTTATGGTTTTTGGTGAAATTGTAAAAGGGGTCAATACCTTAATTTCTTTTTCTGCTGCTTCATTATTGTTATATAAAAATGCAACAGATTTCTCTATGTTGATTTTGCATCCCACGACATTGCTGAATTCATGTGTTAGTTCTAGCAATTTTTTTGGTGGAGTCTTTTGGGTTTTCTACACAGAGTATCATGCTGCCTACAGGAGACTCATTTTAGAACAAAAGACACCTCAGATTGAATATGAGGGGATAGAGAACCACTTATCATGCTATTGGATGTGGAAAGAAAGCTAGAGTAGCAATATTGTATCAGACAAACTAGATTTTAAACCGAAGACTGTAACAAGAGATGAAGAAGGGCCCTATATCATAATAAAGGGGTCTATCCCACAAGAAGATCAAACAATCGTAAATATTTATGCCCCAACTTGGGAGCACCCAAATATATAAAACAGTTAATAAGAAACATAAAGGAACTCATTGATAATAATACAATTATAGTAGGGGACTTTATCCCCACTTACATCAATGGACAGATCATCTAAGCAGAAAATCAATGAGGAAACAATGTCTTTGAATAGCATACTGGATCAGATGGACTTAACAGATATATTCAGGACATTTTACCCCAAAGCAGCAGAATACACATTCTTTTTGAGTGCACATGGGACATTCTCCAGAATGGATCACATACAAGGTCACAAATGAGGCTTCAACAAGTACAAAAAAGATTAAGATCATACCATGCATGGGGTGCCTGAGTGGCTCAGTTGGTTAAGCATCTGCCTTCAGCTCAGGTCATGATCCTAAGGTCTTGGGATCGAGTCCCGCATTGGGTTCCCTGCTCCGCGGGGAGCCTGCTTCCCCCTCTGCCTCTCTCTCTGTCTCTCTCTCTGTCTCTCATGAATAAATAAATAAGATCTATAAAAAAAAAAAAAAAAAAGATCATACCATGTATATTTTCTGACCACACACTATGAAACTTGAAGTCAGCCACAAGGAAAATGTTTGAAAAGAACACAAATACGTGGGAGTTAAAGGACATCCTACTAAAGAATGAATGGTTCAACCAGGAAATTAAATAAAAAAAAAGAAATACATGGAAGCAAATTATAATGAAAACATGATGGTCCACAACTTTTGGGATGCAGCAAAAGCAGTCATAAGAGGGAAGTATATAGCAAATAGAGACCTACCTCAAGAAGCATATATTAAATCCTTAGATATATTTGGATAAAGCTGATATCTCTAGAATACTGAAAATTCCTGTTTCAAAATCTGCAATACGGTACATCACTCATAAATATATATTAAATTGAGTTTAATGCTGCCAATTAAGATAACATTAAGAAGAGGATTGTAATTAATTTCATGAATCTAATTTATGGGTTAATACACATGTTTATGGGTTATTACACATACTTTCTTTTCAATCTGTAAAGTGTGACATCACCTGTATTAATTTTGTTTGATAAATTTCTTTTATGATAAAATAATTAGTTCACAATAATTAAATATTTCAAGTTTTAACACTATGCTTTGACTTAATGATTCTTCAATGATATACACATTACATATTTTATTCAAAATTCTCCATTTTTTATATGAAGACAACATAGATATACACATATTCATTTTGAGACCAAAAAAAAAGTGTGTTCTTTTTACATGTACCTTTTTTTTCTATCTCTGGAGTTTTCAATTTTATTTAGTTTATCTGATATGTTGTCTTTAAATTAAATGCCATACTATATATGTTCCCACAATCCTGCAATTTATATTTCAATTGTTTGGCAATAATAAAGACTTCTAAGATTATGGAAAAACTGGCAAAATCTATTTAAATATTTGATACTCAATCCAATTTTTACTTTTGTTATTTCCATATATTGTTCTCATGTTGCAAAGATAATTCTATCTAAAGTCATCTCAGAGAATAAAATTAATTTAGATAATATTCTTTTGAGATTGAAAAACTGGTCATCTTTGTTAGGTATCACATCTTTAGCTTTCTGCACATGTTAACATACAAAGTCAAATCATTATGCACTCTAGGAAAGCCTTATAAATGTTAATGGATGTGTTAACCACTGATGGACTAAATGTTAAAGCATATGATTCTTATTTCTTTTCCTTCATTTCTTTACTTTCAGAAAGTTTGAACTATTATTTTGTTGATGGCAGAGTTGGATCTTTTTTGGAAAATCTCAGTAGCTCTGATGATGGTCTTGAACATATTTTCAATTGCTTATATTAAAACTTACCACTTTCTCCATCTATGTTTCTCTCCACACCACTAACAAGGTAAAAACTTGGAATCAATATATACCAAAGCTTAAATGATAATAATAACTAATATTAAAAAAATGCCATGTGCCTGGTTCAGGTTTAAGCACTTAACATGTATTAATTTGCTTAAGTCTTACAGAAATCCCATTTGGATATCAGTAGTATTATCAGATTATCAATTCTACTTAACAGATGAGGAAATGGAATCAGGAAGAGCTAACGTAATTTCCTCAAGGTCACACAATTTGAAAATGACAGAAGCATAACTCAAACCCAGATGGTCTGGCCCCAGAGATAGCACTCTTCTTCTTTATTTTTTACTAGCTTTTTAAAATTTTAAATTATGCTAATGGAGACACAAAATGCTGTTGTTACACTAAAATGCAAATGCTAACATGGCACATTGGAAATTGACAATGACTTCACTGTTACTTCTTTGTACCATACTGGAATATTGAATATGTTGTGGATAAGCTGCACTTACCTTGGGATGAAAATGTTTCCGTTGTATACTTTTACTGTATGCCTAAAAATTCCAGAGAAAATCTTAATTAGGAAGTGATTTAAATAGAGGTACACTGATCATTCTGGTAAAGAAGAAAATAACTAGCTACTTGAACCATATTTTTGTTGCTTTTTCCTGAAGTCAACTAAAAGCAGGTAACCGTAGGAAGGATAGAGGTGAATCTAGATCTTTATCTCAACTTGATAGAAGAAAAAAGAAACAAACAAACAGAAAAACAAAAAACAAAACCTTATCTTTGATCTCTAAGTTTCAGTGTAGAATCTACTATTAAATTCTATTAAAGTTCTCAAATGTAGTGTTAGGCCAGACTGAATAATTATATATTAATGAGAAACTATTAATATTTCTATATTTCTATATCCTCAATAACCAGTGACTTGCTGGAATGACTCACAGAACTCAGCATATAGTTGTATTTGTGGCTAAGGTTTATTAAATTGCAGAGATACATGACAGGATCAGAAAGAAAAGATGGCACAGGCAGAATCTGGAGAAATCCATGCACACACGCACAGGTTATCTTATGCTCCCTTCCTCCTGTGAATAGTCTGAGTATGCTCATTTCTCCAGCAATAAAAAAGACATAACATGTACAATTTTTCTATTCCAGGAGTCCCGTTAATGATTTAACACCCAAAGTTCTTTGTGATAGTACTGGTTATGTAGACTACCCTCAGTAATTTAGCACATACAGAAATTCAGACTTTCATAAAGAAACCAAGAACTAAGGATAAACCACATTATTTGTATGCACAGTCTAGGCAGTTAACCACCCTTATCAGTTAAGGAATGGTTTGCGTGCCAAGTTCCCAACCTTGTAAGAAGCCTCAGTTGCTATCCTAACATTTTCTGCACAATTTTATATATATATATTTTTAAAGATTTTATTTATTTATTTGAGAGAGAGAGAGAGCACATGAGAGGGGGGAGGGTCAGAGGGAGAAGCAGACTCCCTGCTCCGGGATCATGACCTGAGCCGAAGGCAGTCGCTTAACCAACTGAGCCACCCAGGCGCCCCTGCACAATTTTATATTTTATACTATAATTTTAATGGATTTGTCTTAGGGGCCATAGGTTAAGGTCATCCTCTGGGTATAACTGGCATTTCTGGTCTCAAGCATCTTGGGAATGAGGACTCCAAATATAGATGTAAGCAAGAGATGGGACTCCTAAACTTTAGAATTCTCTCTTATGTGAAAACAAGGTGCATTTCTATTGCAGTGAAGAAGATGACAAGTTGTATAAATACATATTGGATTCTAATGGGAAGAATTGGGAATTTGGAATATAAGATCAAATATATCTTGTATCCAATCTAATTTTCTCTGTTGAAATTTCTATCATTTTGCATTAGTTTCCTATTACTGCTATAACAATTTACCATAAAGCTAATGGCTTAAAGCAACACAAATTCATTATTCTCTAGTTCTATAGGTGAGACATATGACAGCTTTTTTGGGGCTGAAATCAATGAGTTGACAGGGCTGCGTTCTTTTCCAGATGCTCTAGGCATATATCCATTTTCTTGCCTTTCCCAGCTTCTAGATGCTGTCTGCATTCCGTGACTCATGACACCCCTTCCTCAGTCTTCAAAGCAGGAAACATTACCTCCCTGATCCTGAACTGTTGTTACATCTCTTTCTCTGACTGTCCTCTTCTTCCCACCTCTTGCACTTTTAAGGATGCTTTTAATCAAATTGGGCCCACTCATACAATCCAGGGTAGTCTCCCTATTTCTTCCTATTTTAAGATCATTTGATTAGCGACCTTAGTTTCGTCTGGAACCTTAATTCCTTTTGTCCATGGAATCTAACATATTCACAATCCCAAAGTTGTGGACTTTGTGGGGCCGTTATTCTTCCTACCATACCTTATAAATCTTTTTAGCAATAATAGTGGTAATAGTAATAAACTCTAAAACTAATTAATGCTAGTATAAGACACTCTTTTAAGTACTTAATATAAATTAATATAAATTAACTGATTTAATATCTCCTATAGATCTATGAAACAGGTACTGTTTCCACATTTTATCAGAAAGGAAGCTAAGGCATGGCATGTATAAGTCATTTGCCCTGTGTCACATAACTAACATGTGAACAATATATATATTTTTTTAATTTTATTTATTTGTATGACAGAGAGAGACAGAGAGAGAGAGGGAACACAAGCAGGGGGAGTGGGAGAGAGAGAAGCAGGATTCCTGTCCAGCAGGGAGCCTGATGCAGGGCTCGATCCCAGGACCCTGGGATCATGATTTGAGCTGAAGGCTGATGCTTAACACCTGAGCCACCCAGGCGCCCCTGAACAATATATTTTGAGCCCAATAAATGTGATCCAAGGAACATGCTTTTACCCACCATCCTTTCCTTCCTCTGTTGACTTTATAGTCACCTCTTAGATGTGTAAGGGGAAGTAAAAAAATGGGCCTGATTGATACTTTGAACAGAATAGAAATAAGAATATAACCCTTTCCTCCAAGACAGTGTGATGTTTGTAGGAATGGTCTATGAAAGAGTTAAGCATTATCAAGGTGAATTGTGACTTATGTGAGAATGAACAATGATTTTATAAGTCAGAAACTGAGTAAAGGATGAAATGCTGATTGATGAATAAGTTGTTGTGATACAAAGTTTTTCTCCTGTAAACATTCAAGAAAAGAAGAGTGGGACTCAGATTTTTTATTTTTATGTATATGTAAACTATCAGAATACATATATTAGATTTATCAGAAGAATTTTATTTATCTATTTGAGAGAGAGAGCATGAGCGAGAGAGCATGAGTGAGAGACTATGAGCAGTGGGGGGAAGGGGCAGAGGGAGAAGGAGACTCCCCGCTGAACAGGGAGTCTGGTGGGTAAAGAGCATGTCCCTGATCCCAGGACCCTGAGACCATGACCTGAAGCAAAAGCAGACACTTAACTGAGCCACCAAAGTGCCCCTACATTTGTCAGAAGAATTTAAAAATATAATAAATACATAAATTTACTAGATGCTATTATTTTAGTTAAAATAAATGACTTTTGGGCACCTGGGTGGCTCAGTTGGTTAAGCGACTGCCTTCGGCTCAGGTCATGGTCCCGGAGTCCTGGGATTGAGTCCCACATCGGGCTCCCGGCTCAGTGGGGAGCCTGCTTCTCCCTCTGACCCTCTCCCCTCTCATGCTGTTTCTCTGTCTCTCTCTCTCAAATAAATAAATAAAATCTTTAAAAATAAATAAATAAAATAAATGACTTTTTAAGGTGCAACAGTTATCTATTGCCACAATAACAAACACCACCAACCTCGGTGACATACAATAAATATTCACTTAGCTCATGAGTCTTCAGGTTTCAGGGTTATGGACTGGACTCAGCTTATTTCAACTAAGCTCACTCATGTAACTGTATGATCATTATAGGTCATCTACCTGGCTCTGCTGATCTTGACTAGGCTCATTCACATCTTGTGCTAGGTTGACTTTTGGATGGTTTAGAATGACTGGAGACATTTAGGATATTTGACTCTGTCTTATATGTTTTTCAACCACCAGTGGGCTAACTTGGGTATTGTCTTACTACAATATTTGAAGTCAAGAATGGGCCCGTTTAGCTACATAATTTATTATCAAGTTTGCTTATGTGAGACTTGTTAAAATAATGTTGGCAAAGTCAAGTCAAATGGATGAGCTCAGAATCAATAGGATGGGCTGCACAAAGTTATATGGAAAAGGTTGTGGATACAGGGAGGCTAAGTATTTGGAGCTGTTAAGGTATCCAAACTATTACAGAAATTACAAATTTAATAAAATATTATACGGATAATAATAAAAATTAAAGGGCACATATTGTGATGAGCCCTGGGTGCTATATGTAAGTAATGAATCATTAAATTCTACACCTGGAACTAATTTTACCATATGTGGTAACTAACTAGAATTTAAATACAATCTTGAAATTAAAAAAAAAAAAACCTACAATGTTTGGAATATCAAATGCTGTATTGTTTTACGTAGGCATTATAAATAACCATTTTAGTAAATATATGAAATTTGTAATATCCCAACTTTATACATTTTCCCCACCTCCTGAAAGGAAACATACTTGGCTGAGTGGGAAGCGATGCTTCCTGGGAAAGATGAGGTCCTGATGCTCTGAAAAATCCTTCATTAAGGATTAACAAATCTCTTAGTTGCCCTAAAAGTCCAACATAATAAGCTTAGATGTTTACAAAACTAACATTTGCAATTGTATGATATATATCTAATACCATCACCATCTTCTTACGTCATATACAATAATGCATATATATATCACATGTATCTGCCTGCATAACAGTAATGTAGTGATTTCTATGACGCCAAGGTGGGATGGAGCTAAGATAGAATAAATGACTATTGCCTCCCAAAAATCTGTGTTACATTTAATGAAGTAAATAACTTTCCTCTCTGTATTAGCATCTTTGCTTGTAGACCTCAAACTACAATTAGCTTTACAGATTAATATCAATATCTGTTATTTTTATTGTATAAATTGTATTAATATGACTAAAAAATTCAAATAATTTCAAATAGAAATAAATAGAAACTTTTAAAAAGAGTCCTAAAAAACAGCAGTTATAGACTGAATGTTTTTGTTTCCCCAAAATGTATATGTTGAAACCCTAACCACCGGGGAAGTTATTTGAGGATGCAAGGAGAAGGCAGCCCAAAAAGACAGCCCTTACTTGAGACAGACATTCCTGGGACCTTTATATTAGACATGTAAACACTAGAACGAAGAGAAAATAAATTTCAATTGTTTAAGCCACCCAGTCTGTGGCATTTTTATGGGAGCCCAAGACGACAAGACAAATATGCAAGTAGGTGTCTATACATGTCTAAATGTTTGAATGTTAATGTGTTTATTTTACCATAATTGGGGACATAAAAGAAAGTTTTAAAATCATACATAATGCAAATGTGTTCAAGTGTTTTGTAAGAATGCATAATATATTTTAAGTGAGAAATGTTCAATGATGCATTAATATAATACTTTATACTTCTCTGTGGGATTTTACACTATAAACAGATTTTCAACTTATTAACCAACAAAAATTAGAATATTACTACAAATGGAAGTTGTGAAAATGTATGATAGTAAATGATAATAAAGATGCTACGAGAAAAGAGGCATTGGGTGCCTGGGTGGCTCAGTTCGTTGAGCAACTGCCTTCAGCTCAGGTCATGATCCTGGAGTCCCGGGATCGAGTCCCGCATCAGGCTCCCTGCTCAGCAGGGAGTCTGCTTCTCCCTCTGACCCTCCCCCCTCTCATGTGCTCTCTCTCTCCTCTCATCCTCTCTCTCAAATAAATAAATAAAATCTTAAAAAAAAAAAAAGAGGCATTAACATTCTTTCTTATTTATTATTTCATACTTCATTATTATCCTAAACAATATAAATACATATATATGTTCTATAAAATAACTTGACCATGTTGTGCAGGTGAAGTTATAGTAGTAAAATAAGCTTATTATTAAAATATAAATCTAAATCTAATTTTAAAAAATGGGTGTTATATACACACATTTGTAAGAATATCTACTTGCATGTACTTAATAGTTAAAAGAGTGCTTACACATATTGTTAGTACATGATAGATTATATGTATGTGTGTACAAAATAAAAAATTAGCTGGTAATATTCCATTATCCCATAATAATGTCATAATTTAATATTCAAATGAAAAATATGTAATATATATTCTGAACTACACTGAGTCTTCTAGCACTCATAATGCCAAATAAAATTTTATTATTACCTAATGAATCCATAACTTACATTAAAATATTAAAATGTATTTAGGCTTCTTGTTTTAAAAGTTTGCATCTATTAAAGTTGTTAAATTGTCAGGTTTTAAATGTGAATTGACCTACAAAGTCAAATGAAAATACTTGGATACTCAATTAAAATCCTTAGTTAATGTCATTTGAAGAAGCTAGGGAATTAGTTAATAGAATTAGAAATATTTAAAAAGCAGAGTACATTTAATAATAAATTATTGTGGTGAGCATAGATAATGTTCTTTATTTTCTTTTTGGAAATAGTGTAAACAATTATTTTTCTGCCTTTTAAAACTGTATCTAAACACTTTACCTCTACCAGCAATTCTGAAATAAAGATTAAATCTGTGTCTGTTTATAATGTAAATGATCACCTTCCATAATTACAATATTGTAAAAGGGCCATGTATAATAGACAAATAATCATGATTTTGACACTGTTTCTTTATAAGAAAGTTTTTTGGTGCATTCGAAAAGATCATCAGAAATGGTTTAGTACCTTTTCTATTTTATTATGCATAGAAGAATATCTAATGTCCAATATTATTATTTCAGTTGGGAAATAATACCTAAGAAATTAAACACAGTTAAATTATATAACATACTTAAATGAATAGGACAGAACAACATTTTTAGTTTTTTTAGTTATTTAGGCCATATTTACCTTGTAGTTATACCAAAAAAAGTGTTTTTCACATTTTTCTACAAAATTTTATACTTTTTAAAATATTTAGGGGTGCCTGGTGGCTCAGTCAGTTAAGCGTCTGCCTTCAGCTGCCTTCAGCTGAGGTCATGATCTCAGGGTCCTGGGATGGAGCCAGCTTTGGGCTCCTTGCTCAGCAGGAAGCCTGCTTCTCCCTCTCCCTCTGCCTGCCACTCCCCCTGCTTGTGTTCTCTCTCTCCCTCTTTTTCTGTCTCAAATAAATAAACTCTTTAAAAAAAAAAAATTTAATCATCACAGACTTCAGTGTACCACTATTTTTTTTAAATGATAAAGAAGTATATTACTTTATATAATGGTTGATCTAGATTCACTGGATTAGAATACAAGCACTTGTTTTTAAGATTTTATTTATTTATTTGAGAGAGAAAGAGAGCGAGAGTGCACAAGCAAGGGGGAGGGGCAGAGGGAGAGGGAAAAGCAGACTCCCTGCTGAGCAGGGAGCCAGATCATGACCTGAGCTGAAGGCAGACACTTAACAGACCAATCCACCCAGGTGACCAGAATACAAACACTTCTTTCATCAGATTTTCTTTCAATAAGCTTTGCAATGATAAAGCATGCAATGTATCATGATCAAGTATTACATGTTTTCTAAAAATAAGACATCTGAATTTATATCAATTTTAAAATAGAACTAGTAGAAATTGTTTATTAATTACAATGAAGTATTTTAACAAGAATTTTGACATTTAATTCATAATTTGACCTAACAAAACAACTAAACAAGAAATATGTAAAAATAATTCCAGTCTTCCCACAAAGATTTGGAGAATTCAATACTTAAAAAGGACAATGAAAGCTAAATTGAAGGAACTCACACACACACACATACATGCACATACTCATACATACAACAAAGGGTCTTTAAAATTCAGCATGAAAGTCTTGCATATTATTATAGTATAAAATCTCTACAATGGTTAGTATATTAGTGCATGATAGTAAACTCAAAGTTATGATCATAAATAGTGGAGCTTCATCACATTTTATCCCTCTGGGATTCATCTTCTTTTGTAAAAAAAAAAAAATTACTACAAGGAGTAAAGTTTCCTTATAATTTCACTTTTGGGTTGTTTGTTTTGGTTCTAAAAAACTAACGAATTATTCATAATTTTAAAAATTAATATTAGTGGACACAGAATCTCTATAATTAGATTAACTATCTTTCCATAACATACAAGATATTTGCCTAAGGAAGTTAATATGCTTTATTCAGCTGTCATATTTCCAAGGTTTTGAAATTTGCTGTTTTAATACAGTTTTAATTTTAAAATATCCCTCTGTACTGTTGGGGATAGAAGACATGCATTAAAAGTACATGATAAGATTTTGCAAGTCTTGGCCTCTCCTAGCCATGTTCCAAAATTAGAGGTTCCAACTTAACAAAACTTTATTGCTATTAGGTTTTCATCCAAAAGTGTAATACATCAAGTGTTACAGTTGGCTAGTTTGCTTGAAGAACTTTTTTGCTTGGATTATAGCATTAAAGCACAAAATCTTCGGTGCAATGTCATTTTCCCTCTAATTTAAATAATAGACTGAGCTAAAATCCATAGATAGCAAGAAAAATAAAAGATCATGAGAAACACAACAGCAAGGGAAACTGTTTAAGAGAATGAACTGTTATCTTCAAATCGTTCCAGCTGTTTTAAAGTTGTTCTGATATTGGAACCAGGAACTTGTAAGAGTAGACTAACCATCATTTCAATTAAGTTTTCACCTAGTTTAAGAAGTGTAGTTTTATTATATTTCTCATGCCAAATTATGACATAGTATATAAAGCAACAGGACCTTGGTCGTCATCACTAATACTGGGAAAACAAAATCAGTCCTTTCTTGGGATCATTTTCCTCTATTTCAGTATCTCTAGTTTTGAACTAGCATTTCTGATACTATTAGAAGGCCCTTGAAAGAAAGTTCACCTTGTGTTTGCCTGGACAACACATTTCAAACACTTCAAACACATTTCAAACCCACCGTTGCTGAATCAATTATTATCCTTTCTTATTTCTTGAAAAGAATGGAGAGCAATTTATGTCAAAATATGGAAGTTCTCATAGTGGCATGCCTGTTTTTCGATTAATGTAAGTATTATGTTAAAATTACAATTCTGTCTCCTTGATGCTTGAAATTGACACACATTTTGTTATTCAGTAAAAATTATATTTTCAAATTATGAATTATTCTGGATATGCAAGAAATTAGCAAAATATTTTCTATATTTCTATTGAAATGATTCTGCATTATGAAATAAACAATGCATGCCATTTTTATAAGTTTAATCACAGTATGACTGTACATTCAGTTGTATTAGAAGCATTGCTGACTAAAAGTAATGTTTTATTCCAAGACTAAATATTTCAATTTTCTCATTTCTTTCTAAGTTTGTCATCTTACTCATTAACTTTTAATTTTTAATTTTAATCTTATAATTTTAACTTTTAATGTTATAGCCTAAAAACTGCTCTTACTTTTACACATTATTTTCAATAAATAAGGGGACAAATATGAAAAAAGTGGTGCCTAAGATGTTCTTATTTGTTCTGATTTGATTCTCTTAATTATAATTAATAAATGATATTAAATGATATATCAGTTTTCATTAAAGCTAGTTAGATAAATAAAGTACAGATTAGATGCAAATAAAAATATAGGTAATTCAAATTAATGTGATATCTTGGGGTGCCTGGATGCCTCAGATGGATAAGCATCTGCCTTCAGCTCAAGTCATGATCCTAGGGTCCCGGGATCCAGCCCCACATGGGGCTCCCTGCTCAGTGAGGAGCCTGCTTCTCCCTCTGCCTCTGCTGCTACCCCTGTTTGTGCACGCTCTCTCTCTCTGTGAAATAAATAAATAAATAAAATCTTAAAAGAAATAAATATGACATTTTAATATTGCCTTTTGTTTACATTATTTAAGAGTATTTTTATAAGAACGACTAGTAGAAGTAATAATGATTTAATCATTCATCATTCAAATATTCCTGCATGAATTTTGTAATTCTGACCTTATATTATTTAAATGTCACATTACATTACTATGACATTTGAAACCTCAACATATCTAACTGAATATGTTGGTTCACTTGAACCTATAGCCAGTTCTTGACTTAATATGCCCTAATTAATGTGATGACATTAATTTTTAGTTTCTAAATGCATTGGCTTACTTGGAAATTAGGAAATATAAAATAATTTTTTTAAAGATTTTATTTGTTTATTTGACAGAGAGAGAGATAGCGAGAGAGGGAACACAAGCAGGGGGAGTGGGAGAGGGAGAAGCAGGCTTCCCGCGGAGCAGGGAGCCCAATGTGGGGCTGGATGCTAGGACCCTGGGATCATGACCTGAGCTGAAGGCAGATGCTTAAAGACTGAGCCACCCGGGTGCTCCTAAAATAAATTGTTATATCAACTAAACATTCTTATATAAATACAAAAATATAAAATTACATATAGATACCTGGGTATCTTATGAGCTGCTGCATGATAAAGCCAGTGTAAATTCTGATTACCACGTTCAATGTATTTTCATTTGGTTTTTAATTTTTAAAATAAAAATGTTACATTGCATTCTTTTTTATAAGATGGTACACAAGGATTTAGTACTACTTTTCAAACGGATTATAAAATTTGATAACTTTAGTATTAAGTAAACCATTTATTCTTAAAGTTACTTTAATAAAATATAGATATCAGTTTGTTATCTCAATTAAATTGAATTCATTTATTTAATAAGTGTGTTTTAACCACCTCGAAGCTTAAGTTATGTCTTTTGATATCCATTGGAGTTTCCAATAACTTGAGATTCTGTCCAGTTGTTAAAGGTATATGTAAGGCTCGTATTTTTTACTTTTATCTCCATCTCAAATTTTATATGCAATAAGGACGTACAGAAGTAATTTTTTATTTTTTTGTCTTAGGTAATAAATGGCTATATTTTGATTATTTTTTTCCATGAAGTATGTGTTTTCTTGTCAATTTTCTCATTGATAATATAGTTTTTTATAAGTTAATATAAAACTTAGTAAAGCATCAAATATTTTAATAACTTTGAAGTATTTTGATCTCTTCGTTTTCATTGACTTTAATGATATATCCCTGTAATCATGTATTTTCATATTTGCCATTTTTCCTCAAACATGCTTTCTTTATTTATTCTAAGCCAAAAAGTCAAATTCTGGGTAGATTGAAAAATTCAATCTTAAAGTATTTTTTGATTCACTATGGAATGCACTCAGCAATATTTACTGAGAACATGTTAATGTCAGGAACTTTTTTAAGCATTAAATATAAAATTGCTAACATTTAATTAATAACTTGAAATTTGATGGTTTCATTTTATAACAGATTTAACAAAATATTTATTTATAAATTCACTGAAAGTTCACACATCACGATTCTCTATATTATTAAAAATAATCTAACGCCTGGTATTGGTGCCATGGCACACAAAAGTGAGAAGTTTCTTTAATTTTTTTTAACTAGGTCCTGTCATTCAACTGCATTTGTATATCGTTTTCCAAACTCTTTTTTAAATGAGCTCATATTGGGGTTCCTGGGTGGCTCAGTCTTTAAGCGGCTGCCTTCAGCTCAGGTCGTGATCCCGGCGTCCTGGGATCAAGCCCCGCATCGGGCTCCCTGCTCCACGGGAAGCCTGCTTCTCCCTCTCCCCCTCCTCCTGCTTGTGTTCCCTTTCTCGCTGTGTCTCTCTCTGTTAAATAAATAAATAAAATCTTTAAAAAAAATAAAATAAAAAAATGAGCTCATATTACTTACACTAGTCTTTCCAGACATGATGATTAAGATAATTTTCTTTATAAGAATAGTTTCATTTTCTAGTTTCCCTTTTGTGCTTGCTATTTTTATTATGCTAAACTGTTCACAAAGTTTCCACATGATATATTAATTTGTAAGTACAAGATATCATTTATAACTTTTAATTTTCTTTTCTATCATGATGCAGTTTCCATCTCATACTGTGATTTTCTATCAATACACATCACAGAAGAAGGTGAATTTTCTTCCTAAAAATTCATCTAACTAGATGGATTCCCAGTATTTGAACAACGGCAGGCACTGCAGTGCATGACTAACGGAAATCAAACAAACCCATGTTTACATATTCTTTTCCAGAGTTCATCTGCTTAAACATCTTGTCCCTGATTACATTAAAAAAAATTGTCACAAAGTTTTCACAAATATATTCCAACTGCTGTAGATAGGCAGATTATGAAAATGTTAACATTATCCTGGAAGGAAACACAGCCCAATTATTTATCACAATCTATTTTAAATTAAATATTTGGAGTGGAAGGGGATGGGAGGGATAGGGTGGCTGGGTAATGGACATTGGGGAGGGTATGTGCTATAGTGAGCGCTGTGAATTGTGTAAGACTGATGAATCACAGACCTGTACCCCTGAAACAAATAAGACATTATACGTTAATTAAAAAAAAAAAAATTTAAAGAAAAAAAAAGTAAAAAGTAAAGTAAATATTTGGTTTTTACTTTTTTCCTGAAAGAATTTTCTAGGAAAACAACAGTGAACAATGGAAGAAAAAAGTTAAATGAGGAATTATTTACTGTATGTTCTCAGTTTTAAATATTTGTTTAGTTGAGGTGTGAAAATTGAATATCAATAAGAGTATCTTTTCATCTCATTATTATGCATTATGCTTTCTTATTTTCTAAATCATAATATTTATTGTAGAATTCTAATCTGATTTCACTGTATCGTCTAAATCAGATTTAAGAATCTTGGCATCTGCTTCTTCTTACTTTTTTTTAGAGTTTAGTGTTTCTTAAGCAATGTGTTTAGCATTTTTAGAATTCTGCTTTTATTCAAAAGGTAATCCAAAAAAAAAAGACATTTAATCAGTTATGTTCATTTAATCAATTTCATGACAATAACTTAGTACTACAAAGTAATTTAAGTACATATGTTAGTTTTGACCAAGTAAAGGTCAAAAATACCGTAGCATAATTTTTTTAAATAAAGAAATTATTGTAATTTAAAAGGAAGTAAGATAGGGATGGTTTAGTCATTACTTAGCATCTGTTAGATATGTCATACTCATTTTGTGAGTGTGGTTTCCTATTCAACACAACATCATATATCACATGCGTGTGTTTTTTATGTTATATTTTGCATAATTTGTACTAATTTTAAATATTTTTATTGATTTTGTGTTGCTTAAAGTATAACTTTTCAGCTCGATTTATCTTTTCACTTATATAAACAATATAAAGAGAAAATCTAATTTAAGACCATATCATCAAAATTTTACTTACTATTTAATGGTGCTTACGCATTATTCAATTTATTATGAGTTTTGAAGTTATCACTGTTGATGATAGGTGTTAGACACTTCTACCTTAAAGGGCATTAGGGTTGTCAAATCTTGAAAATTGCGTAGATAGCATGTTATCTACTTCTTAGCTATGTAGCTGGGAATGGGTATAAACACGGATGAAAAAGTGTGTCAGGAAGGTCTATTCCATGCATATTCTGACTAGATCAAAATATACACAGAGAAAACTAGTTGTTTTTCAATACTTTTCTGATTCATGGTTTCCATCTCAACTGACAGGTAGTAGATCTGTTGAAATCTTCTATCAGTTTTTATTTTCCAAACAAGTAATTTATTATAGAAACCCATTTACAAGGAGAAAGATATTAAGATAGAAACTTGAATGTATCACCCGTCTGCGTGTAGTATCTCTTCTACCACTGGCTTCTGAGAGAGGGGATTTTACATGAATAGAAGTTTGCAGGCCTCGAAACAAATAACTGGATGAAATGAAATAATCTATTTTTAGATTTTATTTATATTTTAGTTTGATGTCTTTTTAGCCCCTCTACATATTTATCTCACAGGATATAATTTCACCCAAAGTCAAACACTCTTATTATAACAACCCCTTTGCTCTCATGACTTTTTCTCCACTTCATAAGTGAGAGACAACTAAGAAGTCCCTTTCTTCTAGCATTTTGTTTCCTGTTGGAATTTTTTTCTTTGTATAGTATACCTGCATAGCATATTTATTTAATTTTTACTAATAATATAAAAAATAATAAAGGGAACCCAAAGGTGAGCATAAAATCTTGAAAGATGAGTGTTTAATATATTTTTACCACAGTCAAAGACTTTTATGTTGAAATTCAGAGGAGTGCTTAAGGTATTTACAGAAACAAAAAGTATATTTGTGTTAGTCTGCCAGGGCTGACATAACAAAATACCATAGACTGAGTGACTTAAACACAGAAATCTCTTTCTCACAGTACTAGAGTCTAGGGGTCCACGATCAGGTGCCATCATAATTGATTTCTTCTAATGTGGTATATATATATACAATGGAATATTATGCAGCCATCAAAAGGAATGAGATCTTGCCATTTGCAACAACGTGGATGGAACTGGAGGGTATTATGCTGAGCGAAATAAGTCAAACAGAGAAAGACATGTATCATATGACCTCACTGATATGAGGAATTCTTAATCTCAGGAAACAAACTGAGGGTTGCTGGAGTGGGGGGGTGGGGTGGGAGGGATGGGGTGACTGGGTGATGGACACTGGGGAGGGTATGTGTTCTGGTAAGCGCTGTGAATTGTGCAAGACTGTTGAATCTCAGATCTGTACCTCTGAAACAAATAATGCAATATATGTTAAGAAAGAAAAAAAGAAGAAGAAGAATGTAGCAGGAGGGGAAGAATGAAGGGGGGGAAATCGGAGGGGGAGAAGAACCATGAGAGACGATGGACTCTGAAAAACGAACTGAGGGTTCTAGAGGGGAGGGGGGTGGGAGGATGGGTTAGCCTGGTGATGGGTATTGAGGAGGGCACGTTCTGCATGGAGCACTGGGTGTTATGCACAAACAATGAATCATGGAACACTATATCTAAAACTAATGATGTAATGTATGGGGATTAACATAACAATAAAAAATTAAAAAAAAATAATTGATTTCTTCTAAGGCTTCTCTCCTTGACTTGCAAGACTGCTACCTTTTGTTGTGTCTTCACTGGGCCTTTTCTCTGGGCATACAGATCCCTGGTATCTCTTCCTCTTCTCATAGGAACATCAGTCATCTTAGATTAGGGTCTCCCCGCTATGACCTCATTCAACCTTAATTACTCTTTAAAGGCTTTATCTCCAAAATAGTCACATTGAGGTTTAAGACTCCTATGTATGAATTTGGTGGTGGGGAGGCATAATCCAGTCCATGAAAATACTCCTTCAGAATTAATGTGATAACTGGTTAAATGAGGAGGAAACATTGAGATGATATTTTCTGTTGTATGCTAATGTATTTTTTTTTTTCTATGCAGAAGGTGGTCAAGATACACAAGATGTTCAGAAATCCTGTTTTCTAATTGTAGGCAGAGGACATTTTCTAGTCTCCATGATGATAAGCAAGTTCTCTCCAATAAACTTGGGTAGGAGAGATGTATATCACCTTGGACTAGACCAAGACATCTTCCTTTCTTTCTCTCTTTGTTCATAGACCAGATCAAAGCAGTGTATCTTGTGTATGATTGGAAGAGACCTGGGAAAATGGAGATGCCACAAGAAGGAGGACACCAGAGTCCCTAAGTCTCCATATAAAGGTGCTTGGCAATTCCCTATTTGACTGTGTATATATAAGATGACACTTAATTTTGATGAGCCATCAAAATTTTGTGTTATTTGTTATCTTATTTTTTACTTAAATTATAGTACTTCTTTAAAAAAAAAACTAAAATATGTGGTATTGGTTTAATATTAAGAAAACTGGAAGCAAAGTAAATTTTAGTGTCTAGGAAGATGGCACAGTGCCTGTTATATGGTGGTAATATATTGGGTAAAACCGCTCTCTCATCTCCCATAACCTAAGAAGCAAACCACATATATACTGAATTGGTAGATATACAAGAAGAGAGTGGGAAATTAAAGTTCAAAATGTGTTTGGATTATTATTGGTTGTACTTGGTCGGATATTCCTATAAAAGATGAGTTCTGAAAGGAACCGAATAGTTTGTAAGCAGACATGAAAGGGAAAAAACTAATTCAAATATTCACAGTATTTGCACGGGTGGAAATGTCAACTGAGTCTAGATCCAGCTAAGAATTAAAATGCAAAGTTTTGTGCAATAAAAGACAAAACATTTTGTTAAATAATGTGACTCAATGCAAAGATCCCAACTTTAAGTGACTTCTCAAATTTAGGTGACATTTAGGCACCAGTCATTATGTTGTGAAAAAGAAAATAAGGGTTAGAGTTCTGCCTAACAGAAAACTATGAGTATGACTTCTTTTTTTTTTTTTAAAGATTTTATTTATTTATTTGACAGAGAGAAACACAGCAAGAGAGGGAACACAAGCAGGGGGAGTGGGAGAGGGAGAAGCAGGCTCCCCGCTGAGCAGAGAGCCCGATGTGGGGCTCGATCCCAGGACCCTGGGATCATGACCTGAGCCAAAGGCAGACGCTTAACGACTGAGCCACCCAGGCGCCCTGAGTATGACTTCTTAAACATGGATCCAATTGGAAGCAAATAGATAAAACAAAGATTAAAATTTTGGAGGATTTGTGTTGTCAAATAAGCCCTGCGGGGCGGGTGGGGGATAACTATTTCAAACTTCAAACAACTTTTGGTTCTCCAACCTTTCTAAAGGTTTCAAAGAGTTGGAAATATACAGTCAAAGGCATGATCCCCAAACTTGGTAAATAATGTGGGAGGGACATCTAAGAGAGATCAACTAAGGGTTTTGGGGAACAGTGGAGAAGGAAATTTCTATTAGAAAGCAAAATTAGGAAACTTCCCACACATCAAGAGTAAGATCCCCAGAATATTCCAGAATTTCTTTAGCTCAAAGCCTGTTCTTTGCCTCCTATTCTTCCTTTTTCTAAATGAGTATATTTCTTATAATCATCCTATCTCTTTCAATTCACTGTACTGAGTTTGGTGGGGAGATATATACTTACCTATTTTAGTTCCTACTTACTTGAGCGCAATGTACCATATCTGGCCATGATGATGAGAATCACATATCAATTGGAAATCCTGGGCTTTGAATAGCATGTAATGACTATAAGGGACTTTGTGGTGTCTTTAGTTTGGGGATAATGTATCGCGTATGTTGATAAAAGAATGAAACAGTAATTAGATTATCAAAAGGCAAAGTAATATAAGAAACTGGCTAGAAGTTTAAAATTCCATTTCTTTTTGGCGTATAGAGGAAGACTCTGTTTTCCAGCCTCTCTTGAAGTTAGTTTGAGTCTTGTGATTTTTTTTTTTTTTAATGGCTAATAGAATATGGGTAGTTGTGATGTATTTCACTATCACATCTTATCGTGAAATGTTATGTGAAATCTCTTTTTTCTTCCTTTCCTTATTTTCGGGACAACTGATGGAGAGACAGAAGGACCCTGTAGGACTTCAATTTAGTCTAGTGTTATTATAAGATAGTGTTGCTAAAAGTTGGAATGAGTAAGGACTACTGTATCACTAGAAGAGGTGTACCTGAAGACCTAGACACACTAAGAGTTAAAACAAATTTTATTTTGTTAAGCTACTAAAATATTTGGTCATTTTGTTACATTATCTACTGTGAATTATTCTAAAAATACACATATTAACACATTTTCTAGTATTCATTTTCTCAGCAAATCCTTCCCTTCATTTTAGTACTTTTGTTTGTTTTGTGTTTTAATTCCTCACCTCCCCTACCACCATAACAGATTATTCCTAGGGAAAATAGAGAAAAAGACTTCTGTTTTACTTTTTAATTATTGACATTTGTTGAGAAATTGTCAGCCATTGTTCACTAGTACCATGTATCTTTAGTCATGTACTCATTATAGGTTCTTTAATGTTATGTATGCAGAAAGAAGAAATTTGAAATAAAGTCTAATTATAACTATAATGAATGACTGTGTTGACTTAAGGAATTGTCAAAATCTTTATACAGGGCCAGAGAAGAAAACAATATGTGTACAGCCTTGATTGAAACCAGGAAAAAGAGTCAGAGCTGTGTGGTATTTTATATATATATATATACACCCAAGAAAATTCCCTTTACCTAAAGAAGCATAACTATTGGGACACCTGGGTGGCTCAGTCAGTTAAGTGTCTGCCTTCAGCTCAGGTCATGATCCCAGGGTCATGGGATCGAGTCCTGCATTGGGCTCCCTGCTCAGTGGAGAGCCTGCTTCTCCCTCTCCCTCTGCTGCTCCCCTGCTTGTTCTCTCTCTGTCTCTCTCTGTCAAATAAATAAATAAAATCTTTAAAAAAGGGAAGACATTAAAAAAAAGAAGCCTAACTATTTAAGAGTTCCTAACAATTCATGACCCTTAATTTCTGTTGGCTTTTCCCCAGTATACACATGGGTTATGTCAAGCAGTGAAATAAAGAAAATTTTTATTTTTGTTTCATAATACTTGTCAAACTCCTATTCTAGATGTGAAAATTCTCCAACAACAGATATCATTGAGTCATGCTCACTTGGACCATTGTAGAGGAAAGAGAAAAAGTTCAGACCAACTCACAAAAAATAGAACTTTCTTTTGAATTTTCAGATTTTTTTTTTTTTTTTTTATGTGGGGGTGATTCTGGTAGTGTGCTGAGAGTTGAAGATTTTTAGTTTGGTCATTTTATAAACACAGCAATGAGGCATTGAAGTTCTTTAGCACTCTCTTTAGAATATGGGAATGCTAATTGCTTATTTGCCATAATTTTGTGGCTTTATCTGCAATTCTAAGATCAGAAAAAGTATATCTTCTTGATAAAAACCTTGATCTCTTACAGGGCAAGCAATTAAGTCTACAACTACTTACTAAATCAGATATTTCCCCCAAAGTTCTACTTACATATTTGGGTTTGGTTTGTTTTATTCTTATTTGATTATATGTTTTTATTTTGTTTAGTTTTCCCTTTATGTATAGAGCCATGAAAGAAGTATTTGGTTGATTTGTTTCTTTGCTTTCCAATTAACAGTGAATAAGTTTTTTTAATTCTCTGCCTTCTCAGTTGCAATATGAAGATAACATTTATGTTAAAGTGTTGGTATGAGGGGAATAGAAATAACCTATGTATAGTTTCTGCTAAATAGTACAAACTTCCATAACATAAGACTACTTAACAGGATTCACTTTGTCATGGTCAGTTTTTTTCCCCCTCATCATCTTGCACAGTGCCTCCCAGTGACTAAGTAATCAATTAAAGTCTGGCAAATGAATGAATGAATAAACAATTCAGTTATGTTTTACTGGAGAAATAACATTACCATATCATCACCCATTACAGATTGTTAGAATTCGCTTAAATGCCTGCATAAGTATACTTGTCCTGTAATGTCCTGTTATATAAATAACTTAAAAGCAAGTATCAATGGAAGAAAGTTTCTGGACCAGTTACTTCCAGGACATAAAATAGGTGTGCCTCTTGGGATTCTGCCTATCCCAGCCTACATGGGGTATCTTGAACACAACACAGAACAAAGTGAAACAGAATTTAAAGTTTAGAATAACATCATCCCCTTTAATTTTCTTTTTTTTTTTCCCTTTGTCCAGACTAGAGTAATTTGAAGACTGTATTATTGTTATGTTAACACTGAAGAGATGGAAGGATTGGAAAATCAAATGCTTTATCATTGTAAAGCAATAAATATGGTCATTTTAAAAACAAAACATAATACTCTCATGATTGGGTTTTTAGTAATTTGGTGTTTCATTCTGCACAGTTTTTATTTGAGGTCTTCCTTAAAATTCCTTACCTTTCAGCTAATGGTAAAGAAAAGTCATTCAGATCTCTTAAGAATGCATGTATTAGCAACTATTTCCATGCTACATCCAGCATTCCAGTGATCATTTAATATCAAAGTTTCTCAGAAGACTGAATTGTTTAAGAGGGATGAAGAGTTAGCAATAGCTTTGCTTTTATGACATTACCTTTCTAATTCAGTTCCACCAAACCAGAAGATGAATGTGTGTTAAGGCAAATTTATCAGATTATCTAACCTACAAATGCCAACAAGGCAATAACTACTACTTCTGGAATAATGTGATGGTACCAGTATGGGACCACTCTCTCTTTTTTTTTTTTTTCTTATCATGTTTTAAATTATCCCTGGATTTCATTTAAGTTGAATTTTATTCTTGTGGATCAGTAAAGATTTAAATACAAAAGCATTTTTAAAGTTACAGTGTTTGCAGTTTTGATTATTTGAGATGTCCCTACTCCATTGTCTGGTTACCTAGGAAACAACCATGTGACAGAGTTGGACTCCTATTACCTAAGTCCTACTTGATTGTGTTATATTTGTTTTATACTTTGTAATACAGTTGGCTATTCCTAGTTTGTTCCAATATTCATATCAGAAATGGTTTAGTTAGCTTTGTGATGCTCTATTCATAGGTGTATTATAGATGCCATGTATTTAGTTTCCTTTTATACAGCATTACTGCATATTGATTTGCATCAAAGTAGGGTTTATTATGCAGGTATGGTTTATTATGTTGCTGATGCATCATATTTAAACAGCAATGAAAATTAACTGCAGTGCATGCTCAACAGCTAATTTTCAAACTCAGAGCTTTTGGGGGTATGCTGGTCACCCATATATTTAAAAGGCAAGAAGATTTAGCCAGTTTATTGCTGACCTTTAATGCTATTTGTGCATGGTTTTATGATGCCATTAAACTAGTTTGTGAATAGTAGATTTAATACTGAAACTGTGTTGGCTGTTCCTTTAGGGTAGAGAAAAGACATTACTGAATGGGGAACTGAGACTAACAAAGCTGCATGCATGTGGTCAACTTTCTCACATCCACAGAATCAGGAGAAACTGTAGATAACTATGTTTGACCTGAGATACTTATACCCTTTGATTTGAATGTACGTGTTTCTGAACTTTAGAAATATGTAACACTTCAAGCAAAATGTGTAAATCTCTCTCTAAAATCTCTCCGTAGAGTTTCCCTGTCTTTGTAATCCTGTTCAGTACCTTTACCGCACCTATTTTTAAAATGAGATCAATTAATTAACTACCAAAAGAGATAATAGGGGAACAGCTTAATGCCAAGACCAGCTGCATGTTAGACTTGCTGACTTTTATAACCTGTGTAACAAGTGACATTTCTACATTATGGTAAGATTTATTTATGCAATTGCATTTACACAAAAATGTTAGCTGACAAGGAGCTACTAAATGTCCCACAAAATGTGGAAGCAATAGTACTTGCTTGAGTAGTCATGTTGTATAACTTGCCGTCTCTTTCTTTTTTTTTTAAGATTTTATTTATTTGACAGAGACACAGCGAGAGAGGGAACACAAGCAGGGGGAGCGGGAGAGGGAGAAGCAGGCTCCCCGCCCAGCAGGGAGCCCGATTCGGGACTCCATCCCAGGACCCTGGGATCATGACCTGAGCCGAAGGCAGACGCTTAACGACTGAGCCACCCAGGTGCCCCGCCATCTCTTTCATTTTCCTTACTAGATGTTATCAGTTTACATTCCCATCAAGAATGTACAAGTGCTCCCTTTTCGCCATATTCTTGCCAGCATTTGTTGTCTCTTGTCTTTCTGATAATAAACATTCCAACAGGGGTGAAGGAATATCTCATTGTGGTTTTGATTTGCATTTCCCTGATAATTAGTGATGTTGAGCACCTTTTCATGTAACTGTTGGTCATTTGTATGTTTTCTTTGAGCAAATGTCTATTTAGATTCTTGGCCCATTTTTTTAAATTGGGTTATTTGTTTTTCTTTGTTTATTTGTTTGCTGTTGAGTTGTAGGAATGCCTTGTATATATTTTATGTTACCCCTTATTACATAGATGATTTGTAAATATTTTCTCCCATTCTATAGGCTGCCTTTTCATTTTGTTGGTAGTTTTCTTTGCTATGCTGAAGCTTTTTAGTTTGATTCAGTCCCATCTGTTTACTTTTGTTTTTGTTGCCTTTACTTTTGGTGTCAAATACATAAATAAATAAATAAATAAATAATCATTGCGAAGACTAATGTCAAAGAGCTTACCCCTTGTGTTTTCTTCTTCAAACTCCTCAAAATTGTAATGTGCCTCTGTTTACCTTTTGAAATTACCAAACTGTATTCTGATATTTTTACTACTTCTAGAATAGCAACATAGAGTTCTAAATATAGAATCTGTACCTTTATAGTTTTGGCTCTAAGTAATATCAATGTTATTTATGTATTTATTTATTTATTTATTTATTTTTTAAAGATTTTATTTATTTATTTGAGAGAGAGAGTGAGAGAGAGCGAGCACAAGAGGGGGGAGCGGGAGAGGGAGAAGCAGACTCCCTGCTGAGCAGGTAGCCCGATGCGGGACTCGATTCCGGGACTCCAGGATCATGACCTGAGCCGAAGGCAGTCGCTTAACCAACTGAGCCACCCAGGCGCCCTCAATGTTATTTAATATTGTATAAATCTTTAAGTGCGGTTATGGTTTTAGATAACTGCATCTTATGCAGCAACTCCTTTAACCAATAATGGGTGCATTTATACAGTAAAACCCTCCTTATAGTTAAATCTGCATTTGTCTCAGTCTACACAGTGTTTCCTTCAGTCACCACCAACTAATTGTAAATGTCTTGGACAATGAACTTATTTATAATTTAAGATGAGATTATCCCTATAATCATCTGTGATATTCTAGGATTCCTTATTCCTTGATGATTATTTTATCGAAGTATAATTGACATACAATATCCTATGAGTTTTAGGTGTTCATCAGAGTGATTCGGTATTTTAGTACATTATTAAATGATCCTCAGGATAAGTCTAGTTACCATCTGTTACCATAAAAAATTACTCCAATATTATTAAGTATATCCTCTATGCTGTATATTACCGTGACTTATTTATTTTATAAATGGACATTTGTGTCTCTTAATCCCCTTCAGCTGTTCCACCCATCTTCTCATGCCCCTCTCCTCTGGCAACTAGTTTGTTCTCTGTATTTGTGAGTCTGTTTCTGTTTTATTTTGTTTGTTTGTTTTGTCTTTGTTTATTGCTCTTTGAGAGAGAGAGAGAGAGAGAGAGAGAAGCAGGGAGGGCCAGAGGAAGAGAGAGAATTCTAAGCAGGCTCCATGCCCAGTGCAGAGACTGGCATGGGGCTCAATATCATGACCCAGAGATCATGACCTGAGCTAAAATCAAGAGTCAGACACTTAACTAACTAAGCTTCCCAGGCACCACTGTTTATTTGTTTTGGTTATATCCGACAATAAGTGAAATCATATGGTATTTATCTTTCTCTGTGACTTATTTCACTTAGCATAATACCATCTAAGTCCATGCATGCTGTCACAAATGGCAAAATTTCATTCCTTTTTATGGCTGAATAATATTCCATTGATTGTGTGTGTGTGTGTGTGTGTGTGTGCACGTGCGCACACGCATCTTCTTTATCCATTCATCTATCTGGTTACTTAGGTTGCTTCCATATCATGGCTATTGTAAATAATGTTGCAGTGAACATAGGGGTGCATATGTCTTTCAACTTGGTGTTTTTCTTTGCTTCAGATAAATACCCAGAAGTACAGTTGCTGGACCATATGGTAGTTCCAAAACTTTTTGAGTTACCTCCATACAGTTTTTTTATAGTGGCTGCACCAATTTACATTTCCACTAACAGTATACAGAGGTTCCTATTCTCCACATTCTATCAACACTTGTCATTTTTTGTCTTTTTGATAATAGCAATCTGTGGTGACACCTTCATTGTGGTTTTGATTTGTATTTCCTTGATGATTAGTGATGTTGAACATATTTTCATGTGCCTGTTGGGCATCTGTATGTATTCTTTGTAAAAAAAAAATCTATTCAAGTCCTCTGTCTATTTTTTAAAATCAGGTTGTTTCTTTTGCTTTGTTATATATTTTGGATATTAACTCCATATTAGATGTATGATTTGCAAATATCTTTTCCTATTCAATAAGTTGCCTTTTCATTTATTTTTTTAATATTTTATTAATTAATTTATTTATTTGAGAGAGAGAGCACAAGCAAGGGAAGTGGCAGGCAGAGGGAGAAGCAGGGTCCCCGCTGAGCAAGGAGCCCAATGCAGGACTCGATCCCAGGACCCTGGGATCATGACCTGAGCCAAAGGCAAAGACTTAACCAACTGAGCCACCCAGGCGTCCCACTTCTAATCCCTTTCAAAATGTTATATCAAATATGTTCTTCAAAGTACTCCAGTATCTATTATAGGCCATCAATAAATGAAAAGGCATGGGACGCCTGGGTGGCTAGATGATCATTTAAGGTGCAAAATTTTCTTTTTCTTCTCTCACTATAACCTGTCTCATCTGAGTAGCTCCTCCATTAGCCTTCTATTCCTCAAGATTGGATTATCAAAAGAGACAATCTGATACAATAGCAATACACTAACCTCACCTCTTACCCTCCAGGAGATGTTTCTTCATGATTCTTCATAAAAAAAGCTAACAATTTCACTATGTAAACATATTTAAAATTACCACCAAAACTTTTAGTAATTTCCTCGTAGAGGATCAGACCAAGATGAGTTATTATAGTTATGAAAAAGAATGCAACTGAGATAATATAGGAGGGATTGGTACAAAAATATGAACAATGAAGTTTCTTTGAATTTTCTCAGCACCCCAGAATGGTCCTAAATCCTGGTTTGATTATACTGCCTTAGAAGTATTTATTAAATTTTCTAACCTCATGTATTTTTTCAATGGTTTTCATCTTTGTTTTAATACATCATATGTACATTAGGGAGAAACTTTGAGTCTATAATCCACTTTTAAACTGATCTAGAGATAATTTTTAAATATTCATATAGTGGTAGACTTACTGGCATATATCAGAAGTGCTAAGTTCTCTTTAGCAATAAAGTATTGTTTCTTTGGTATTGTGTGTTCTTTCGAATAGTAAATGATCTTAATTCAAACAGAAGGCATGATCTCTACTCAATTTAATAATTTCAAATGAAAACAGGGACACCTAGGTGGCTCAGTCAGTTAAGTGTCTGACTCTTGATCTCAAGTCAGGTCTTGATCTCAGGGTCGTGAGTTCAAGCCCTGCATTGAGTCCATGCCCAGAGTGAAGCCTACATTAAAAAAAAAAAAAAAAAAAAAAGTAAATAAATATGTGTTTCTTTTTAAAAAATAAAATAAATAAAATGAAAACAGTTTTGGTTCTTTCCTGGCTATCTCTTTTCAGTGTTTTGTCAAAAATCTAGAAATAAAATACTGAAAAACAATCACAGCTATATACATTTCCATTGCTTAAAAACCTACTGTTATTTTAGCAGTGTTTTTGAGGGTTTGCTATGGTTAAGATGACTCTACTACACATTCATATAAGGCATAGAGGTCAAGACAGGAATCTGGGACTGTTTCCCAAGTGGAAGTTGCAGAAGATGAATTTTGTCTCAGTGCATATGGATACCAAAGACAGAAAAACAATTAATACAATGAAAGAAATGTGACTAAATATTTCTTTTTCATAAATGACAAATATATATGATAAATTGTATATATGATTATGTATAATATGCTCAATATATATGTTTTACACATATATAAAATATGCACAAGTTTGTATAAATGATCATCTCTAGTATCATGATTAAAATCCTCTTTCTAGGGGCACTTGGTTGGTTCAGTCAGTAGAAGATATGACTCTCTATCTCAGGGTTCTAAGTTTGAGCCCCACATTCAGTGTAGAGATTACAAAAAATAAAGCCCTGGGTGTTATACGCAATTGATGAATCAATGAACACTATATCAAGAACAAATGATGTACTATATGTTGGCTAAGTGAATTTAAATTAAAAAATCTTTAAAGAATAAAATAAAATCCTCTTTCTAAAGTGAATATTATTATTTGGTAACTAATACAGGAAACAACTCAGTAGTCACTTCCACAAATTCCATTCAGCTTGGCTCATTATATTTTCTCTCTTTATTTAATTATATTTATTTATTTTTTAAGTGAAGTATAATTAGCATACAATGTTATATTAGTTTCTGGTGTACAACATATGGATTCAGTAATTCTATACTTTACTTGGTGCTCACCACGATAAGTATAGTCACCATCTGTCACCATACAACGTTACTACATTACTCATTATATTCCCTATGCTATACTTTTTCATCTCCATGACTTATTTATTTTATTACTGGGAGTCTATACCTCTTATCCTCTTTTTCTATTTCTCCCATCTCCTCACCCATCTCCCTCTGGCAACAATCAGTTTGTACTCTGTATTTGGGAGTCTGTTTGTTTCCTTCTTTCTTTTCTCTTTTTTATGAGGTAGATATATGATGAAAATTTAAACATAACTGTTCTGGTTGTAATTTCGTAAGTTTTACATGTGTACGGTAGAGTCATATTTTATTTATTTTATTTTATTTTTTAATAGAAATTTTTAAAAAGATTTTTATTTATTTATTTGACAGAGAGAGACAGCAAGAGAGGGAACACAAGCAGGGGGAGTGGGAGAAGAAGCAGGTTTCCCACTGAGCAGGGAGCCCAATGTGGGGCTTGATCCCAGGACCCTGGGATCATGACCTGAGCCGAAGGCAGACACTTAACAACTGAGCCACCCAGGCACCCCTAGAGTCATATTTTAAACAGTAATAATTTCATTAATGAACATGTATGGATATTTATATACACACATTCTCTTATGGGGTTTTAAAAATCATATATATGTACTGCATAGAATGCATACATTTCGTAAACATGACAAGTCAATTTTCACTCACATTTTATTGAAAATGTAATTCCAGCTCCATCTTGTGGTTTATGATTTGGTTTCCAAAATGGTGCATTGTTATGATTATACTTTATTTTTTATTATTGCATCTTTTTATTCATTGAATGAATATTTAATGGTTACCTGCAATCCTATATTCTAAAGAAGATTCTATACTTTTTCTGTTATATATGAAATATATCTTTATTTTTGAAGATCTCATATTTATTATTTTTACTTTTATTGTATGCACACATAAAAGAAAAACAAGTACTATACTAATCAAGTACTAAATAAGTACTTATGTTAATCAATATAATAAGCCTCCTTGAAATCTAATCTAAAGGTCTAATTAAAATTTCAATTAAATTTATTAAGAAATGTAAAAGTATGAAGTCAGCATAATTTTATTTCCTTCAAAAATACTTTGTTTTGCTTTCTAAATCTCAGTATCTATATCCTTAATATTCTTGCTAGGTAAAATAAATAGTATTATATTTCAAAAATGCATGGTGTAATTTTGTGCACTGCAATAAAATGAGTTTAATTTTGGCTTACTTATTTGACAGTAAGTTTAATTATTTCCTACCATATTAATCTTCTGAGAACTTTCAAATAGCTAGTATTTATAAAGTGCCTATTTTAGGACAAACTACAAATGTTGGAGATATAAATTAAGGTTTTTTTATACTAATTTAATTAACATTTAAAGTGATTTCAGCCCCCATCCAAGAAAATCGTGATTTTATGACTGACACAGTTTAATATGCCTTACTTGAATTTCAGGGTTTATTTCACTAATTTAATTGATCATGTTTTTCAGCATACAAAAAATGGCCAATCAGAATCCAAGATTAATCATGCAACCTGACTCTTAAATTCAAAGGAAAGAATGCATGATTCATACCACACTAGTTGTATAGTTGTAAAGCTGTAATAGTTTTTGTAGATTACCATGTCATCAGTCTGGCTGTCCCCATCAGAACTAATATTGAACGATGCCAGGAATAATAAATCCACAAACTGTGGTCTAGTTTGTCATTGAAATAATTGACACATAGGATAAATATAAAAGCAATCTAAGATACATTATCTCTAGTTTGTTTTATATAATATGTGATATTTCTTATATATTGATTAGTTATTTATCACTTGTAAAAATTTAAATATTGATAAAGAGGAGAGAGAAATTTATATCCTACCAAATAGCTGTTTTGAGAGCAATTCAGTTGACCAACTATAAAGAGCACAGGGCCTTACAGTTCCAATATAAATGCTTGCATACAGATGAAAAAGTAAGAAAAACCTTTTTTAAAAATCTTTTTTTAAATTAAGCTTTATTTTTATTATTTTTTAAGATTTTATTTGACAGAGAGCGAGAGAGCACAAGCAAGGGGAGTAGTAGAAGGAGAGGGAGAAGCAGGCTTCTCATTGAGCAGGGAACCTGATGCGGGAGTTCAATCCCAGGACCCTGAGATCATGACCTGAGCCGAAGGCAGATGCTTAACCATCTGAGCCACCCAGGCACCCCTAAAAACCATTTTTAATAAGAAAATATCAACTTGCAATATTGTTCAAAATATATGAAATATTAGTAAGTTCCTTTCAGCCCTTACTTCATACATAAGATGAAATCATTTTTAAATATAATGGTTAGAGAAAAAGCATCCTGGAGCATAAAATATTTTGATTAAATAAATTTACATAGATTATTGATTCTCAAAAAGTAATAATACAATTGAGTATAATAGTATATAATAAAATGCGTGTAGACTGTCATGGAATAAATAGGGTTTTCCTTTTGGCATATAGTTTCTTCTAGGAACCAGTCCTATGACCCATATCCTATTCCCTCTTCTAATGGCTCTCAGCAAGAAGGTTTTATTATATAAATTGCTTCCAGGCCAGAGATTTGGGTCTGGCATAAAATACCCTAAGAAAGCTTACAATTTAATACGTGTCTCTTTATTATTATGAATTAGAAGAAAAACTATGGTCTGAATTATTGCCATGGCTAAAAGAGAATGATATAAAATTAAAGAGTTGCTAGAATGTGTGTTTCTTGCATTGTGTATCACAGTAGCATAGGAAGAACATCTATACATGAATAAATAAAGAACACATTCACAAAGGGAACAGAAGTTGGGCATGCAAGTTACCAATTCTAGTTGTTACTGAGATCCAGCCACATTTCTACACTTGTGTTTGGTGTAAAACTTCTGCATCTTTTTCATAATAGTTTTTGCTTATGTCAATTTAACTTGCATTTCAACCATTCAAATATAAAGATACTTAATTAAAAAGAAAGCCAAACTTTATCCAATACAGTAGTTTAGAAGGCAATCCAAGACTGCACAGAATTAATCCAAGCTTCTGAAGTGTGATGTATTCATAATATCTGAGTACCAGAATTAACTAATAAGGATATTTGTGTTTTCATAAATTTATTTTTCACATTTTGCTATTTTTTTTGTTACACTTCTTCCAACATACTGATTTAGAGCCTCTTCAGAACACTACATACTCTCTTTCTATACTTTTCTCTGTGTTTACACTGTAAGAACTTTTTGAGTACACACACATACCCCCACATGCATACACTTGTATGCAGTGGCTTATAAAATGATAGAAACAGTGCTTATAATCAGTGTTTATAACAGTGGCTTATAAAATGATGGAAACAAATGTACTTGTTACTCTGTCAACATACTTAGTCTTCAAAGTGAACATTATATTTCTCTTTTTTTTTCAATTTTTATTTATTTGAGAGAGAGAGAGATAGTGAGAGAGAGAACATGAGCGGTGGGGAGAGGGAGAAGCAGACCCCCCGCTGAGCAGGGAGCCCGGGGCTAGATGCCAGGACCCAGAGATCATGATCCGAGCCGAAGGCAGACGCTTAACCAACTGAGCCATCCAGGCACCCCAATACATTATATTTCTTACACAGAAAATAATCTTAATGAAAATTTAGTCATTTTAAAGGACTTGAAACATTAAAAATGATAAGGTATTTATAAAATATAAGACAAAACTTCTGTCTACTTAATAATGTGATCAAAATACAGATGTTAAGGGCACCTGGGTGGCTCAGTTGGTTGAGCATCTGCCTTTGGCTCAGGTCATGATCTTGGGGGTCCTAGGATCGAGCCCCATGTCAGGATCCCTGCTTAGGGGGAGTATGCTACTCCCTCTCCCTCTGCCCCTCTCCCCATTCATGTTCTCTCTTTCTCAAATAAATAAAATATTTAAAAAAATCTAGATGTTAATATTTGGATGGTTCATTTTATGTCAGAACATAAATTGACTAGTGGTAGTTTTGACCCTTTATAGATGCATGCCTTCACTTGTCTTCATCAGTCTGTAAACAAAAGCAAAGCATGTCCTTTTTAATATTAATAATTATGTTCAATTAATGTTTTAATAAAATAAATTGTGAAGTACTCCTAAAAATAAAAGAAATCTAAGAAAAGTATATTAGACTCTTTTCCACTGTACTTATTAGGCTAAATATTAGCAAAAAATTTAAAAGCAAGAGAGAAAAGTGATTATTCAAATTATAAAAGAGAACATTGAAATAATTTTAGTTGATCCTCTAATTGGTGAATCTACCAGGTTTTTGTACTGATAAATATAATTTTTAAATCTTTCTCTAAAAAAAACTGTAGTCACACTAATTTTCTAAGTTATTTGTTGTATGAATAGAAATATAAAGCATACATATCCATTTAATTTCAGAAAATAACATTGAGCAAAATTACTTCCTGCCTTTTATGCTTACATTTACTTTACATTTATTCTACATCATCCACTGTATACAATGGCAAAAAGAGCCCATTAAGAATTTCTTTGAAACTGATAATGTATCACATTTTGTGTTTGGTAGAAAAAATAGAAAATACAAAGGTACGAGACAATCCATACTGCCTGGTTAATATTTATCATATGCTGATAACCTTAAAGTTTATCTTATATTTTATGTGTATCTTTGTGTGTATATGTGTGTGGGGGGCTTTATTTAATCATCACAAATATCCATGTCTTTATTTCTTTTCTCAAACTTGCAAAACTAGTTCCATAACACTTTTCATCTTAATCTTTCACAAAGAGTTTTCTGTTCCTTTATGTTGGTCAAATCTTAAATATTATCTTCTCAAGAGAACTCTGAAAACTCAGTTAGTCACGCTGACCCTAGTTATATTATGTTGCAAATTCCTATTAAACCATACCCTTTCTTAATTCTCTGTATCACAGTTACTGGCATAAGATATTTTTATTGCTTTACTTATTTATTCAACTAGAATAAAATAAATTTTTACTAATCACATTCTCAAGGTTTGGTACATTGATGAATTCACATCTCCATTTCACATATTTCATTCAACCAGCATTGGGCTTAACAAAACAATGCAAACAACTCAACAAGTACTTCATGAATTGAAATGAATTTTCTAGTCTTTCCACCTGTCATAAAAAGAAAATTTTCCAAAGAAATAACCTAAAGAAAGAGGATATGTTTAGATAACAGATATTTAATGGAGATTAACTGTTAGTGCTGGCTCAATTACCTAAGCATTAGCCTTGATTAAAATTATACTTAAAAAAGTATAATAAAGCTCAAAAAAACTGAAATTTAAAATGAGAAAAAATATGCGGGGCGCCTGGGTGGCTCAGTCGTTAAGCGTCTGCCTTCGGCTCAGGTCATGATCCCAGGGTCCTGGGATGGAGCCCCGCATTGGGCTGCCTGCTCGGCGAGAAGCCTGCTTCTCCCTCTCCCACTCCCCCTGCCTGTGTTCCCTCTCTCGCTGTGTCTCTCTCTGTCAAATAAATAAATAAAATCTTAAAAAAAAAAAAATGAGGGTGCCTGGGTGGCTCAGTTGGTTAGGCGGCTGCCTTCGGCTCAGGTCATGATCCTGGAGTCCCTGGATCGAGTCCCGCACCGGGCTCCCTGCTGGGCAGGGAGTCTGCTTCTCCCTCTGACCCTCCCGACCCTCCCCCCTCTCATGTGCTCTCTCTCTCAGTCTCTCTCTCTCAAATAAATAAATAAAATCTTTAAAAATAAAAAAAAAAATGAGAAAAAATATGAAAGATAACCTAATGAAAGCATCTGCAAAATAAAATCTTATAATAATGGAAAATGTAAGTATTTCTACACAAACTTTATTCAAAAATAAATATATATACAAATAAATATCTTAAATATAAATGTATAAATATATATATAAATATGTATACATATGGATATATAAATGCATATTGGTATAAGTTTGTATATGTATAATTTATAAATATATATAAATATATGCCCCAATTAATGTTTTTAGTTTATATTCTGTTATTTAATAAAGAGTAAATATTATAAGTCAACTCTAAGTGCATAAATAGATGTATTCTAATTTGTGAAATATAGTTTTTTCCACTAAATGTAGAATAAAATTATTAGAGCTTTTGATAGTCATTATCATTTTTTTGATAGTCATTATCATTTTAATTAATATTAACATATATAAATATTTAGAGTTAAAGAGGGAATATTGTAATAATATTGATTGTATTTTATTAATTGGAAAATATATATTAAAATATTTCAGAAAGAATGTTTCATAAGTGATTTTCAAACCATGATATTAAATAAGGTATTATATTTTAACAATTTTAAGGTTTTAGATATCATAATGTGGCAGTATAATTTGAGGAACAAAATTAAAACAAAGAAACTAAAGTGTATATTTATTAAATGTGATTACTGGCTATGCCAAAAGTTTTATATTGTTTGTCTCTGAAATCCCAAATTAGGAAATGCTATGCAAACGTAAAATGCCGTGACTTGTTCATGGTCTTAATGAGACAAATTATGGCAGATATAATGAAAATATTTTGATCTTCCTTTAGGAATACCTAACCTTTCAGATTGATTTTCACATATTCAGTGTGACCAATTAGAAGTAAATGTCTGTGGACCCTGTTAAAATAAGCTATTACATTACATGTACAGAATCTCTGTGCTTTACAATGAGCCCCAGAGGGGTACTTGACAGTCCATAGAAACCAATTTATAAGGATTGCAGAAATATTAATTTTGGATATGACAGAAGGTAGAACATTTCCACAGTGCAGCATATCTCAGTTCTGATGTCTTAGTATTTAGGTAATTAAATATGTGAAATTTGTGTGGAATTTGATTTAAACTCTGCTTTTAACGTGATGAAAATATTGAACCCAAATTCTAGAGAAAGAGTGTAAACAACTGGAAAAAAATGAACTAATCCGATGAATGGATTATATTTGTTTAGAAACAACATAAATTTGATGATATAATATATAGGGTTGCAAGGTAATCTGAAAATCATTTTCAGAAAAATTCAAACTATATATATAAACTCTTTTTGTTATCATATGCAGAACTGCTTTTGAGTTGGAAATTATATTTAGTTTACTACAGATAAAATTTGCCTCGTGGTTTTTAAAATGCATTTGGAAAAACTATCGCGAAAAGAGTTATGTCAGAAACATCAATTTATACATTATTTTAAAATGCTGTACATAAAATACTTTCTTTTTTATAAAATATTTTCTAAAATATACTATGATATTGCAACTGTTGCAACATTCTCATAAACAGAAATTTCTTAAATAATAGTGTAATTCTTATAGGCTTTCATGATTTCTCGGTGTATTTATTTTATAAGATATTTCATTATATCACTATCCCTTTTTGAATTATCTTTAAAATATAAAATAGTCAGTAGCAAAAGGATATGTTAAGAAGTTTGATTATGAGGACATGCAATTGCACTTTTACATTAATTAGAATGGGGGATATTGACCAAAGCCACTGAATTCCTAAGTGATTCAAGGAGCAGTTCCCATTTGCCTAACGGGAGATCTTCCAGTATTGTTTATGTGTTCGTCCTTCCTGGATTTATTCAGAAAATGGAACTTTTTCCCCTAGATTCCTCTTCAGCTTTAAGGATTTATTTCAGCTGAAAAACAAACATATAAAAAAAAAAAAAGAAAATCAACTAAAACCAAACAAAAATGTTTTATCTTATTCCAGTTGAGCATCTTTCCTTTTTTGTCTTGTCTTTATTGTCTTCTATTTTTTATCCTCCTTGCTAACATCTAGGAAGCTATGCTGTTGAAAACTCATTATCTCTTTATTTTTATTGTTTTAAAGATTTATTTGTCAGAGAGAGAGAGCACAAGTGAGGGAAGTGGCAGGCAGAGGGAGAAGCAGGGTCCCGCTGAGCAAGAAGCCTGATGTGGGACTCGATCCCAAGACTCTGAGATCATGACCTGAGCCAAAGGCAGACACTTAACTGACTTAGCCACCCAGGCATCCCTCATTATTTCTTTAATCTACACTTACATGAAGAAGGGAGAGAAAAGAAGAAAAAAATAGAAGAAAGAAGATTTGAAAATCATTTACAGATATCAGCACCAAAGAGAAAAATGATTCTAGTTAATCCATATTATTTCTCATCTCCTATTGTTTTCCATGGATTAACCTTAGAGACAGTTCTTATTTAACACTAGAAAAAGTTGGTGGGTGCTTCTAAATAATAAATAATATAATGAAACACTAATGACTGGTCTTCACGTGTAGAAACTTTGATTCAGTTGGTCTGGAATTAACCTTGGGTATGATCATTTCTTTAAAGATCACTGAGTGATTCTAATGAATACCTGTAGTTCAGAACCATTGTTTAATTGGTCATATAAACATATTTATTGAATTCACCTTGTCCAATCCATACACTCCCATGTCCCTGTGCATTGTTGTCTTCAAATTTCTTACTAGTACACTCCCTAAGAGTTTCTGAAAAATCAAATTGTTTCCCCAATTATTCCTAAAAATCATATATTAATTTAAAAGTATTTAAGGAGATTTAATTTTGCTTTACATATTTAATATTTAATAATGTTTATTTTAATATCAAAATTTTAATATAAAGCCATTACATCATTATTCAATGACTCCAATTATAACTAAACACCATGGTGATTTATATCATCCAATTAAAATAAAATTCATAAGCAAGCTTTATTTTAATTCATTTCAATTAAACTTTACTAATGGGATATGTAATAATAGCATATTTAAATGTTGGAAATCTTTCATTGCACATTCTTTCATATTTATATTACTATATCTATGTAAATTTTAAATATATGTGAAGTTTAAAAACAATTTTCCTTGCTAAAATGTCTTTTGGTTTGAGCTTATTAATAGTGAAAATTTAACCAAGACGATATAAAGGTACCTTAAAATTTTTATATTTTGTAAATAACAATATTCAATTAAATTCACAACTCTTAATGAGATTACTGTAACCTTTTAAAAATTATTTTCTGCATCCATAGATCAATATTGCTTACACTGCTACAAGAAGGCAGACTTCATTAATATTTTTTTTCTATTCTTCAATTTTTCATAGATACACAGCTGAAGAATTTTTTCACAAAAATACTTATGTAGGAATTGAGAAAATATCAGTTAACTACAATATCAGGACCATGAAATTCATTTTTTTAACCCCTTAAAAATTGTGTAGCCCATCACTGAAATTAATTTTAATTGTCTATTACCTAAAAAAAATTCAATTTAGGTCTCCTGCAATTTTAATGAAAACAGGTAATTACAGGCTACCTTTTGTGCAAAAATAATTTTTCAATGGATTTTAGAGTCATTCATTTTTACAATAGAGGCACAAATTGTTGCCAATTTTTCCTGTAGTTTTTATACCTCTGAGTAATCAGGTTTGAATGGGTAAATGGGTAAATGGTATGCTTTCTTCTATAAAGTGGGAGAAGGGAGATTGCAAGCAAAATTAGAAATGATGTCAGAAAGCCAAAACAATAAAAACACAGTCTCAGGAAGATAAATATTAGAAATAGTACATAAAGATTTTGAATTTCTTCTAATTAATTTCTTTAAAACTGTGCAATTCTTTACACCTCTTGGGGAATGCTCTTGCATAATCTAGGTTATATGTAATCCATTTGCAACATTACAAGTATTTTCTCTTTACTGTGGTTTTTATAACAGGAATAACTTGAGAGAATTTATTCAGGAAAATAACTTCTTTTTCTTCAGGAAAAAATATTTATTTATGGTATGTAACAAGAACATCCAAATGATTAATAAAATTTATAATTAATCAAATGTTTTTGCAGTTATTTCTTTTTTTTTTTTTTTAAAGATTTTATTTATTTATTTGAGAGAGAGAATGAGACAGAGAGAGCATGAGAGGGTCAGAGGGAGAAGCAGACTCCCTGCCGAGCAGGGAGCCCGATGTGGGACTCGATCCCGGGACTCCAGGATCATGACCTGAGCCGAAGGCAGTCGCTTAACGACTGAGCCACCCAGGCGCCCTGCAGTTATTTCTTGTTACAGAAAAACAATCTTTAATCAGTACTATGAGCATATATATTTCTCAGAATTAGGGTTTTGGTTTTTTTTTTTAAATAGGCTCTATACCCAGCATGAGCCCAACCTGGGGCTTGAGCTCACAACCCTGAGATCAAGACTGGAGTTGAGATCAAAAGTCAGATATTTAACCAACTGAGCCACCCAGATGCCCCCAGAATTAGACATTTAGAATTGAGTTCTCATTTTGTGCCTTTGGTTACTATATTTTCATAATTTTAGTATGCTCTTCTGGCCCACATACTTCTTCTTTAATTTGTTGCTATATCCCAAACTGCCACTAGTTTACTATTCTCCACTTCTTTCTCAATATTTTATTTGTATGTAATGTCATTATATATTTTTTCACTATATAATATGCACAAATCATATAAGTCATCTTTTTAAAAAAGAAATTGTTTAATGTAGAAAGCATGTAATAAAAATGAGGGAAAATCACATTACTCACTACTCCCAATACACAGAAATAGCAACTATTAATAACTTGGTATATAGATTTAATGTTCCTGTCTATGAATATATTATTTTCAGAGTTGTTTTACAGTATATAAAAAGGAAATATTGTATTTTTCTTTTATTTTGTAGCTTGCCACTACACCAAACTTTTTATTAGTTCTAATGAGTTTTCATTTCTCCTTCTAGCTTTTCCAGGAATACAATCATGCTATCTTGAAAAAAAAAAAAAAAAATTATTCTCTTTGCTTCAGAAAGCATACCTCATTTGTTATCAATCACTCCTAAATCGATAACTGCTATGTTAATAAACACAATTCTCACCCTTCCTTCAAACTCCTGCAGTCAAATAAACTACTCTATATATTCTCCTTTGATTACTCCATTAAACTTACCATTTCCTTGCCTTTCCTTAGCTCTGATCAGATTTCAGGTGAAGAGTGTCTCTTTATCCCAGTCTCCCACTTCTTAGTCTTTCATCTACTTCAGCATTTATGGAATTGGTTGCCATGTCCACTATGCCCTTCTAATTCTTTTTATGCTGTATTTGTACTTTTACTATCATACCTTAAGTGAGCCTTCCTTTATCCCTCCAATCAGTGAATCCAGTATATTGCCTTTGATTACCAATTACAGATATTTATCAAAAAAATGCATGCACATGATTAAAAATTCATATGTAGAAAAGCTAAAAGCTAACAACAAAAACAAACCCTCCATCCCAGTCTTCCCCAGACTTTTTCTTGTTTTTTGCAAAGATAATTCCTATTAACCAAATACACATTCTATCATTTAAAAGAAACTGTATTTATTAGGGAAAAAATGTAACTAGCTCTATTTATCGATTTATCAATTTTAGATATACTTTTTCTTTTCTGAAACACAATCTATAGGATCTGGCTTACTAGCAACATTACCTGTCTCCATCTGCCTCCTATACTCTCAGGTGACATTGCAGCGTCAAACGAAGTTCTAAACTTCCTTTTCTTGTTTAACAAGTGCACATGGTATCTCTTGACTTAGTAGTTTGTTAAATGAGGTTTGGACTCCCCAATTCTTTTTTTTTTTTTTTTTTTTTTTTTTTAAGATGACAGAGAAACACATACTGAGAGGGAACACAAGCAGAGGGATTGGGTAGAGGGAGAAGGAGCCTTCCCATGGAGCAGGGAGCCCGATGTGGGGCCCAATCCCAGGCCCCTGGGATCATGACCTGAGCGGAAGGCACACGCTTAACGACTGAGCCACCCAGGGGCCTCAGGACTCCCCGGTTCTAACCACCATGTCTTTACTGTTTGTTTTCACAGGCTATGTCATCCGACCCTCTCTGCTTTTACCCTAAAGATAAGAACATAGATGTTCCACTCTAGAATGAAAGTTATATTTTATATGATTTGGGTAGAAAATTTTAACCCAAAGTTAAAAATTGTACATAGATTTTTCTCTATCACATTATAAACATTGTTTACCACAGATCTGAGTATTATTAAAATAATTAAAATATTTGAATTATCAGATATTTATATGGGCAAAACTGACAAAGCATTTTTTTTTTTAAGGGGCTCATAGGTTCCATGGGTCAGGAATTTGGGTAGAAATGACTTGTCCTCTTCTGTTTTGGTACCACAGCTGAGAAGACTTAGGTACCTGAAACCATTTGGCGATTTCTTCACTCTTATGTATGATGCCTGAGTTGTGATGAATTAAAGGCTGAGCTCAACTGGAAATATTAACCAGTGGCTACACATGACCTCTTCATGTATCCATGTAGTTTGGACTACTTCATGCAATGGAAGCTTTAGAGTACTTGGGCTTCTTGCATGGTGGCTCAAGGCTCAAAGGCAACAAAACAGAACAAGACAGAAGCTACAAGGCCTTTTATGACTCAGTCTCAGAAGTCACAAAGTAATACTTTTACACTATTGGGGAGGGCAGGTATAAGTAAGGAGAGGGGATACAGACCCTGCTTCTTGATAGATGAAGTGTCAGAGGATATTTGACTATGTATTGAAGATCACCTTATGGTCACATATTTAAAGTGTTATCTAAACACATTATATATAAGCTAAGGGGGAAATTTTTGTATACTAACTGTACAGAATATTTTAGAGTGCAAATTCAATAACATTCTGTATTTCAAACTTGGAAAACTACAATGCCACATGATCTTAAATATGCAGGAAAACCATAATAATATCCATGGTCCTGATAAATTGTAGTTAATTGATATTACATAACATGTTCAAGAATCTTGCCTATGTTTACTCTTAATATTGGCAAAATTGGCAAAGGCCGTGAGGTAGTTAATAGTCACAGAGCTTATGAATGAATTTCCTACCAATTTAAATAAGTATTTCTTAGTAGCTAATAACATTCTGGAAAGTATCAAAACTAAGACAATCCTGTAAGTCTGGACTATAAAGTGATTTCTGTTTATGCATTATGTAAGTTTCTCAAAGACTAATTTACATCAAAGGGGTGCTTAAATTCAAATCTGTTAAATGAGAGAATATTAACAAAATGTCAAAAGGAGAATGATGACATAATTTACTCAATTCAGAATGATCAATTTTTGGAATGTGTGTATGAAAATATGGATCTTACCATTATAATAATGATTATACATGGGGTTATAAAGAAATATGACAAGCCAACAACATATCTTCCTGTGCGAGCCGTACATTATCTTAGAATGTTTCAGTAATAAAATAAAAAGTCATGAAATAGCATTATTGTTTTCATTTTGTTGATTACAAAGTTTTTTATCCTGCAGGGGATGTTGGAAAAATTTATGGTTTCAACCTTTAGTTTAGAATTAATGTTATTGCTGAGCTTTGGGATTACAAATAGCTATCTATTCCCAACATAACAACAGACAACCTTTACAAAAGTCATTTAATAAATACTGCCTTTGCTAGGAAAAAAAAAAAAAAAAAGGTTCATTGTGTGAGAGCTATTGACAAAGGGCAGGTAATAATCTAATGGAGAAAGGTTATAAAATTAACAGAGGAAAAAACTTTAATTCTATTAATGATATTCATCTACTTGGCAAAATAACATTGTCAAAATTTTCTATCACACATCATTTTTTAAATACTCCTGAAAAAAAAGATAGGTTCTTTATTCATTTTATTCTATAAAATTATAAACCATTTTATTGTTTTTAAATAGCTAGGAATGTCAGTTCCTATGTGAATTCAGGATACTTAAAAATAAAATTTAATATTAGTTTTGTATGTTATTTTGTAAATGAAAATGTTGTAATGATACCAAGGAAATTTGTCTTCATTGCTTTTAATGATCTAAGCTAAAATTTTGAAATTATGCATGAAATTAGAGCTTGGGATAAAAAAGTTTGTTCAGTTGTTCATCATGCAATGCAATTTTCTGATTAGTACATATTCTTCATTCACAGATGCATCTATAAGTCTAGCCTAAAATACTTTTTTTGTTTCTTTCTTTGTTTTTGAAGTCTTAAAATACCTGATAAACTAACTGCTATTTGTACATATGTAAAATTTTCTCCTTGTAGTTGAATGAAAATTTCATAAAATTAGTTAAATCAACATGGAGTACATTGCATATTAATTTCTTTAGGCAATCTCTTGACTCACTAGTGCACAAATAGTCATGGCTGAGTTCAAGCATTAAGTATGAGGGGTTTTTTTAGTATAAAAACAATTAGCTCACTGATTGTGTGATTACTCAGTATACAGTTTATGGAAAGTGACACTGGGGTTCTGCAGGAGGCAAAGTATGAATGTGCTTTATTCTGGCTGAGGTGAGTTGTTTAAGATAGCATAATTGTGTGCCATTTATAAGTCAACCACATAAATTTAGGTTTTATTATTTTTAAGAAAAGAAAACTTGCAAATAAGTCTATAAAATGTATTACAAGTACAGAAATTAGTATATGGAAAAATGTCTTAGTGCTTATTACTGTTTCTTTGTCATTCTTCATTTTATAGAAAATTTTAGAACTGAAAATTTAGCTCAAGCAATGACAATATTTCAAGATCTATTTTAAGACTATTATATAGGATAGATATGATAACAAAAAGTGTTTTTTCCTCTTTATTCATTTTGTAAATAATTTTAAACATTTGATGAGTTTTCTCCAGGATCATTCAATAAAGAAGCTAAGTAAAGCTAAGTTTCAATAATAATAGAATGGTCCATTCAGCATAAAAGAGAAGATGTGGCTTATGTTATATGTTTCAGATATATTTATAAGTATAAATATAGATATATAATGAATGTATACTTATTCTATTTGTATATTTATGCATATATACAGACACATGTTGGTACTATATTATATTTATATTTTAAATGGGGTTGTACAGGTATATTTAAATTGTAATTATCATTCAAGGTAAACTCATTGTAAATTATACATCATTTATGAATTTTATTTTCAAGAATATTATTACTCATTTTGGGTGTAAGTACTAATAAAAGAGAAAATGTATATATTTTTTTAAGTTTACATTGACCCAAACAACAATAAATTACATTGTTTTACTTCTTTTCATTCAACTCATGTTTTTGCTCAAACTTTAGGAATTAGATTAGTTCATAGAAACATATTATGTTTCAATTTTACTTATTAATTTATTTTTCTAATTTTGTAAATATTACATATATTGCTATAAGAAAAGGTAAACAGAAAAAAACACTATAAAATATAATACAAAATTAAATTTATATTTGCCTGCCACTGTGAATAAAACCTAAAATTCTTATGATTTTAGTTTGCAAAACATTTTCATATAAAGCAGTCAGATGAATATTGAGAGCAAGAATTGACAGAAATAATCTTTCAAAATAATTTACATTTGGAGGATTGGTTTTATAGGTAAACGATTACCAATTACTTATAAATATACTGAAAACTAAAATTAAACTTTACTTTCAATTGTGGCTGTTTTGGCATGAGCATGAGCATAATCTACTATTCTACTTGTTTCAAAGTATTATAAATTCTATCAGATTTTAATTTTACTCAGTAAGAATATAACAAAGAAATAATTTACAATCTCTGTTTCTCATTTATTTCTACTAATTACAACCCAACAAGGGTAATATTCTTGGTTCTGTAGATAACCTAAAGAAATGTAAACTACAAAGATTCTAGAATCTAGGTGTTTAGAAAAAGTGAATGAAAATAGAAATATGTCAAAAACAAGTGCCACAAGGAATGGATAGCACTGTATTTTATTACTTTATAATTGATAATTACAATCAATAATTGCTTAAATAATCAGAGTAAGGGATGAGCACTATATGCAGTATTTTTATTTGAAGACTTTCAAGATGATAAGACTTCAAATAGTTCCTAAATAGAACATTGTTTATTTTGGAATGTGGAAGTTTGTGCTGGGGAAACACAAGCCTAGGCAGGAGAGAGAAATAACTATAGTATAAAGGAATAGACACTTCTAAAATAAAAGTAAGTATAAAGCATATGTACATTAAATTCTATAAACAATCTCTTGAAGAGAAGAGGAAAATGAAATGAAAATGAATACAGAACTCAGTTTAGGAGAGATTGAGTGATTTGCCAAAGAATACCATTAAGGGTAAAGTAACAGGGTCAGAACAGTATTTCAGAAGATGAGTTCTTAAAGAGGAGTAGAGGGGCACCTGGGTGGCTCAGTCAGTTAAGCGTCCACCTCTCTGTTTCAGTTCAGGTCCTGATCTCAGGGTCATGAGATCACCCCGAACCGGGCTCCGTGCTCAGCCCCGAGTTCTTGAGATTCTCTCTCTCCCTCTGCCTCTGCTCCTCCTCCTCATGTTCTCTCTAAATAAATAAATAAATAAATAAATCTTTTAAAAAGTAAAATAAAAAGTAAAGATGACTAGAAGTGTAGTTTAGTGCTATAGCATTTAATATAATATTTCTTAAAATGGGTTTACAGAAGTCTTTTGGGGGCACCTGGGTGGCTCAGTCGTTAAGCATCTGCCTTCGGCTCAGGTCATGATGCCGGGGTCCTGGGATTGCGCCCAGCATGGGGCTCCCTGCTCATCAGGAAGCCTGCTTTCCCTCTCCCACTCTCCCTGCTATGTTCCCTCTTCACTGTGTCTCTCTCTGTCAAATAAATAAACAAAATCTTAAAAAAATAATAATAATAAGTCTTTTGATATCTATTTCAAAAAGTAGTTTCTGGGGCGCATTTTCGGCTGGTTTGATTCATCCATTTTGAAGAGACGGGGAAGCGGGGGGCTCGTCTGATTAAGGGGCCTTGAACCAAGAAGCAGCGGAGTTTGAGAAGCCAGCAGCTCGGGTTTGGAGGCAGGGGCCCATCCGCGAAGTTGGGGGTTGGGGTGGAGCGCGGAGCACGCGGGGTGGGGGTGGTCCTGGTCTTTGGCTTCTCAACTCGGTCCTGTTTCAACAGAGAACATGTCTGGGCCTGTCAGAAATAGAAAGGTCATTGATTATTCAGTTTCAGGAATCTGATGATGGTGATGAAGGTTATGGAAGAGATTCAGGCCCTCCAGCTAAGAAAATTCGGTCATCTCCTCGGGAAGCTAAAAATAAGAGGCGATCTGGAAAGAACTCACAGGATAGTGGCGACTCTGAAGAAAAAGATGTGAAAACCAAAAAGGATGATTCTCACTCAGCAGAGGACAGCGAAGATGAAAAAGGAGATCATAAAAATGTGCGCCAGCAACCGCAGGCGGCCTCTAAGGCAGCTTCTAAACAGAGAGATGCTCATGGAAGATGTGGGCAGTGAAGAAGAGCAAGAAGAGGAGGATGAGGCACCATTCCAGGAGAAGGATTCCGGCAGCGATGAAGACTTCCTAATGGAAGACAATGATGATAGTGACTATGGCAGTTCAAAAAAAAAAAAACAAAAGGATGGTTAAGAAGTCTAAACCTGAGAGAAAAGAAAAGAATATACCCAAGTCCAGGCTAAAGGCCACAGTGATGCCAAGCCCTGTGAAATGCAAAGGGAAGGTGAGTCACCCCACAGCTTCAAAGGCATCAAAGGAAAAGACTCCTTCTCCCAAAAAAGAAGACTAGGAACCAGAAAGCCCTGCAGAAAAGAAGCCCTCTGCAAGACCTCCACCTGAGAAACTGGGGGAGGAAGCATCTGAAGATGAAGCTCAGTCTGGGGAGGATTAAAAAGTGATGACGGTTTGGGGAGAGATTTTATTTAAAAAAAGAGAAAAAAAAAAGAGAAGAAAAAGGGAAAAAAAAGAAAACCTACTTAAGACAGAACATGGTTTTGGCTGTGGCTTGACTCATGGGCTTTCAATGCCTTTTTTCCTTTTCTTGAAAATAACATTCTCTCTCTCTTTTTTTTTAAGAAAACCATTGTAAGTTTAATTTACCTTTTTGTCTATTGGTCCTCTCTTTGCCATCACCCCTCTTTCCCACCCCTTTCCAATGAAAGCCATGTCAAAATAATCACTGGATTGACTGCTTCACCTTTTTATTTTTAATGGAAGGTATACCACAGTTGTAAAGCAGTAAGATTTGAGATGAACACTATGGAAATTTTGCTTTTTGCTAAATGATAGCAAGTTGAACCGTAATCAAAAAATGTAGAAGTGTTTTAGTTAAAAATGATTGCTTCTTTCTCTACCTGGATTTAAAAAAAATCAGTTGTCATCTAATACAAGTTTATATGTCTATATACGTAAGTATAGATGTCTAAAAAAATCATGATGTTAAACTTCCACTGATGGGGCAGGTAGGACATAAAGATAAATTCTGAATTGTTACTAAAAGTATTCGTATCTTTTACCTTGGGGGCAAGGCAGGGAATGGTGTTACCTGACCTTGTTTGAGGGTGTGTTTTTTTTGTTTCTTTGTTTCTTTCTTTTTTTTTTTTTAATTTCATCCCTTGTTATCTTAAAGAGACCCTGAGCCAGTGATCCTTTTATCCTGCTAAAGTCTTTCAGGAACTTTAAAAGAACAACAAAAAAAGGCAAGGCTGCCAAAACTTAAATCACTCTTGATTTCCTATTTCATTCTCTAATGGTTCATGTTTTTAAATATATATGTATCTATTCTGTTTCCTGAATAAAATTTTATCAAGGATCAAAAAAAAAAAAGAAAAAAAAAGAACCTTAGAATTTAAACTGCAAGATCTATACACCAGAGTGGATTTCTTCTTAACTGACAATGTTTAGGTTTTAAGCAAATAAAGTATCAATTAATGTGAAACTCAAAAAAACAAACAAACAAAAAGTAGTTTCTGCCGTACACCAGAAAAAATCTTTCAAAATAACTTACATTTAGAGGATTGATTTTATAGGTAAACGACTATCAATTACTTATAAATTTTTAGCAACAGACAGTTCAATTCAAAGTGATATAAGTTTAAAAGGCATATATAAACAGTCTGCCGGGGCACCTGGGTGACTCAGTCCATTAAGCGTCTGTTTTCAGCTCAGGTCATGATACCAGGGTCGTGGGATTGAGCCCCGCATGGGCTCCCTGCTCAGCTGGGAGTCTGCTTCCCCTCCCTCTGCCCCTCACTGGCCCCTTCCCACACTCGTGCTCTCTCTCGTGCTCTGCTCTCTCTCAAATAAATAAATAAATAAATAAATAAATCTTTAAAAAAATAAATAAAAATAAAAACAGTCTGCCATAAAACTTACTTTTGTGGTAATCCTAAATGATATCTCCAGAAATCAGTGTCTGCTCTTTTCCACATTGGCTTCATTTTCAATTTCTATATTTTAACAAAGTATCTCCCAGCTCTCCCAGACATACATCCTCCTACTTCAAGTCCAGTGAAAAAGAATATCATTCTCAGGTTGTTCCAGCAAAAACCCATCTATTAGCTCATAATAGCTTCAATAGACCACATACCATTATCTAAATCAAATAACTGGCTAAAGGAACATGAGATCTGAAACATGCCCGTTTACAGAACAAGGGCTAATTTAACAGTATGTAAAGACATGGTTTAAAGTTAGGGGAAAGCCAGTTCTGCTTAGCCAAAATCAGGCTTCTATTACTAGAACTAAAGTAATTTTATAAATTCAGAAAGTATTGGATCCTATAATCCCCTTTGAGAACAGAACACATACATTGCCCTGTAGAAATCCTCAAGAAGTTTTGTAGGAAATAAATATGCTAAACTTGTTAAATACAGAGTCTCCCAAGTTTAACTGACCATTACCACAATTTCTTTTTTTTCCACTCTTTTTATTGTTATGTTAATCACCATACATTACATCATTAGTTTTTGATGTAGTGTTCCATGATTCATTGTTTGCATATAACACCGAGTGCACCATGCAGAATTTCTTAAAAATTTTCTTCTATATCACTTTTAATCCCTAGTAGTTGCAAAACAACTTTTGGAAAACACTGATACATAATTAGTTTCGAGACTGAGTTTTTATTTTATTTGGTACAAATATGTACTATTGAAGAGTTTTACAACTGGTCTGTGATTGAAAATGTATAATTTGGAATTATTGGACTTGCAACATTATGCAATAAGGACTGTGGTAAGGATAGACAAAATGACAGGCTACTGTAGGTGTGTGCAATTACATCTCAATGTCTACATCATTGACTCATCCATGGAAGCCAGTGTTACATTAGATAATCTAGAAAAGTCAATATAAGTAGATTTATGGTGCTAACTCAAACTCAAAGGATAAGGGCAAAAATTTGGGTGAGTATGAAACATTTCAAAGGAAAAATTCTTAAGGAATAATGCCTTTAAAAAGAAAGGTAAGGATTAAAATTAATATAGATTTAAAAATAATATTAAAATAAAATAGATTATGAATATAAGAGATGAAGAGAAAGAATTTCTAGTAAATATAAAATAAAACCTTAATAATTTGAGTCAATTTTATCAGATAGTGATTGGAAGAATTTGTGCAATTTTTTGTTTGTTTTGTTTTGTGTGTGTTGATACCTGTAAGGAAGTGGAGAGATGAAAAGAGGGAGAGCAGAGGGTCAGACAATGCCAGACAATGGGGAGGGAGAAAAAAGGAAAGAGAATTGAATAGAAGTTAGGAGAAAGGAAAAGAAAGAAGGGAAGGGAAAAGGTAAAAGGAAAAAAAAAGGTGAGGAAAAATGATAATGCTTAATTTCAAAATATCTAGACTATTTGTTTTGAAAAATGTAATTTTGTCAATATCCAAGGATCATCTAGGGAAATAGTTATATGATCAAAAGACTACAATTACAACTTTGGGGATTTTTTCTAATTTGGTGACATTGGCACAATATTTCAAAGTATGGATATGAATGTATGAACTTCATATTTAGGAATAGATCTAAAACCAGGAATGTAGCTATTATTATCAATATAAAATTGTACAATATAGATTGTCAATTTTATAAACAATTGCTGATGTAAACCTATAGCACATTTTTATGGTTTTGAACTGAATATTTCTTAAACAAAATCACATCATTTACAATTATTTTCTATAAATTGCCTGGTAGTAAATATTTTAGGCTTTTCAAGCCAAAAGACAAAACTGAGGCTGTAATGTAGGTACTAGTATAACCAGAGGTAAAACATATTTCTATAATTTTTGTCATATTTCAAACAATGATGATAGTTTATGTTCATAATATAAGTATGCTAATAAATATAATAGATTTTGGGGTGCGTGGCTGGCTCAGACAGTAGTGAATGTGACTCTTAATCTCAGGATCATGAGTTCAAGCCCCACACTGGGTGTGGAGCCTACTTAAAAAAAATAATATATATTTTGGAAGGGATAATATTTCACTTAATTGGGATTCATAGTTAATATTTCCTATTATCAAAGTTGATTGTAAATATTCATCTGTTAAAGATGATGTATAATTAGATTTAACATATTTCAACTTTGAAATATCTTTACATAGATAAGCACTTCCAAATATTATCACTCCATGTGCATATGACGTGTTGCAAGGCATTTATAAAGGGTTGTTAAATTCTTCTTTTGAAATCTCTCTGTTTAAGTGATATAATACAATGTTAAGTACATCTTAACATTGAAGATTTTCTTTTAAGATTTATTTATTTATTTGAGAGAGAGAGAATGAACAGGGAGAAGGGCAGAGAGAGAATGAGAAGCAGACTCCTGGCTCAGCAGGGAGCTTGATGCGGCACTCGATCCCAGGACCCCAGGATCATTACCTGAGCCAAAGGCAGACGCTTAACTGACAGAGCCACCCAGGCGCCCAGCATCGAAGATTAATCACTTCTAAATGAAGGTTTCATAGAAGCTCTTCAATTGCAGTGAAATGAATTTTGAAATCTGGACATTTCCTTTGGACTTGCACTGAGATCTAAAAAATGCTGCTAGAACAATAGTGAGTTCACATTAATGAGTTCACATCTGCTCCAAATTTGTTAAGAGATAAGGATCTTGCTTTTTGTTTTAACTTTGACAGCATGTAAAGTCATAAAGCAACTTGGCATTATCTGTGGTTCTGGAAATGAAAGTTGTCCAGATCACTTTACTACATTATAAGTTTCATATATAAGTGCTGCTTTGCTTTGTACATTTAGTATGAACTTAGGTTGGCCGCAAAAGCTAATTTCCAAAGCCATTCAGTATAACACACTGGTGGTTAAGGGTGGTTCTCTTCTAGAAAAAAATAAATAATCTCTACCCTGAACTAATTCAATCACAGTGAAACTTGATGATTTTGAAGACAAAATTTCTATGTGGTAAATCAAGTAAGTATATCCAACTTCTATTTCTGCAAAAATTCATGGAATTAATGAAGTTTGAGTCCATAAGAACAAGTGAAGCTCATCACTGATACTGTTGGCTCAATAACACATGATAGATTTACATATTTTTCACAAAGTATCTACTCAAGAATAATGCAGAGGAAAAACACATGCTATAAACACCTGCCATTTTCAGAAACTTTGAGAATTTGTCCAAATATGTCTTTTTTTGTTCCACACCTAGTTTCTGTACCAGCATCTGTAACACATTTCATCAGGTTCCACATGAATTTGTACTATAATACTGTTTTCTCAATTTCTTTGAAAATATTCTCTCATGTAGTTGTTCCATGAAGAATATTTTGTAGAGGGCAATTCTTCTGTCACTTCAAACTTTGCACTGACTCTTCAAATAAATATTTTAGCAGTATAGGTACCATGTGTCGACTTAAGAGACAAAAAAAAGTGCTGAAGTTTTTAAGTGAAGATTGATGTTGCTTCTAATGTCTTTAACTCTTCAAACAACTGTTTTCACCAAAAGGTTAATAGTATTAACAAGTAGCTTTTTTCTGGATACATTTCTCTATTGCAATCAATTTTGCATTAGAGTTATTGCAATCAAATCCATTTAAAGAATTCATCAGCAAATATCTTCCCTTGTTAGCAAAAAAATGACCTGCTCAGAAACTTGTTTTGTTCTAGGCTCTTTTTCTTTTTCTTTCTTTTTCTTATTTTGTAAAGAAAGTCTTATATGATTAAATGTTCCATTTTAACACTCTAACTCTTCTGACTGTTGCTTTCCAGTGATCTGGGAACAATGTGATGATTGCTATAGTGTCCAGTTTCATTATGTAATAAACACAATATTCTGCCATCAAATTTGATACAAAATAATCCACATTTCCTGTTGTTAAAAGTGTGACACTTAAAAGAAGTCCACTTTTATCTTCTTATCTTGACACGATCCGCATGGTCTGATAATAAAAAATAAAATATAAATTCTATTGAGTTACAACCACATCACTATGCTATCACAAGTTCTATCACAAGTACTAAACTCTAGTATTAGAGTCATTAAATCATTAGTCATTAGTCATTAAGTACATAAATGAATGAATGTGACTGTTGCAGTAAAACTTCCTGGAGATTTTGAATTTTAATTTCCTATAATGTTTATTTACATGATACATTATTCCTCTGTTATTATTCTTTTTCAACCATTTCAAATTTATTTTTTTTATTTTTTTTAAAGATTTTATTTATTTATTTATTTGAGAGAGAGAATGAGAGACAGAGAGCATGAGAGGGAGGAGGGTGAGAGGGAGAAGCAGACTCCCTGCTGAGCAGGGAGCCCGATGCGGGACTTGATCCCGGGTCTCCAGGATCATGACCTGAGCCGAAGGCAGTCGCTTAACCAACTGAGCCACCCAGGCGCCCCTCGAATTTATTTATTTATTTATTTTTTATTTTTTTAAAGATTTTATTTATTTGACAGAGAGAGACACAGCGAGAGAGAAAGAGAGCACGAGCAGGGGGAGTGGGAGAGGGAGAAGCAGGCTTCCTGCGGAGCAGGGAGCCTGATGTGGGGCTCGATCCCAGGACCCTGGGATCATGACCTGAGCCGAAGGTAGATGCTTAAGGACTGAGCCACCCAGGCGCCCCTCAACCATTTCAAATTTTTAAAAATCTCTGTTTGCTCTACAAACAAACAAAAAACAGAAGGCCAACTAGTTATGGTCCATGTACCATAGTTTGCTGACCCTTCTACTAATACACACACACACACACACACACACACAACATGCTTTAACACAGAAAAGTAAAACTGATCATTGACATTTCCCAAGTGATTAAAATATATTTTCAAAAATATTTTTTTCATTTATACAAACTCTAATTAAAAGAGTGAAATCCAAATTATTAAAAATATCCATTTAAGTAAGAATCAAGTAAAAAATATCCATTTAAGTAAGAATCAATTAAAAATATCCATTTAACCAAGAATCAAAAATCATGTGAAGTTATGAAGTTTTTTTAAATCAAGTAAAATAAAGAAGAAAGTCTTGAAATAACGTCTATCAATCCTGAGTTTGTGTGGGTAAAAAATAGAATGAGCAAATAAAAAAGACTGACTTTGTATGCACAAATACTATTTTAAATCATAAGTTGTTTCCCAGGAAACAATCATGAGTAATATTTGATCTTCTGTCAACTAAGGTAATCATTGTTTATATTAACAGATCATTTTCATCCGTGTTACAATCCATAATATTTTTCTTCTTTAAATATTAACCTAGTTTTCAATTTTTGGTCTCAATTTATTACTTCTCAATATAGTAATCTCACAATAAATCATTAAAATTACACAATACATCATTAATTGTTAATGAAATGGTGAAAAGCACAGGCTTTGCAATGAAGAGCCTTGACCTATCTCTCTCTGCTCATTAATATGTGATCTTAGTCAATCACTTAGGCTTTTTGTGCTTAGTTTCCTTAGGTCTGGTTCTCCAGGAACAGATCCTCAGGTGGGAATTTGAATGCAGTTACTTTATTAAGGAAGTGTACCCAGAAGAATATTGTGAGGGAATTGGGTAACCAAAACAGGAAAGGGGAAGAAGCCTTGTAAGGATGTATTTTGAGGCAAGGACTGAAACTCAGAGTGTCACAGGGAACTCTGTAATGTGCACTAGACCCCAGAGTTAGTCTCACTTGGAGGAAAGGGAGCTGGGCTTTCCTACCCTGTCTACCAATTAATGACTGGCTATATCACTAGTGATGTAAACTCACAGCACTTGGTAAGAGGAATGCCCATAGTCTAAGTGTAGTCCTCTGGAGAAAGTATCAGATTGGGGGCATTAGAAGCAAAGAAGTCAGAAGGTGAGAGATAGGCACATAAAATGGAGCTGAACTCCCGTGAGTAAAGCACTTTCTGCCACAGTTGGAAAACAGGGGCATAATGTTACCTAAATATTGTTGAGTGCTTACTTTATTCCAAATATTAAGGAAAGCACTTTATTTTTCTTTAAGGTAATACTTTTGCATAGTATTTACTCAATAAATGTTACCAAATATTTCTATTTTTATCACTTACAGAAATTCAGCTTTGCTCTCTCTCTCTCTCTATATATATATATATATATAACAAAATTAAATTGTACATATTTTTATTTAAATATCTTCAGTTATCATCAATTTATTATTTAATCTTATGTCTTCTCCTGAATGAAAGACTATTTCAGTTATTATTATATTTGAACTTGGAAGATCCCCATAACAATAGCAGTCAAATTCTTAGTAGTTAAAGTTGGAGAAAAAGAAGTAGGTAGCTTGTGAATCTATTAGAGAATTCTAGGGGCGCCTGGGTGGCTCAGTCGTTAAGCGTCTGCCTTTGGCTCAGGTCATGATGCCGGGGTCCTGGGATAGAGCCCCGCGTCGGGCTCCCCGCTCAGCGGGAAGCCTGCTTCTCCCTCTCCCACTCCCCCTGCTTGTGTTCCCTCTCTTGCTGTGTCTCTCTCTGTCAAATAAATAAAATCTTTAAAAAAAAAAAAAAAAGAAAAGAGAATTCTATTCAGGTTAGTCTTGTTTTTCTTTCTGGGCAATTTACCACATATGTGGTATTTTTTAGCTCTGCAGGGAAGAAACAGGGTGAGAATTATAGTTGCTGGAAATTCCTGCCATCTGGCTTTCTGATACCTTAAATTACATGTTATAACTCTTTTTCTTTAACTACATACAACTTTCCCTTTGGTCTTATACTTCTGGGCAGAGTACACTAACTTATCAACTGAAAATACATATGTAGGGATGCCTGGGTGCCTCAGTTGGTTAAGCATCTGGCTTTGACTCAGTCATGATCCCAGCGTCCTGGGATCGAGTCCCACATTGGGCTTCTTGCTTAGCGGGGAGCCTGCTTCTCCCTCTGCCTGCTGCTCCCCCTGTTTGTGCTCTCTCTCTAACAAATAAATAAAATCTTTAAAAAAGAAAAAAAGAAAAGAAAATACATATGTATGGGGTGTGTGTGTATGTGTGTGTAAAAGGTATATTCATATTCTTAACATGGTAACATTAAATAATCTGTTTCTAACTCCAACATATTTTAGCTGAGGTAACTGCTATAGTGCTAAAGTTTTAATTCTGTTTCTCTATTATATTCATCTTATTATTTATAAGTGTAATAGTCTCTTTCCAATATGGAAAATTTAGAGATTGTGAATATTTTGCTTGCAAATTGAAAGTTTACTTATAGATATATAACTCATATTAATATAACCCAATATTTGAAGATATATGTCTAGTCATAACATTATTAATTTTAGCAGTTTTTTTTTTTTTATTAGAGAGAGAGCATGCACAAGCGTGATGGGGGGGGGTGCAGGGGACCAGAGGGAAAGACTTTTAAGCAGGCTCTCTGCCCAGGATGGAGCCTAGTGTGGGCCTCGATCTCACAACTCTGAGAGGAGTTTTTAAAGTACTTAAATTTCTCCAAACATGTAAAACAATACTGTCTTTCTTACATATTTACCTTGACATCAAGAAATTTTCCTGACAACCTCAGATTAAATGGCAATGATACAACGTAAGGTGAAGTGGAAAATAGCATAAAGGAGCAAAGAATGAGCAGGATTTGTTGTTGTCATCCTTGTTGTTTTGCTTATTTACTGGTGTTTAAGGACCAATAGTTGGGTGACAGACAAAAGGAAAAAGGTGGCCTAAAATATGCAAACCACCTAGAGATTTTTTTGTTGTTGTTGGGACATGCCCAAGCTAATCTTTATATTATATATGTCCCAAGACAATATCTACAGGAAGTATTATTAAGACTCTATTCAAGAATTTCCACAGATACTATTATGTGTGTCCTGTATACACTTAAAAATATGAATCACTTCAGAGATGGATGAGGTTAAACTTGTCTCTCTTCTCTTTTTACATTGCCTAAATCTCCAGTGTGGGAGTAAATGTATGTTATTCATCTCTGAATCTTTCAAGTACAGTAAAGAGATTTGTCCAATAATTCCAAAAACCAATACATATTTTTCTGTGAAGATCATATTTGAACCATTTCCCAATATTATAAAAAGAAAAACAAAATTAATCAATTTCCTTTTCTGCTACCATAATCAAAACATACATACCTATCAACTGATTTGAATAGAAGTTTCATTTAACTACAAAATTATTTACTTGGAAAACTGAGCCATATATGTTTACTATAAGTGATAGCTTGGTGAATCAGTGACAAAGCATGATGATAACAGGAAAACACAATCCCTTAAGAATAAATCAATATAGTTATCTTTAATAGCACATTTATAATAACAGATAAATGTGTATGTATATTTTAGATTGTGGTAAGAAAATTGAACATGAAATTACTCTCTTAACAAATATTTACGTAAACAATGTAATATTGTCAATGGTAGGTATCGCATTTGTACGTTAGACCTCTAGAACTTACCTGTCTTGCATAACTGAAATTTTGTATCTGTTGAACAACTCCCCATTTTCTCCTCCCCACAAACAACCATCATTTTACCCCTGCTTCTATGAGTTTTACTATTTTAGATACCTCACATAAGTAGAACTGCAGTAATCATTTTTTGTGATAAGCTCATTTCAGTTAGCATAACATACTGTAGATTTGTCCATGTTGTTGATATCTGCATGATTGCAGTATTTCCTTCTTTTTAAAGGCTGAATAATATTCCATTATATATATGCTATATAATATAATATATAATGAGTTTAAGTAGATTTTATTAACTGATTTTTACAACTTATTTGGGTAATAACCATTATAGTGGTTGGTATCTCTTAACTCCTGAACTTGCCTGAACTGTAGAAGCCAGCAAATTTATCTGCTTATTTTTATGAATTTACTTCATGTTCTTTTAGCACAGTAGATTTCTGAAGTGGCAAAGAAAAATCTTGCTTTTTGGCCTTTTCTTACTAGGCACAGAGTATCTGTTAAACCTAAACATATAACTTTACAATTATGTGACTACATTCCTTTTCTCACAAAGCCATGAGATATTGGGCATCATAATGTGGATAATCTATTCATTAAAACTAGTAGCGTACAGAATTTAAATTGACAATATGATATTATTATAAAAAGAAATTCTTTCATTTCTCTTAAAAATAATGATAATTTAATAATGCTGTACTAGTGGAATGACATAGTGGTTTATTTCCTTTACAGAGTGGTTTCCTATCATCACACAGAAATGTCAGTATTAAATCATCTATTTGTTAGCATAATAATAGCTTTCATTTGAACAGTGCTTTATAATTTTCGAAGAACACTTTCATACATTATTCCCTCTGTTCTTCAAAATAACTCTGTAAGGAGCCAGGTAACAGGTATTCCTTTTTTATATAAATGAAGAAATAGTGGCTTAAAGAGTATTTACAGCATGGCTACAGCAACTTAATAGCAGACTTGCTCTTGAATCTATGTCACTTATCTCTCAGTCCAATGTTCTTGCTGCTTAATTACACAGAAGTCAAATGTTATAATAACTGCAAAATCAATTCAGCGAATATAACAAATTAGGCTACATTTAGATAACAATAAGCTAGATTAAATTGGACATATTTCACTACATTTTAAACATTTACAGACATCTGATTTTTTAAATTATATAGCCCTCCCTCCACTGGGTCCTTTAGAAAATAAAGCTATCAGAATAATAAAGATAAACCATATAATTAGATCGCAAATACCGTTTGCCTGAATTTAGTTTGTAGCGAGTCAAAATGATAATTATCTTTGTTTCAAAAGACCACACTTCCAAAACAGAATTTACTTATGATTAATCTATCTTATGGAAAATCCATAGTTTTCCTAATGATCCTTAGAGCTACTCACTATTTGTACTGATTTCACAGTTCAAATAACTCTCATGGCAGTGGCAAGGTTTCCAGGAAAACGTGACAAGGTTCAACCACAGTGAATGCTCAGAAGGTGCCAAATGGTCCTGTGCCTGCCTTGTGCTTCAGTAGAGGAGGAATCCCACGCCATAACTGCCTGATAGATTTGTTTTTGAAGAAAAGCCAAACTCTGCTCCAGTCTCACTCATCTCTTGCTCCTTTTCAAAGATGCTTAGGGGGCTCCATGTCAGGAATGCACACCTGGTTTGCCTTCCGGCTGGAACGCTCTTCCCTTGTCACATCTGTCCGCATAGCATACGACTCCCTTCTCTTAAATCCCTAATAAGGTCTCACTTTCCTCAAGAGTATATCTTAGACCACTCTGTGTACAAGAGAGGCTTCTTTTTCTTGTGAAACCCTTTATCTTGAACGTTTTATTTTTCCTCTGGAGCACTTACCGTATGTTATCTACTTATTTGTTGATTTCATTTCTTTCCTCCCCTTATTATATAAGCGTGATGAAACAGGCACTGGGCCTCTTTTGTGTTCACCACTGTATCAGCAACACCCAGAGCAGCTTGCACATATCAACTGATTGGAATCATTGATTTATACAATTTTTACTTCGTTCACAGAGACTCAGTATTCTATTAATGCTACTACACCACTGAGATTTGTCTTCTAAGGTACCAAAGACTGGGTATACTCCAAATTCACTTGGTCAGATGAATGCTCTGTTTTGCTGTTGTCATTTGCCCTGCAGACTGGTAGCTTTATCTTATCCTGCACCATTCAAATGAACTTGGGTAAAGTTACTTCAGGAAGCTTGGTGGGAATCAAGTGAAATTGAGTTGAGTTTGAGGACTTGAGACAATAAAGATTTTGATGCAATGCCATTTTTAACAATGAGATCTCAGTGATTATAATGGAGTTTCAATATTTTTGGATCTCCATTGATGGCAGCAACTGGCAGTGCTTTGTTTTCTGTTCAAAAACTGTTTAAACATAAAAGTTTCCCTTGTGAACCGAGGTTATTTGATTACCTATGACCAACATTTGGAAAATATCCACTCTCTCCCTCTGGACTGACAGGCTTTATACAATTTGCTCCAATTTTTCAGTCTTGCTTTCCTCTATTTTCCTGTTTCTCTCATGTGACTATTGAATACAAAACTTGTCCAGTGCCCTGGGGCTTCTTTTTGCTGGCATTGAATCACTCATATTTGGATAAATCTGCTCAAGTTAAAATCACTAGGCTAGTTTCTCTGATCTCTGTTATTCTTTTACTCTCTACTATCTAATATATATATAGAGAGAGAAAGAGAGAGAACTTTTTTTTTCTTTCTCAGCTACCACTTGCACTCTTATTTTCCAAGATATAAAATTTGGTGATTCTAATATATTTCTTATTGACTCTTATATTTTTATAGTTAACTTTATATATATATATATATTTAATAAACAAATTACCTAGATCATTGTGTTTATTAAAATAAAATACAAATAATTGCATGGTATATTATTACATATTTATATATGTACTTAGAGTTGTTTTAGATGAAGAAACAGATTTTTTTTAATAAACTCTCAAAGTTGCAAGTAATATGTGTTGCAATTACTTGGCAGCAAAACATAATCATTGGTTGACTCAGAGGAAAAAAAAAATAAAATGAATTAGTTAGATCACATCATTGAAATTCTATTGGGCTAATTTACAGTAACCTTCAGCAATGAAGATCGTATTGTATGTGCTGAGAGCTACATGAAATTTTGGGGTTAAATTATTTTAATATCTTTATTTACCAATTCATTAATTGACTACAGTAAGTGTCTAGCAGATGTATTTCATTGTTTTTTGTGATTTGGTGACAATGTTGGTAAATTGAAGAGTTATTTAGACTAATGTCTGTTTTAAGATTTGTTAGAAAATGTCTTCTGTATCAAGAGCTTCCAAAGATGAACTGAATTGGAGAAAAATTGCTATCATTTGATACTATATGTATTAAAAAGCAATGAAATAATGTGTTATTAGAGTTGACATTTATTTAAAGGTATTAACCAAATACGAAGCTCATTCAAAACTTGGAAAAGTCTTTTGATATTTAACTGAGAATCCAAATATTTAGACTATGTTGCTTATGCTAAAACAAGTTGTTAAATGTGAGAAAGAGCTGCTGATTTACATTTTTCAATTGTTTCAGATTTTTCTACCACTTTTTTTATTAATAAATACAAAATATAACACCGTTTATTTCCAAACTCCAGACTACTATTGCTTAAGCTTAGCTTCAGCTAATGTAATATTTGAACAAGTTTTAGATTTCTGCTAGCTGAGAGCTCATTAGCATGGCACTTCACAACACAAAGAAGTCATTTATATTCCAGTCAAAACCAGATGTTTACATACATATTTTTGAATTATAATGTGGTGTGATTATACCCAAATATGTTTTATTGAACCAAAATCAGATTCAAAACTTCACTTGCAAACAGAATTACTTTAGTACTGTTAATGACTTTTTACCTAATAAGTAAAAATATAATGTGATTGCTTAATATGTGTGTAATTTTACAGGAAAATACACTCACTTGAGTGGAAATGCTGTTAATTTAGGGCTGATACTTCTAAAATCAAAAAGCAGTAGGCTGAGACTGATAAATCTGATGTTTACTATCTTGCTCTGTACTAGTTTTCTGAGGTCACTGATCAATCTTGCAGTCACTGAACAGCATTCAGTCACTTAACTACCATCAATATTTGATTCTTTCCTTTCTATGTTTGTGGGGCAAATATTGTTATTTGTTCATCTTAAATTGATCCAAATAAAATGGGACTCTATTAAACCTGTGCCTCATGTTGCATTAATTATATAGGACTTACAGTGAGCCCACTAAATTTTTAAGAACTTCACATGTATTAATTCCAGTTCATCTCTACAATTACCTTCTGCTGAGATAAGCGATCTGCCCAAGGTCATATTGAGACAGGGAAACCAAAGGGACCCCATGAAAGAAAAAAGTGGGGTTTTTTCCTTTGCTTTTTTCCAGCTTCCATTCTTGTTAGAACCTGCACCTCCATCCTACATATGCTTAAATGTATGTTCTCCTTATAAGGAACACAGAGTTAATGATGTCTTTGGAGTCTTCCAGCACAATAGATAATACCTGGAGAACGACCAGGTAAGGCCATCATGTGCATATTCCAGACCACTGATGCTAGACATCTCGACACCAAGACCCCTGACTCCCAAAAATGAGCGATTTATGGTGGAGACCTGGACCTTGTCCTTCTTCTGATCAGTTCCTGAATGCCTGAGACGACATGTGCACCAGACCACAGTTGTCAATAAAAACCCAGACCCCAAGCAAAAAAAGGGGACTCATGCTACTTTCCTTTCTGAGTCTCCCAGATGCTCTGTCGGTATCTGCTCTCTCTTATCTTTGGTAAACTCTGCTCTCACTGTCTGCTGGCTGGCATTTGATTCCCATCCCACACAAAGCCAAGGACCCGCTTTGCTGGTCCTGCAGGACCCCCTGGGTCCTTAGACCCAACCTGCCTGCATCATTACTTAGGAATGTCAAGGCTGCACAATCTTTCCTTATTTTAATGACTCCTCAATACTGTCTCAAGATCTTTCTTGTAATCCCTGCTTTGACTTAAGTTTTAAAGACATAGAATGTATAAAGTAGATATAAACCAACCATACCCTTCCCATCATAATATATGTGCTTTTTGTTAGAAGATGTTTCATATGGAAGTCAAATTTATCATTTTGAGGAAATTGTCTTGGTTTCAGCCACTAGCATACATGTCAGAGGTTTTTCTCTCAATGGGAAAGTTATAGGTACTTATAGGTACTATAGATACTCTGTTTTTATATTATTATGAATATTATGAAGCACTACTTACATTTTATATTACTAATTATTGAATTACATGACACCAAATACCCTTCTCTCTAGAGAAAAATTAAAAAAAAAATGAAAACTGCTGTTCTATGTTTGTCTCGTAGCATCTTCTCATGAATATTTTCAAAATCAGACCCAAATCACTGATGAAAATGTTACCTGTATCTGAGTTTGTTACATATCATTAGATTTACGTAATTATAAGAAAATGTTTAAGTGTCTCATAATTGTTACTCATTGGTTTGAGAGATAGGATCTTACTACTTATATCTCAACAACAAAATCATTACCCATTTCTAGCACATGTATTAAAGTATTGACAATTTAATAGGTGAAATATTAGTATTTTAATTAATATAGAATATCCAGTCAATATTGGAGTTCAATTTCCATATTCTTTTAAAATTCTACAGAGGATTCTAATGTATACCAATGGAAGAGAACAATTTGTGATTTGGAAACCTAACATCTGGTACAATTCTGCTGGACTAAGTTTAGTGAGATTTATTTTTTAAGTATTTAGATGACTTAAAATTTATAAGGGGATTAAATTTAAGAAACATATTTAACATATCTTATTAAATTAGTCAGCATTAAAAGTTTTTTGCTGCTTTTTTTCAGAGATGTGTGGTTGAATATATTTCAAGTCTCCAAATCAGCAGCTCCAAATGCAATTTGGTGCATTCTAATTAGACTGAATTTTAATGATCATAGTATAAAAATGAAGGCTATGACTGATGTTAAATCCAGTGATTTAAGCCAAAACTAAACAGTGGGAAATAAGAAGTAGATATTGAATAAATTATAAAACACTTTATTCAAATCAATGGTGCCCAGCAAGACAAAATAAACATGTGTCCATAATGTATCAATAATTCATTTACTATGTTAATTACCCAGTGTGCAGTTAAGCTTCCAGTGGCACTCATTATTCTAATAGAGAAGGAATATCTTTGTAGAATTACTATGCTTTGAGCAATAAGTTTACACTTTATAAATTTCTGGGGCAAGATAAACAAAATAAGAATCATTTATTGACTGAGATTAATTTGAGTTCTTCACATTCTGCTGCTCTTATTCTTTATTCTCAGTGACACTCAATTATCAATTAACTCAGTCAAAAGCCAAACTAATAACAGTCCTTCGTTTTCTGAAAAATCTTTAAGGGAACTCAATAAGAACATTCTAAGCCAATACAAAGAAACAAATTAAAGCATTCAGTCACTTGAGATTTTCTCTCATGATGCCTTTTCCTATGTGTTTCTATGAGCTAAAGCCTGTGCTCTTTGTTTTAGATCAAGTGGCTTTTACTTATTAAAAGTAAAGGCAAGCCAAACACAATGACAAAGAATGGTGATAACATGTAAAATTAATCCTAAACCTCAACAATACTATAATGCTATACATATCTTGAGCAACAGTTTAAAATAAGGTATTCCTATGTCAGATATGTTGTATTTTTGAAGATCAATCATAATATTATATAATCTTAAATACCTAAATCTATTGGTTTGGGAAATAAAAGTATGTTCATATTGCTCTAAAATGTGATTGTATATGTTGGATTTCTTTGAAAGACTTAGTTAATGATGAAATAAGTAAATAGTAATATCATCTTGATAGGTATCCTTGGTTGATTATGTCTTAGAACTGCAGCAAGTTAAGTTTCCCTGGATCTACTTCTTGAACATGTCTGTTTGGAATATATACTTGGTAGGGTCATTGATAACTATAAACTTAAGATTTCATTCTGCCAAGATTTAGAATTCTAGATATCTCTCTGAGTTTGTGTTTTTTCAAATCTGTTCAGTTCATGTTTTTAAATGGATTTTTCTACATAAAATGATATAAAGCTGTTAAATTTAGGATCTTCTCTCTCTCTCTCTCTCTTTCTCTCTCTCTCTCTGTCTCTCTGTCTCTCTCTCTCTCTCTCTCTCACACACACACACACACACACACACACACACACACACACACACACAC
>NW_022589706.1:46335548-46423381 GCF_004348235.1 Phoca vitulina
CACACACACACACACACACACACACACACACACACACACACACACACTGTTTATAGCCAGTACTTCCTGGTTAGTTCCTTGCAAGTTTAAAGGCAGTATTTTTGCTTTCCTTGCAACTAAGCTAAGTCAATTAAATTTTATATCATAAATCTCACTTAGGTTTATGATCAAATTGAATATAATTGTCACAAGAAAACCAGTATAATGAATATCTAAAACTTGGATTTGGGATTCATCTCTGCTCTGTCCTAGCTCTATGCCCTTGGGTCTAATCTTTCTTAGTATATGAAAATAGGAAGACTAATATTTACCTCACGGGATCTTTTAATGAGTCAAAATGGATATAATAAGAAGAGCCTTGGCACAAGTTAGGATCTGAACAAATATTATTTCTTTTTCCTAAAGTATTCTGCAACTATTGAGAATAGTTGGCAAAAGATAATAATTTATCACATATATTAAATAAAATATCCTAACTGTGCTTGCAACATCCTTATCTTTCCTTCTATTACAAGGAAAGAAATGTCTGTCTTACTCTCAAGGTCAATCTCTCTAGTTGTATCCCTATTCCCAGCCTCAAGCTTCTCAGGGACATCACCATTTGGTTACCAACTTTTCTTCATTATCCATCTTGCCTATTTTCCTGGATTATTACAAGGGGCATATAAAGATATTTTATTAACTTCCATAATAAAATATAATCTTTCTTTACTGTAAATCTCTCTTCAATAATTCAAAGCCAAAATTCACAGCCAAAATTTTAATCTCATATTGCCTCAGCTTATTCATTTCCATCACTTCTTTAATCTATTAGAATATGAAGTATGACTTTTGGCACCCTCCCATTAATGTTATTCATCTTTTTCTCCATTAGTTTTCCAAAATGACTTAGTCTTGCTTATTCTCTTATCTTGTTGTCTATTTTTTCATCCCATTTTTTTTCTTTGCTTTTCTTTTCCCAAACAGTAGATGACAGTGGTTTACATGCCCAATACTGGAATTTCTGTTCAATTTTTTAATACTCTCTCTAGGTGAGTTTAAATTCCTTAGTTTTGAGTATAACCTTAATGCTGATGGCTATAAGTGGCATTAGCATCTCTATCCTATAACTCATTTTTTATGATTTAGATTTGCAAATAGATTGTGTGTCATTTTTCCCTATATGTGAGCAATGTTTCCCAATTTTCCATGTCTTAAATTTAAATATAAGCAATCTATTCAACCCACCATGTCCCAGTTTTGCATATGAATTCCTTACTCACTATGTTTAAAATCAGATCTCTGTGTCTTATCATTGACTGCTCCAATTCCTTCAACCTCTGTGCTTCAGAATCATTGGGAAGTCCCTCGTTACTCCAAAACATATCTTAAATTTACCCTCTTTTCTTTGTCCTCATTGACAAGTCTTCATTCAGTTCAAATTTATTTGCCAAGACTACTAAATAGTTTCCTAAAAGGCCTCCCTCTTTCCACTCTTGTCTTCTTCTCATCCATTCTGCAGAAGATGGCAATACTGGTCATTCAGTCATAATATTACACTATTTAGAATCTAACTTTGGGTTCCCATTTGATTTTATCTCCTTCCCATCACCTGTTTGAGTCTCTGACTTCTCTGCTCCCCACTTAATTCCTCTAATATGCCCCTTTTCCACTATACATCCATTGTTCTGGTCTTCTTTCAGTTATTCAGAAAATACTGTTTCCTAACCTCTGTTTTCCATACTGTTTCCCTTCCCCCATTATATCATTACCAATATCAGTGAAATATGCATACTATTCAGCTTGCTATTCCTCTGGCCAGAAAGCTAGGAGTTAGCCTAGAAATTTTTCTAATATTTGACCTAGAATTCACTCCATCACAAAACTCTGCTGATTTACCTCATTTTTATTTCAAATTACTCCATCTCTTCTTGCCTCCATTGTAACATTTTCATCCAGAACACCTGCACTACTTCATGAAGTGTCCATTTATATTTTTATACTCTATTTTATTAATTTCTTCTCTAATCTTTATCATTTTCTTCCTTCTAATTGCTTTAGGTTTTTTGTTTTGTTTTTTTTGTTTTGTTTTTTAAGATTTTATTTATTTGAGAGAGAGAGAATGAGTGAGAGAGAGCACGCACATGAGAGGGGAGGGTCAGAGGGAGAAGCAGACTCCCCGCTTAGCAGGGAGCCCAATGCGGGACTCGATCCTGGGACTCCAGGATCATGACCTGAGCCGAAAGGCAGTCGCTCAACCAACTGAGCCACCCAGGCGTCCTTAATTGCTTTAGGTTTACTTTCATCTTCTTTTTCCAGTATCTTAAGGAGGAAAATTAAGTTATTAATTTGAGATCTCTTATCTTTCTTCACACAGGCATTTATAGCTACAAACTTCTATTTAAGCACTGATATAACTGCATTCCATAAATAATAACTATATCTCAAAGTAGTTATTTTTAAATTTTCCTTTTCATTTCTTCTTTGATACATTAAGAATGTGTTATTTAACTACCACATATTTGTGAGTTTCCCACATTTTTCTCTGTTATTGATTTCTAATTTCCATTTTGTTCGGAGAACATACTTTGTATTCCATTGTAGTTGAAGAATATGTTTTGTATTGTCTCTATTGTTTTAAATTTATTATGTTTGTTTTATGACCTAGCATATGCTCTGTCCTGGAAAATGTTCCATGTGCACTTGAGAAAAAATGTATATTCTTCTGTTCTATGGATGCAGTGGAGTGTTCTATAGATGTTTGTTAGGTCAAGTTGGTTTATAGAGATGTTCACGTATTCTATTTCCTTGTTAGTTTTCTGCCTAGCTGTTCTATCTGTTATCAAAAGTGGGGTGAATAAGTTTCCCAACTATCATTGTTGAATAGTCTATTTCTCCTTTCAATTCTGGCAGATTTTCCTTTGTGTATATTGAAATACTATTATCAGATACATATATGTTTCTGTATCTTTCTGATAGGACAAATTTATAATTTAAATTGTCTCTATTTATCTGTAGTAACTTTTTTTGCTTTAAAATTTATTTTGTATGATATCAATATAGACATTCCAGCTTTCCAGCTTTCTTGTGGTTGCCTATTTCTATGATATATCTTTTTGCATCCTCTACATTCCTACTATTTATATCTTTGAATCTGAAGTATGTCACCTATAGACATACCTACCATATGGTAAGATCATGTTTTTATCCAGTTTGGCAATCTCTGTGTATTGATTATTTAATCCATTCACATTTAATGTTTTATGGATATGGTTAGATTTATGTTTGCCATTTCATTTTACTCATGTCTTTTGTTTGTTTCTTTATATTCCTCCTTTACTAATTTCTTTTGCTTTAAGTGAATATTCCCTAATGAATCATGTTAATTTCTTAAATGATTTATACTACATTTCAAGCGTTGTTTAGGGGGCGCCAGGGTGGCTCAGTCGTTAAGCATCTGCCTTCGGCTCAGGTCATAATCCCAGTGTCCTGGGATCGAGCCCTGCATCAGACTCCCTGCTCGGCGGGAAGCTTGCTTCTCCCTCTCCCACTCCCCCTGCTTGCGTTCCCTCTCTTGCTGTCTCTCTCTGACAAATAAATAAATAAAATCTTAAAAAAAAAAATAAAGGGTTGTTTAGTAGTTTCTCTAGAATTTGTCATATATATATATTAAATTAAAGAGTCAGTTTTCAATCTATGTGTGGGTTTATTATTAAATGTATTGCATCTATGAATATTATAAATGCAATAATGCAAAACTACAATTTTTTCTATACCATCTATAACTATTTTGTTAGCTCAATACAAGCTTTGCTCCTACTCATCTCTTTTGTACTCTTATTGGCAAATATATCATATACGTATTATGTTTCTATATATTACAGGCCCAGGAATACATTATGTTCATATTCTTTTACACTCTTGCTTTCTAAACTAGTTATGAATGGACAAAAAATATGCATGATTTTTTTTTTTAAAGCTTTTATTTATTTATTTGTCAGAGAGAGAGAGAGCACAAGCAGGGGGAGCGGCAGGCAGAGAGAGAAGCAGGCTCCCAACTGAGCAAGGAGCCCAATTCAGGACTCGATCCCAGGACTGTGGGATCATGACCTGAGCTGAAGGCAGCCGCTTAACCGACTGAGCCACCCAGGCATCCCCAAAAATATGCATTTTTACTGTGTTTTATAATTACATAATTACCTTTGGTAGCGCTTTTCTTTATGAATTAATTTGAATACCGTCTGGGTTTGTTTGCTTTCAACTAAAACTTTCTTCAATATTTCTTTTAAGGCTGGTCTGTCAGAAACAAACTCCATTTCTGTTTATCTGAGAAAGTATTTTGCCTTTAGTTTTGAGAGATAGCTTTACTGAGTATGGGACTATTAACAACTAAGTTGTGTTTCCCCAAAATTCATATGTTGAAGCCCTAACACCCAGTATCTTAAAATGAGACTATATTTAGAGATAGGGCCATTGGGGGTGGGCCATCATGGAACCTGGTGTCCCTCCTTATAAGAAGAGGAAATTTGAACACACAAAGCGACACTAGAGATGTGCACACATGGAGAAAAGACCATATGTGGACACAGCAAAAGGTAGACACATGAAAGCTAAGGAGAGAAGGCTCTGAAGAAACCAAAGTTGTTGGCACATTGATCTTAGACTTCTAGCCTTCAGAACTGCAAGAAATAAATTTATGCTGTTTAAGGTACAAGACCTGTGGCATTTTGTTACGGTAGCCATAGCAAACTAATATAGGCATTCTAGATTGACAGCTTTATTCTTTGAGCACTTTGGATATGTTATCCCACTGCCTTCTGGTCTCCACAGTCTCTGTTGAAAACTCAGCTATTGATCTTATTGGCATTCTCTTGTAAGTAATGAGTCTTTTTCTCTTGCTGCTTTCAACATTCAATCTTTGTCTTTGTTTCAAGATTTTAACTGTGATGTGTCTTGTTTGTTGTTCTCTTTATGTTGATCTTGCTTGGGTCTCTTTGAGCCTCTCAAATATATAAATTATTGTTTTTCAGTAAATTTGGGAAGTGTTCAGCTATTATTTCTTTGAATATTTTTTCTGTTCCTTTCTTTCCTCTCCTTCTGATACTTCTATTATGCATATATTGGTATGAACAGTGATGTTTCACATTTTCCTTTAATTTTTATTTATTTTTTTAATAAAAATATATGGTGTGGGTATTTTCTGTGCAAATAAACCAACAGGGAATACAAATATAGTATAATGCTATTTGTTACTGAGAACATGCATTTCCAAGTTTTCACTAGACATTTTGCTGTTTTAAGTTTTGATTTTCCTTTTCTTTCTTTCTTTCTTTCTTTCTTTCTTCTTTCTTTCTTTCTGGTGACAAAAATCTCTTTGGGATATAGCTGATAGAAGCAGAATTAAGAAACCACTCAAAACACCTAGTTTAGTATTTAAAATGTAATCATTAATGTCCTTAGCAGTCCTAGATGCTAAGAAAGCTAAAAATACATGGAAAAAAGATGTCACTTGAGTTGCTGAATTTCTTACATTCTCTGCATAGACAACCACTAGCTGTTGTCTATTCATTGATATGTTGCTGTTTTGGGGGGGCTAGTAATGAAGTGTTCGCATAGATTTTTCCTTATGAAATGGCTCAGTGATGTGATGATATGATGAGTCAGGCTTTTACACTTGCTATGGACCTAAATATTACTGATAAACCTCACATTCTCTTAGTTCAAAATAAATCGTTTAGGTTGAATTATTACTATGAAATAACCCCATATCCCTCTGTTATCTATTCTGTTCAATGTATCAATATGTCTATCAAAGTAACTGATGTTTAATTGGGGTGGCATAAAGCACTGAATAAGTTTTAAGTCAAAAGAGTTCACTTCAGAGCAATTTCCCATGTCAACTATCAGTTAAAAGAATGAGGAATCTTTTACAATATTTTCTTTTTTTTTAAGATTTTATTTATTTACTTGACAGCAAGAGATGGAACACAAGCAAGGGGAGTGGGAGAGGGAGAAACAGGCTCCATGCTGAGCAGGGAGCCCGATGTGGGACGCGATCCCAGGACCCCAGGATCATGACCTGAGCCGAAGGCAGTCGCTCAACCAACTGAGCCACCCAGGCGCCCCTCTTTTACAATATTTTCAAAGGTACATTCCAAAGTTTCCTAAAATTTTGAAGAAAAGATACATTTATTCTCTATCTTGAAAAATTATAGATATTTGAACAAGTAAGGGATTTAATTAATACTTGAATTTAATAAGCAAATAAGAATGAAAAAGGAAAATAAAAGTAGTCTACTTATAAAACATCTGTTTTTGGATCAGTATTTATAAAAATGATCTTATAATGATTATTAATAATATCAATGTTTCCTTTATTAATTTTTTTTAAGATTTTATTTATTTATTTGACTGAATGAGAGAGCAAGAGAGCACAAGCAGTGGGAGCGGCAGAAGGAGAGGGAGAAGCAGGCCCCCCACTGAGCAGGGAGCCTAATGCGGGCTGGATCCCAGGATTCTGGGATCATGATCTGAACCAAAGGCAGTCACTTAACCAACTGAGCCACCCAGGCACCCCTCTATGTTTCCTTTAAATGAATGTTATCTAACTTTTCATCTACCATTCAACTATTATTTATCTATTTTCTATCTTTATGTATCTCTCAACTATCCTTCTATCTATTTATTCATTAGTTTACTGAGCAAACATTTTATCTATTGGCAGATAGTTGTTTTATAAATAGAAGCCAGGGTTATAAAATTTAATAACTTGTCAGTTACAGCTCAACATAGAAATGTATTGACAATTTGTTTCTTTAATTTTGAAAACTTAGCATACTTGTTTTATTTTTCCAAATACCGTGTAGTAATTAAACCTAGAATTCCAATGAATAATATCACTTTGCTGAGAAAATATTGACTACAAGGACAAGATTTGGATAAATGTCACATCTTAGGAGAGGAAGTAAGATAGCTTAACAAGTATAAAGTATTTGATCATCTATATGGAGGTCAGTGGAGTCAATTATCTTTAAATGTATTTTGCTCTTTAATATCAATTCTTTCTAGTAATTGCACATCATTTTGTATCAAATACCATAAAATATCTTTAAGATTCTTAGGGAATTTAGCAACTTAATTTCATCATTTGATATTTTTAGGTATTTTCTTTTTTATAATAAGTAAAGAATTATGACCTGACATGCAATTATGAAGACCTTGAAAAAGCTATATGTTCTCTGATTTTATGCATTTATGTATGCATATATGTATGCATTTGTGACTGGATGGATGGATTGGTGGATGGGTGGGTAGATGAGTGGATAGACAGATTTGATTTCTGAAGCTTCTTTTACTAAAGAAATTTTATTTTAAAAATCACTACAGAAATTTATTTTTTAATAAATTCTTCATATAAGCATTTGTTATTATTTTTATGGGTTTTTAGCTTTTCTTGTTTTTTGTTATTTTGTAAACATTTATGTATAAAGAACTCTTCTCTCCATGATGTAAAACATATTCAGGCTGAGGTTTACAGATGTGATAAATATATTGCTTATTAAATCAACTGTTTCTAACTTAATGCTTAGCATTTATGTTGTTAGGACTAGTTGCCTTAGATTTATGCTAAATGACTTGCTTTTATTATTCTTTATATGAATATATATTTGCCCAACTCAGGAATATGTGAAATGTAAAAAAAAAAAAATGCTTGTGTGGCATATAATGTTTGCCTTACAAATATGAAAAAAAATAGATTTAGGTATTGTAAACATATATTTCTAAACCTCTAATAAAAACATCTTTTCTTGACTATTTGTAAATTGACTTTTTACTTTCTCCATGATTTGCTAAAATGCTAATTATGTTTCCATTATGCAAATACAGACATTTTGCTTATCTAATTTTATTAAATGCATAGATTAAATACACATTTGAAATATTAAATACAAATTTGTAACTATAATATCTAGAACAATATCATGTTAAAAGAAGTGAAGTAATGCTACTAGTTGAGGCAGATTTTATTTCTAGCAAGAAATTATTACAAAAACACTTATGATTAAGTTATGTTAAGTGTTTATTGTAAGTTTGAAAATGTGCTAAATATTTTTAAATAGATTATTTCATTGAAATACCATTTTAATTTTTGACATACTTTGTATCATTACATTTATTTTATAAAAATTGAAATAGAATAAGAGACTTGAGGAACTTGCCCTGTGTCATACAACATTTTTGATGGATAAGTTGGATTTGATTTAAGGCAGTTGGACAACAGATTCTTACATGTCTAACTTTTATAAAGAAGAACAAGGAAGCTTCAGGAAGTGACTCCAGCCAGGTCCAAACAGTTTAAAATGAAGGGTATTTGTAACTCCTCCAATTTTTTACAACAGACTAGAAGAAAATATTTTATCTTATTCCCCTGAACTTTATTATTTATTATTTGTTTGCCTAGTAAAGGCATTTTGAGAGTCTACAAAATATTATGAATCTGGAACACTGGATTTGATTTGTAAACTTTCCAGTCTAAAAGTTTTGTTTCTTTTTTTTTCCCCTTTCTTTTATTTGAGTGTAGTTGACCACAATGTTATATTAGTTTTGAAAGTATAATATAGTGATTCAACAACTCTATACGTTAATCTATGCTCACCATAAGTGTAGCTATCATCTGTCAGCATGCAATGCTATTACAATATCATGGACTATATTTTCTCTGTTAAGTCTTTTATCCCCATGACTTATTCATTCTATAACTGGGAGCCTGTATCCCCCACTCCCCATCACCCATTTTGCACATTCCTTCACCCTGTTTCCTCTGGTAATCATCAGTGTGTTCTCTGTATTTATTGGTCTGATTCTGCTTTTTGTTTATTCATTTGTTTTGTTTTTTAGAGTCCACATATGAGTAAAATCATATGGTGTTTGTCTTTCTCAGTCTGACTTATTTCACTTAGCATAATACCCTCTAGGTCCATCGATGTTGTTGCAAATGACAAGATCTCATGTTTTTTGTATGGCTGCATAGTATTGCATTGTTTATATATATATATATATATATAACATCTTCTTTATTCACTCATCTATTTTTTTTAAAGATTTTATTTATTTATTTGACAGAGAGAGACGGTGAGAGAGGGAACACAAGCAGGGGGGTGGGGGAGGGAGAAGCAGGCTTCCTGCTGAGCAGGGAACCCAATGCTGGACTTGATACCAGGACCCTTGGATCATGACCTGAGCCGAAGGTAGATGCTTAACGACTGAGCCACCAAGACACCCTACCCATTCATCAACTGATGGACATCTAGGTTGCTTGTAAATAATGAGGCAATAAACATAGGAATGCATATATTTTTTCAAATTAAAGCTTTCATATTTGGGGGGTAAATATTCAGTAGTGGATTTATTGGGTCATATGGTAATTCTATTCTTTTTTAATTTTTTGAGAAACTTTGATACTGTTTTCCATGATGGCTGTACCAATTTACCTTCCCACCAATAGTGCACGAGTTCCTTTTTCTACACATCCTCACCAACATTTATTATTTCTTATCTCTTCAATTTCAGACATTTGACAGGTATAAGGTGATATTTCCTTTTGGTATTAATTTGCATTTCCCTGATGATTAAAGGTGTTGAGCATCTTTTCATGTATCTATTGATCAACTGCATTGCTTCTTTAGAAAAATGTCATTCAGTCCCTCTGCCCAGTTTTAATCACATTATTTGTTTTCTGGTGTTGAGTTGTTTTTGTTTTTTTAAGATTTTTTATTTATTTATTTATTTATTTATTTATTTATCTATTTATCTATTTGAGAGAGAGAGGGCGAGAGAGCACGAGTGGAGTGGGGTGTGGGAGGAGCAAAGGGAGAGGGAGAAGCAGGCTCCTCACTGAGCAGGGAGCCTGATGTGGGGCTTGATACCAGGATCCTGAGATCATGACCTGAGCTGAAGGCAGATGAGCCACCCAGGTGCCCCTCTAGTGTTGAGTTGTATATATTCTTTATATATTCTGAATATTAAAAACCCTTATTGGATATATCACTTGCAAATATCTTCTTCAGGTCAGTGGGTTGCCTTTTTGTTTTGTTGATGGTTTTCTTCACTGTGTAAAAGGTTTTTTGTTGTTGTTGTTGTTTTTAATTTTGATGTAGTCCTTAAGTTTTTTTGTTTTTGTTTTTCTTTTTGTTTGTTTGTTTGTTTTGTCTTGTTTCCATTGCTTGAGGAAATATATCTAGAAAAATATTTCTATGGCCATTGTCAAAGAAATTACTGCCTGGTCTAAGAGTTTTGATTTGTATTGCTGTTTCAGGTTTTTCTTAAAACATTACAATTGGAAATTAATTTAAATCAAAATTTTACCTGCTTTTAGTGTAGATATGTTCAAGTTCTAAATTTATACTTTGCAGAAAACATAACACCTAATTTTCCCTAGGATAACGATAATCAATATATGGGATATGTACTTTTGAAATCATGTCTCTCTTCTGTAATTAAAAATTTGACAAACAGAAGAATGTTGGACTGTGTTAAGCAGGATATTTGAAGTCACATGCTTGCTTCATAAAAAGATATATGAATAATTCAAAAGAATTAAAAGCAGGAGTTTTGAATAAACACACACACACTTTAAAACACACACATTTACAGAAAACATGTTGTATTAAGCTATAAATATATATGGTTTTTCATTTATTAAAAATTGCCTGCATATGATTTAAAATGTGAATAGATCTCACAAATAATTTTTGAATCTTTCATGAGAAGATTTCAAATTATTACCATGTAGAAATATATTTTTGACTATAAAAACTGGTCAAAAAGCTACTCTGTAATTTTAAGGATAGGGACTAGATACCAATACAAGATACTGTATTTTAAAAAATTTACAATCCTTATATATACATTAACAGGAAAAAAAAAATATGGTTAAACAAAGAAGAGGATTTGGGAAGGTTAAGTTCAAATGAGTGTGAGAATAGAAACTGCAATGCGGGTACCCTTGAAGGCACTATTACTAGGTAAGTAGGAAGGCACTGCAAGATCAGTTATCTAATATCAATAATAATGGTGGTAATAGAATTTGGAAGGGCATATTTCCTAATTTGTGTGCCCTAGTCACTTGCACTCCTTTATTTGAACGTCAAGCAACAACTTCATCTTTCCACCAATCTGCAATGGATATTCATTCACATTAGGCTATATTTCCCCCTGCGTGTTTACACCATGCAGTGTAGGAGAAGCTGTTTGTTTTTGTTGTTCTAAAAGCAATACCTTTAGATAACACAGAAAATTCTTCTCACATATAAACATCTTGTTAGAATGAGATGGAAGCTGTGATCAATATAGTTTGGGTAAAAATCAAGTTCAGAAACTGGATCTATATCCTGTAATGTCAATTGCCTGGGTCAGGTGGAGAAAGAGAATATCTACCTACCTTGAAAAGAATGAAAACTTGAGTTTTCATATTTTAGTTTGGATTATATTTTGACTAAGGCTGTTATCTAGAAATGTGTCTGTTGTAATAAATACTGATGTTGATGCAAATTTACATTTACTTTCAATATACACATTTTTCCTTATAAGAGAAAGTGTTCAGAATTTTGAGTACTTGGCTTTCTTAGATACCTAGTTAATATGGTCTTGAAGAGAAGACCCAATTGGGAAATTTTAAGGTGGGATGAAGTATCTCCATACTGCATAAAATAACTTGGGCTGTAATCTGTCAGGGAAATATTTCCTTTTCTGGAGATATTTGTCAGAACTAAGAGTAAGTTGTCAAAAATATCTATGTGGAAAGGGGAAAATGGTTGGAGGTGGTCAAAGGGTATAGACTTCCAGTTAGAAGATAAACAAGTCCTGGGGCTGTAATCTATGCCATGATGATTCTAGTTAACAATACTCTATTGTATATTTGAAAGTTGCTGAGAGATTTTAGAAGTTCTCACTATCAAAAGAAAAAAAATGTAATTATGTGACATGTTAGATGTGTTAATTAACCCTATTGTGGTAATCATTTTGCAATGTACACTTATATCAAATCATTATGTTTTACACCTTAAACTTACACAATGTTATATGTAAGTTATATCTCAGTAAAGCTGAAAAATAATATCTGATATGATCTTATCCATAAGGGATCCATTAAAGTATGCACTGGTTAGAAAGCAGTTACAACCATAGACAAAAAAAAAAAAAAATCAAAATGGATGAAAGACATAAATGTGAGACAGGAAAACATCAAAATCCTAGAAGAGAACACAGGCAGCAACCTCTTTGACCTTAGGCAAAGCAACTTCTTACTAGACACATTGCCAGAGGCAAGGGAAACAAAAGCCAAAAATAAACTATTGGGACTCCATCAAGATAAAAAGCTTCTGCACAGTGAAGGAAACAATCAACAAAACTAAAAGGCAGCCTATGGAAAGGGAAAAAAATATTTGTAAATGATGTATCAGTATATGTCAGTGTTAGCGTCCAAAGTATATAAAGAACTTACGAAACTTAACACCCAAAAGACAAATAATCCAGTTAAGAAATGGGCAGAAGACATGGATAGACATTTTTCCAAAGAAGATATCTAGATGGCTAACAGACACATTAAAAGATGCCCAAAATCATTCATCATCAGGGAAATACAAATGAAAACCACAATGAAATACCACCTCAGAACTGTTAGAAGGGCTAAAATTAACAACTCAGGAAACAACAGGTGCTGGCGAGGATGTGGAGAAAGGTGAACCCTCTTACACTATTGGTAGGAATGCAACTGGTGCAGCCACTCTGGAAAACAGTATGTAATTTCCTCAAAAAGTTAAAAATAGAACCCTATAACCCAGCAATTGCACTACTAGGTATTTATCCAAAGGATATAAAAATACAGATTTGAAGGGGTACATGCACCCCAATGTTTATAGCAGCATTATCAACAAGAGCTAGACTATGGAAAGAGCCCAAATGTCCATGGACTGATGAATGGATAAAGAAGAGGTGGTTTTATATATATATATTTTATATATGATTATGTATATATAGGAATATTACATAGCCATCAAAAAGAATGAAATCTTGTCATTTGCAATGACGTGGATGGAACTAGAGGGTATTATGCTAAGCGAAATAAGTCAATCAGAGAAAGACATGTATCATGATCTCACTGATATGAGGAATTCTTAATCTCAGGAAATAAACTGAGGATTGCTGGAGGGGTGGGGGTTGGGAGTCATGGGGTGGCTGGGTGATAGATAGACATGCGGGAGGGTATGTGCTATGGTGAGTGCTGTGAATTGTGTAAGACTGTTGAATCACAGACATGTACCTCTGAAACAAATAATACATTATATGTTAAAAAGAAGAAAACAGTAGTAGGAAAGGAAAACTGAAGGGGGGGAAATTGGAGGGGGAGACGAACCATGAGAGACTATGGACTCTGAGAAACAAACAGGGTTCTAGAAGGGAGGGGAGTGGGCACATGGGTTACCCTGGTGATGGGTATTAAAGAGGGCATGTGTTGAATGGAGCACTGGGTGTTATACACAAACAATGAATCATGGAACACTACATCAAAAACTAATGATGTAATGTATGGTGATTAACATAACATAATAAAATTAAATTAAAAAAAAGAATTGCAAATTGTAGGGTTCCTTCTTTAACCTTTCCATAGGAGCTATAAGTAATCAACCAGTTCATCTGTTCTTACAAAGTCCATAATCATAACCATAATTTATAACAGCATATATTCATTCTACTAAATGAATTACCCTGCCTTCAGTAGACCCATTGATATGGCTGATCCTTTATCTGTGAAAATTTAAAACAAAAATTTAAGAAATGCCTCCTTAGCTGTCATGTGTTAAGGACTATAAGAATGCATTCCTCTGATCCTACCTTGGATATAAGTGCTTCCAAAATTAACCAGATTTTTACTTTTCTCAAAGATTTGTTGTCTAAACCCAATCCTAGCTAACCCTTTTATCACCACAATTAGTTTCATATACTAAAGTTCAATCCAGCTATTTTAAACAAGAAGAGATGAGATGTTCTAAAAGGGACTGAAACAAACAATAAGCAAACAGAACTCACAATATTTTTGAAAAGGCTAAAAAGAAGAGGTCTTGGATGAATTTTCAGTAGCAATGTCTAGAACTTCATTAAAGATTAATGTGATATTTAATGCTTGAGGTATTTGTGCCCCAATTCCTATCCTAATCATGGCTAGGGGGCTACTGGCACTGCCTTTAATCAAGAACTGTACATCTTATAATGCTACTCATGCAGTTATCCTATTCCATATTTCATGTTGCTTTCTTCTGAAATAAAATCTCATACCAACGTATGTAAATATCAGAGTTTATTTAAAAGACTTTGTATAGAAATGGATGGCAAATGCTCTAACTCCCATCCATACAACAGATAATCAATACTTATATTTTGTATACTTCCAAAAACAAGAATTACACAGTAGTTGTTTCCATTTACTTTGGCAAGTTAAATAAACATAACCTAAAATGTCTATGTCTGAGAAAAAAAAAGAGGGTTGACCTGTTTGCTGTAACATAGTTAACAGGCTTTACTAAATGTGGGCTCTAGAGACAAGGCACATGAAAGCATAGCACTGAGTAATTTCTATAAAACTTCAGGTAAATAAAATATTGAGACTGTGTGTGTATGCATATATATGTGTGTGTACCTGTATATATATAGAGAGAGAGATACATATATGCATACACATTTTATTTCAGTGTCTGGCATCCTACTATGGCTACAACTTCAGACTTCTAAAGTGAGGGAGAGAAAGTGGAATTTGGAGATCTTTCCAACATTTCCTTCAGTGTAAGTTTAGTGTTGGATGAAAATTTTCTCCAAATAATGTCATGGATTGTATTAACTTCCTAGGGTTCTGTGGCTTTAACTGAAACTAGGTGGCTTAAACAACAAAAAATTATTTTGTCACAGTTCTGGATGCTAGAAGTCCCATATCAAGATGTTGGGATGTTGGCAGGTTTGGTTTCTCTTGAGGCCTCTGCCCTTGACTTGCAGATGAGTGTCCTTGCTTTGTCCTTACATGGCCTTCCTCTGTGCATGTACATCACTGGTGTACCCTTTTCTTGGATTAGGACCCCTTTCTTATTAGCTGATTTAACCTTAATACTTAGTATCTCAGAATATGTCTGTATTCGGAGATAGGGCCCTTAAAGAGGTAATTAAGATGTCAACCTGTATTTTGAGGGGACATAATTCAGTCCATAACACTGGTAATCTGTCACTGCATGCCTGGGGAAGCCAGAAGTGCGTGGATTGGTACCAGGTATTTCCCTTACAGATAGAAAATGGGTGATTCTTCTGGAAAAGCTCTTAAAAGTTGCCTGAACCAACTGGTAGGTGTCCTTTTAGGCTGTTCTTTTTTCTTCCTTTATCAGATATGAATATAGATATAATGCCTACCAATGCAGGGACCATTTGCGTGCAAGAACTAGCTTCTTCATTGAACCTGGAGCCACAAGCTAATTATGGGCAATAAATTGCTTAAGACATTGCGTACTAGTTTCAGGCTGCCTACACTTGGACCTACTTTACACAAGGGAAAAATAAGTAAATCCTTATTTTTTAAGTCGAAAAATTTCCAGATAATTGGATAACTGCTGTGGGGGCTGGGTGCAATTTCTAAATCTCTTAAAAGGTGGGCACAAACTCTATACTTTGAATGAAATTAGTGACTGTGTTTTCAAAGTCTGCTTTATTTTTTTTTGTCTCTCCTCTTGCTTCACTCTTACATTGAAAATGGAATCTATAAAAATTCAGAGCATTTCTTATTAACCTCCTCTTCCAACTTTAACTTTAGTAATGCAGTATCTCAGGGTTGTTAATAACTTTTTAATTTCCTCCTGTTTAAAAGATGAGATGGAAAGAAATTCTGTTTCTTTTTTATTTCTTTTTCTTTTTTTTTTAAATAATTAAATAAGGTATTGAACATATTGAAGCTTGGGCTTTCAATGAAGTAAAGAATTTCACTTTAAGAAATTTCACATTTAAGAAAATGATCTGATCAAAGAGAGTGATCCTTTGACATTATCCAGAACAAATAAATTTTCTCTCACCCTCCCTTTCTTCTTCACTCCCTCTCTCCTTCACTCCCCTCTCCTTCAATCCCTCTCCTCCTACCCTCCCTTCTTCCACTCTCTCTCCTTTCTTCTTTTCCTCTTTCCTTCTTTCCTTCTTTCCTTCCTCTTTCTCTATCTGTCTTGTTTTCTTTCATCCAACCCTTAGAAGAGTTTTATTTCTGGCTGTAATAGTAGTAGCTGAAATATCAAAGACTTAGCTATGATCCAGTAAAATACTACTTCATTCCTTGGTGCCCTTTTACATTTTTCTTACCCCACTGAGGGCTTCTTTATCCCTATTCAAAGATTTTTAAGGGTTAAAGATACTCCATGCAAAGTAGAGATGCCTCAAGCTTGTTAAAATAGCTTACACATTTTACCAGGACTTTATTATTATTATTATTATTATTATTATTATTATTTGATTAATTGAATCAAGGTGACTTTTTGCCTAGGGCTAAACTAACTTGATCACTCGAAGCATGTTAACTATAAGAGTCAACTCTATTGAAGCAAAGCTATTTATTATCCAGGACTTAATGAGTTCAGTCTGCATACCATAATCAACCACAGTGCCTATCAATCCAAATCGATACCACTGCTAGCCAAGTCATTCAAAGCAGTTAAAATCAACCAAATACTTAAGAAAAACAATTTTTTTTTCAAAAGCTGTTCTATATCATAAAAGAGTCTTATCCCCAGATATGGAAATGAGAATGTCTAAGATATAAGTACTCCAGTGAAAGTCACAGAAAACAAAGCTGTCCTCAAATTAATGAATATCTTATTTTGAATAAATTTATAACTACCAAGGCATGTGATTATTTTGTTATAATTCCATGTTATCAAGAACACAGAAGATTATACATTTTAACCAAGAAAAGCAATTATTTTCAAGGTATGCCCTATTAGGAGTAAAAATTTTATATAAACATCCTCAGATATTATTGCAAAGGTTATGACTTTCACTTTTAATCAGAATGAAACCATCTGTCTTCAAGTTACATGGACACACAGTGTGAATACAGATAAAAAGTATGCTAAAAAAGATCTTATCTTTGTTTGGAAGGACTAAAAAACAATAGAATAGATGTATATATTTAAGACATATGTGTCTATATGCACAATGTCTATCCACATGTATACTCATACATACGTGCTTGTCTAGTCCTATACACCTTGCTTGTTTTCATGTGTGACTTATGGCACCCGATCATAACTACAAAGATAAAATAAGACCAAAATAGGTAATATTTGACAAGTAAAATTGACGTATACCATATAAACAGAAACATTTTTTCTTTTTTTTTTAAAGTTTAATTAATTAATTTGACAGAGAGAGACAGCGAGAGAGGGAACACAAGCAGGGGGAGTGGGAGAGGGAGAAGCAGGCTTCCCACGGAGCAGGGAGCCCGATACGGGGCTTGATCCCAGGACCCTAAGATCATGACCTGAGCTGAAGGCAGACACTTAACAACTGAGCCACCCCGGAGCCCCCAGAAACAATTTTTTCTTAAAGAAATAAAAATATCCTTGTAGCTCTAACTCTACTACCATCCATTATCCATACAAAAATAGAGATTCAGTGGCATAAACCAGTGCCAGAATATGTAAAAATATCTTGGTAGAGATAATCTTCATATTTTTTTCAAGAATTCAAACTTTGGTTCTTTAATTAAAATTAGATATAAGGCCTATAATTATTTAGTCTTCAGTTATGGTTCAGCTTTGAAAAGATCAGAAGGATTCCAGATTATATTCCACTAATGAGACCCATTAGCAAAAGCTTTAGAGAGGACACTATAAGCAAATGTCCTTGCTTATGTAGATATGACAGGCAAGTTCATGGGCCATCATCGCAACTGGGAGAAATAGTTCTCCCAGTACCTTGTAGACATAATTTATCAAAATGCTCCCACTGATATTGCAGGAATCTGAGAAAATTGATGGCTACTTCCTATGGTAACTGAAAATTTCTGATCTCCACAAAGCTATTGGCAGACTTCACTGACTTTTGCTTCCTCTGACTTTCTAATGGTTTTGTAAGTAAGAGTTATATTTCCAAATTATTTTGTTGAATTTCTTTCTGCTCAACATATCTACATTGTTCCCTGTTTTCTTGATCAAAGCAGGACCAATACAGAAAGCCATAACATTCAAATTAAATATCTATAATATAGCATTTTTATGAATAGCAAAGTTATAAAAAATCATGCTTTATTTTAATTTGGTCTTACTATAGAGTTCTTGCTTTATTTCACATCTCAAAGTGATTTAACTGGCCTATCAGTATGTATGCTTATAATTACTATCTGGAACAAAAATAAAATCATTAGATCAAGGTCATGAATTGCTGTCATTTCTAGGAAATTAACTACTAGGGAATTTTCTTAGGGGATTTTTCTAACAATTCTATTTCTTTTATTTCATAAGGGCCTTACTTAGAAAGGTCCTAATTTTTATTGCGTTTGTTTCGATGTGCCAAATAAGGGAAATTTTGTCATAATTTCCTTATGTTCAGTGCATAATGCACATTCAAGTTTCATGTCATTCTATAGGTCACCTCATACCAAACATTGACAATTTTTGCAAAAATAATTTTGTTTTAATATTTTTATTAAATTAACTATAGTTTTTGAAAGAAGTGCATCCATCATGTTTCCTACTCTAACCACAAGGAAAGATAAGTAAAATAAAAAGCTAAATATTGAAAGTAGGTTATTCTGAATTTGCAACTGATCGCCATCATTGTCTTTCTAAATCTGTTCTGAATGTTTAAAATCAGGGGCGACTGGGTGGCTCAGTTGGTTAAACCTCTGCTTTCAGCTCAGGTCATGATCCCAGGGTCCTGGGGTTGAGTCCCCCATCAGCAGGCTCTCTACCCCTCTACCCTGCTTGTGCTTGCTTTCTTGGTCTCAAGTAAATAAATAAAATCTTTAAATAAATAAATAAAAGTAAAATAAATAAATAAAAATGTTTAAATTATTCCACGACATTGTTCAATTTTAGGATTTAGAATTAAGACATATTTTAAATTATTCATTTTGGATCTCAATTATTCATTTTGGATCTCAAAGAATTTAAAATATTATTTAGAAATGTGACATTTATGAAGAATCGATAAGAAGAATAAATGTGGCTTTAGAGAATTTGGTAATTTGGACAAAGGAATATTTAATAAGTATCTTAAATGGCATCTCAATATGTTTTTCCACTCCATACTATACCATTTTGTACACATGAAATGTAGGAATTACCATGCAAAGTAAATTGTATTTGAATCAATTATTTTCCTTTGATATATTTGTAAGAATTCAGGTTAATTTAAAAATGTTTGTTGTTTAACATAAATATGTTCTCAGTGTTAATTCCAAAATAGTACAGCATTTGGTCCTTTATGTGAACAAGTTATAGGTTTAAAGTGAATATTGTTTTGAGCTATATCTCTAGCTTACTTTTATAATTAAACTTTACGATTAGGTGTTGATGTATTATTTGAAGATAAATATTAAAATATTAATGAAACAATTTTCCTTGCGAAGTGTTAAAAAAAGAAATAGCATGCTCTTGCTGTCTGCAGGTATGAACCCCAGTGAAAATTAGTCAGGAAAAGAACAAGTCAAGTTTGAAGTGGAAATACTTTATTTTATTCCTAAGAAAAATTAAAACAATTTGCATTTGCACAGAAATCTCCCTTTCGTTTATCCAAATATTTATTGAGTATTAATTGTATTCCAGGTAAGTTTTTAGGCACATGGGATGCACAATAAACAAAACACAATAATGTCTCTATTCTTGTTGGCTTGTGTTCAAAAGAGACAGAAAATAAAGAGAATAATTAAGTCAGTTATGTGATATATCAGAATATGATAAAAAATGTGGAGGAAAATAAAACAAGAAAGAGGAATGAGTATTGACACATTACATAAGTTAGAGAAGTCTTCAGAAAGAAGACAACATTTACTCAAAGATATGTGTAGTTGACAAGGAACAAATTATGAGAAAATCCAGTTTAAGTATCTATTAGACAGGAAGTTCCGCCATAAATAAAGCCCTTTGGCAGAATTGTGCCTAGTATGTTCAAGGAACAACAAAAAGCCGGTTTAACTGGAGCTGTTGGAGAGGGAGAGGCACAGAAGATGATGTCAAAGAGGTTGTTAGGGGCAGTCTCTGTTCGATTTTTAATTATTGCAGTATCATATGCCTTTTATTCTCTTGCATTCTCTAAGCGATTTCGTTCAATATATCGCCCTTAAACATCATGTATATGCCAACAAATCTAAAATGTATAACTCTAACCCTAAGATATCTTCTAATAATAAGAAAAACAACAAACACATGACATAAGAAGTGATATTTGGTTTCTTTCTTCCTGCTGAATTGACCTAGAAACAATGACATAAGAATCCCTTGCATCCTGACATTGGTTTCTAAATACCATTCTACCAAAAGGAATCAAGTACTTTGGAAAAATGGAGAACTTTAGGAATAGAATAAGAAAAATTTTTTTTAAAAAATGAAAGTAATTTTAGTGTCTTTTTCCATAAAATAAGGAAATGCTAAAAAATGATGGGGCATTAAGAAAAAAGGAAACATCTTGAAGGAACTAGCTAAATGTAGTGCATTTTGAACAACAAAAGAGTAATGCCAGTAAAGTATTAATAGTACATTCCAATGAATAATCAGTCTGAATTCACTGAAATTGAAAAGGAAAAAAAAATAAGGAGAAGGAAGAGAGAGGAAGCAAAATATTTTTCTATAGCAGATTGTCAATAGTAAATGTAGAAAATATTAAATTTAGAAAATCAGTAAAATTGGTGAAATATGAATCAAGCAAGAATAATCAATTGACGCTAAAAGTACATATAAGGGTCAGGAAGAAGAGATTGAAGAATTTCAAATCATCTTTCCAACAAAATATTTTAATTAATTGCAAAGGGAAAAAAAGGTAACTTTTTGGTGAATAATGTTGATAAATACTACCTCAGCCAAGTGATGAAAATTAACTTCACCAATAACAGGACAAATAAACATTAATGTTTTCCCCAATGCAATTTATTGAGAAAAAAAGGACTGTTGTTTATTATGTATTTCTGTCACATATGGATGACTTGAATTTAATCTTGACAAACGGGGCAAATCTAAATGGAAGATCATACTATAAAACATATTGCTTGTTATTTTAGAAAATATTAACCATGAAAGAAAAAGAAAGGCTGAGAAAAATCTCCAGATAAAAGGAGACTTAACTGACAAGATAATTAAATGTAACAAGTGATCCTGGATTGGATTCTAGATCAGGAAGCTATGTCCATAACATACATTATTGGACATCTGGTGAAATTAGCATATGGATTATATCATAGTATTATAGATAGTGGATTATAGAAAATAGAATTATATAGCTAATAGTATTATATCAATATGATATTTCCTGAATTTGAAATTTGTTCTGGGGTTGTGTATGAGATTGTCTTCGTCCTTTAGAAATATAGGCTGTGAAGTATTTAGGAGTAAAGTGTTATGAAAAATGATTCAGACAAATGTATGTCTGTGTGTAAAGAAAAAGAGAGAGATGCAAAGGTTACAAAATGTTAGTGATAGCTAATTCTGGATAAAGAGTATAAAGGAGTTCTTTAATTGGTAATTCTAGGTGAAAAGTATGTGAGAATTTTATCCTTCTTAAATTTGAAATTTCAAAATAAAAAGTGTTTTCTATGCAAATGAGGATTCAAAACAAAGAGACTTAATATACCCTCCTACCTTGAGTGACAAATCAAACTACAAACATGTGTTTCCCCTACCGCACAACACACAAGATGATGATCCCAGAGAGAAGGGAGATAAACAACGTGAGTCCTAACTACTCTGGCTTACTGTGTGGAAACAGGCTATGGACTGCAGTGCCTGGAATTAGTTTCCCTGGTATGGTTAGTGTTTGGATACTTTTAGTTTTTCAGATCTCAGCTCAAAATTCACCCTCTCAGTGATAACTTATTTGAATTCTACCTCACGATGATGATATTATACATCACATGTCATTCATAGAATTTACTATGATCTGAAGTTATCTTGTACATTATTTGAGCAAATGTTTATTGTAGGTATCCATTCAAAGGATTGTAATACTTTTGAGAGGATGAGCATTTATGAGGCATCATCTCCAATAATTTAGTTTCCTCAATGCCTACAAAATTCCCTGGCATAAAATAAATACTTAATAATTATATGTTGAATGAGAATGCAAATAATAAATGCAAATTGTACACAATCACTAATATAAAGATAAATATGTTTTAAAAAAAACCCAAATCTATATTAGCTGTTCTGAATGATTAATATTTACAATTCCATTTAATCCTCACTACATCTCAGTGAGTTAGAGAACACTAATTATCATTCTCATTTTACATATAAAGAAACTGGATGGGGTGCCTGGGTGGCTCAGTCAGTTAAGCATCTGACTTCTGCTCAGGTCTTTGATCTCAGGTCCTGGGATCCAGCCCTGTGTTGAGCTCTCCACAAAGCAGGAAGTCTGCTGGTCCCTCTGCCCCTCCCCCCACTCCTGTACACTCACTCTCTCTCTAATAAATAAATAAAATTTAAAAAAAAAGAAAGAAAGAAACTGGAAAATAACTAGTTTAAATATATCACACTGTCAGTAAGTGGCAAGGCCAGTCTGGTTTTGATTCTGGTTTGAATCTCAGGTTCTTAACCATTATGTAGTACTACTATTTACCTACTATGTGTTATTATTGTACTACATTTTAAAATTATCAAGTGAAATTTAAGAGTACAGGAAGTATAAGGACGTATTAAACAATGGAAATTGAAGAAAAAATCAGGAATAACAATATTATGACAAGATATCATCAAATTCAGTGTCAGTAGTTGAAAGTGATAAAAAAGAAATTCTTTCATAATGAATAGATATAACCACAAAGACTAAACAATAAATATCACATATAACAAATATCATAAAAATGTATAATTTATAAAAACAAATTAAGATACAGGAAAAACAAGCTGAAATAAAAGATCTTTTTGTTTCAAAATAAAGAACATTTAAAAAAATAATGATTGGCTACAACTGCCAAATACTGCGCTGGGTTCTGAGTATTCAAAGAAGAAAAATACTATTTGTTACTTTTACACACTTATAAAGAGATTAACTTCCCTACTTTCCAAATATTGCAGGAATCTTAGATATATTTTTAAATATACTATTATATCTGAGAGAGCATAATGCATCTATCCTGGGCTGATAACATAATATTGCTAAGAATTGAAGAGAACAAATTTGTAAGATGTTTCTAGCCACAAACTACTCCCACTCTTTTTTTTTTTTTTTTTAAAGATTTTATTTATTTATTTGACAGAGAGAGAGACAGCGAGAGAGGGAACACAAGCAGGGGGAGTGGGAGAGGGAGAAGCAGGCTTCCATGGAGCAGGGAGCCCAATGTGGGCCTCGATCCCAGGACCCTGGGATCAAGACCTGAGCCGAAGGCAGACGCTTAACGACTGAGCCACCCAGGTGCCCCCACTACTCCCACTCTTAAGGGAGAAGAGTCAGTGTATTATAGCTGGCTGGTGTTGTGATTGTAACATCAATGTGAGGAGATATACTTCCATGTAGAGACAGATGACATCACATTGTGAGTATGAAATTTAAAAAGGGAAGGTATGGAAGTAGCCAGAAATCACTGCCAATAGCAACATTATTTAAGCTAAGCTGTTTAATGTTAAATTACAAAGGATTTTGACTTATTTGGCTTTCAAGGACAGTAGCTTGTTTCTTCAAAAATGTGATGAGATTTGAGGAGTTTCTTCCAAAAATTTTTCGTTACAGAGTATTCTTTTGGAATGTATTCTATATGGGCAGTCAAAGGAAACATTTTTAATGCCTTACGAGTTCTGCACAGGACTGAATTGTTAAAAGATTTATATACACACTTGCACAAAGGTGAGAACCATAGGAGGACCATAATGATCCTTCTGAAAAATAGCAACAGTCTCTTATTCCTCCCTTAGAAAAGAAAGATCTCTTTAGTCTAAAATCTGTCTGGTCTTTTTAATCCTTCTCTTAGTGGGAAGGTTTACCACATGAAACGGTTCTACAGGAGAAGAAAGATAGCAGTAGTTTTAATATTATCTTTTTACTCCCCTTCCTAAAAATCTTCAAAATTTGAAAGTAGCAAGGAGTTTTAAATTATCAGTCTAGAAATAAAGAACAACAAGGAAATTCTTGGGGCATTATTCCAGCAATTATTTGGAACTGTGTTGAAACCCTATTGCTTTATAATTAGATTGACTTGCACTGCGTGACTTTCGGTGCTAGGGTGGATGAAAATGAAGCTTTTTGGTTGATAATGATTGTTCAGACCAAGTTGTATTAAAAGAGAATAGGGGTGCCTGAGTGGCTCAGTCATTAAGCGTCTGCCTTCGGCTCAGGTCATGATCCCAGGGTCCTGGGATCGAGCCCCGCATCGGGCTCCCTGCTCAGCAGGGATTCTGCTCCCTCTCCCACTCCCCCTGCTTGTGTTCCCTCTCTCGCTGTGTCTCTCTCTGTCAAATAAATAAAATCTTTAAAAAAAAAAAAAAATAAAAAATAAATAAAAGAGAATAGAATGTTTTATGATGCAGGAACATACTGTAAATTTCTAAACAGCATAAGGAGGGAGATTCATCTTGCAACTCCTTTCTGAGAAATGGCATATTCTGACTCCTTTCTAAAATTCTCAATTTAATTTTCAAATCAAAGCCAAACTATAGAGCTCCACTTTAAAAAAACAAACAAACAAACAAAAAAACGAAAACTATTTTATGTCAAAGTACCACATAAGGACAGTCCTACATATATCCAATAGCCAATAAAATCTCTCAAGTTCTCACCAAAAAAAATGTTTATATTATTATCAAAATTTTTCAATGAGGAGAGAGAGGTCCATATAGGGTAGGCAAATTGCTTCATGATTATAGTAACAGTGCCAAAATTGATATTTAATTCCAAGTTTTTCTGAGACAAGGTGCATATGGTTTATTTTTAATATAATTATGCTTTCTACAGTGCATGCAAATGTCAAAATTGAGTTCCTGCAGAACTCCAGAAAATAAAACTTTTACAATATTAAAATAAATAATGCCTAACTATAAGAGTACATTTATTTGGTTTACTTATCACCACCTATTGCAACTTGGACAACATTCAGAAAACTCAGAGTCAAAGATTAATCAAAGCAAGAGAATATATTACATTAACTGTTATTTGAAGACTGTGATTTTAACCACAGTAGGCATGACTCCTTGCTTATGCCCAGCGATTTCCTTGTAGTTAATAATCTCATGAGAAAATGTTTCTAGAGTTGTTGTCACAGATTGTCTTATTTTAAAACAAGCCTGTCTTTGACACTTTGGCTTCAAGTTTTCAATCAATGCTATTGTTTGGATTTGACTCCTAAACCATCAAGGAAGCTCTTGACAGTTGAAGTTTCTCAGCAGCCAAAGCATTAATTCTTAAAATGTTATAAATATATGGAATAAAATGATTTGCAAATTAATAACTTATTTAAACAAGAAATATTATCAGCTTAAACTACTTACCAATATTTTAAAGAACATATAAGGAGGATTATGAGGAAAAATATTAAGAGTAAACATTTTAACAAACCGATATAAGCAAATATTTGAAAAATTCTTTATTGAGTACCCACATTGAGTCCAGCAGATAGTAAGCATCACATGAGTTATTTATTAAATACTGCCTATCAGTAAAATCCCCTACCAAATGTCTGTAAGAAGTTGAAGTGCTTAAATTTGAATTTTGTGTTTCTTATCCTAAAAATCATGTTCTTCATATAAAACACACAAAAATCATTTACAGTGAAAATAATGCTATATGCAAGTAGTTTCATAAGAATAACCATAGTATCATGTAAAGTTAAAATAGGTCTAAATTTCCACAAAGATTCAGATTTAAGTGTGCATCCAGACAGGCTCATCGTAAGATCAAAATAGGATTTCATTATTTGATTGCAGGAACAAAGCAGGCTCACTGGATTTATACTAACACTACAAGAAATCACAATAAAGATCTAAAGAACAAAGAATGACCTTTAGTTCTACAATCAAGGAATATCAGTGAGTAACTAACTAAAGCCCCATGTAAAATTCCTGACTGCTAAATAGAGGAATTTTACCCACAGTGTAACAGTTCCATGTAATACTATGTGAAATGCCTGAAATATAGGATGTCTATACACAAGTCTTGGTTTAAAAGAAGATAATGTTATAACAGCAGTTTTAGGGGCTCCTGGGTGGCTCAGTCGGTTAAGCGGCTGCCTTCAGCTCAGGTCATGATCCCAGGGTCCTGGGATCGAGCCCTGTGTCGGGCTCCCTGCTGAGTGGAGAGTTTGCTTCTCCCTCTCCCTCTGCCTGCCTCTCTGCCTACTTGTGCTCTCTATCTGTCAAATAAATAAATAAAATCTTTAAAAAACAAAACAAAACAGCAGTTTTACAACTTCCCCCTACAAAATTGTTAACTACAGGAAATGACTGGACATGAGCAAAGTGACAGGCACACTGAGGTTAAAATCATAGCCTTTAAATAGTAATTACAAGAATACATTCACTTGCCTATTGTAATCATTGATTCTTTGAGTTGTCTGAATTTTACATTCAAATACAATAAAGTCTTATTGATTTGTAATATTACATTAGAAAATAATTTTATGGGGGCCCTGGGTGGCCTAGTCTGCTGGCTCAGGTCATGATCTCAGGGTCCTGGATTGAATTCTGCCACAGACTCTGCACTCAGCAGGGAGTCTGCTTGAGGATTCTCTCTTTCCCTCTCCCTCTGCTCCTCCCCCTACTCACACTTCTCTCTCTCTCAAATAAATAAATAAATCTTTAAAAAAGAGAAAATAATTTTATGAAGAAAAAACTTTTTGAACACGAAACAATAAATGAAGTGAAATAAGTGTTCTATTCTCAAATTTGACATCAATTTTTAATACCCTTATATTTTAGGGGTGCCTGGGTGGCTCAGTCGTTAAGCGTCTGCCTTCGGCTCAGGTCATGATCTCAGGGTCTTGGGATCGAGCCCCGCATCGGGCTCCCTGCTCAGTGGGAAGCCTGCTTCTCCCTGTCCCACTCCCCCTGCTTGTGTTCCCTCTCTCGCTGTGCCTCTCTCTGTCAAATAAATAAATAAAATATTAAAAAAATACACTTATATTTTATAGATATACCATTGTTCTTAATGTCTTTTTCTAGATTTTCGCATTTATTCAAATCTTTTCACCAAAGAGTAACCTTGCTGACCTACCATCTTTATTAATTCAAGCAAGGGCATAGGCATCCTAGGCTCCTGACTTCCACAATGAGAAGAAAGACTTCAGGTAACAGCTGTTCTACAGAGAACAAAGAAAGTGAGGAAAACTCAGACCCAAACAACAGCTTAAAGCTTTCCCTAAAGTTGCTCAGATTAGAACTGTCAAATGGCAGAGACTCACAAGGGATGCCATTCTGGTTGTGTAATTGTTAAAAAGCAAACTCGAACTGATACAAAATTTTGTACCAAAAGTACAGAGTGTACCAGTAATCTAAAATGTGTAATACAGGCTTTAAGATGGGTAGTGAGTGGAGAGGACACTGTTACTGGAGGTTTGAAAATGACTGCCCGTATTATATAGTCAGAAAACATTTGGCAAACTCTCACCTGGGGTAGCTGAAAAGACTTTTAAGCAATTTGGAAGATATATTTAACTTGTAGCCTTGGGAGAGGAGATTTTGATTCAAATATTGAAATCATGAGTTGTTACTATCAATTGTTTATTGCTGCTAACAGGATTTTAAAAGATACTATAAGGAAGAAATAAGCTCAAAAACGTAATGACTATTTTGCTAGATTTTACAGGAAATAGCCCAGAGATTTCAGATTTAGAAAGCAAAACTGTAGTTTCCCAGACAAAGGTACAGCCATTAAAATACAGTCCCTGATATCCTGTGCCCTGCTATAAAACATTGTTTCAGGGGTGTCTGGGTGGCTCAGTCATTAAGTGCCCCACTCTTGATTTTGGCTCAGTTCATAATCTCAGGGTCATGAGATCAAGTCCTGCATCTGGCTCCATGCTCAGTGGGGAGTCTGCTTGAGATTCTTTCCCTCTACCACTTCCCCATGCTCACTCTCTCTCTCAAATAAATAAATAAATAAATAAATAAATCTTTTTAAAAAATCACTTCAGAGTAAAGACCAAATCAAAGTATGATCACTAAACCCTTTAATAAAATCTGTGAAAGAAATAAGATAGCTTCTAAATCCTTGCCTTTGGACAACAGGGTTCTTGAAAGATTAAACATGTAGGCCAGTGAAGTCTATGGAACCCCAAATGCACTTTAATTAACCCAGAGGGAGGGACAGTTTTTAAATAGAAATATTGCTTTTATGTCTGACTTTCAGCACATGGAATTTACTGGAAACAACTCCACACAGAAAATCCATAAATATTTCAGAGACCAGTATTGGCAAAAGTGCTGACAGCCTGCTAGAAAAGAGGCTGAATTTGCTTAAAATATAAAAATAGATGGGCACCTAACTTTCTACAGACAAAAATCAGGCTACTAGTTATGTTCATCCATATACCCCCAAGAAAGGCATATTTTCAATACTCATTTAAGAAGTTGCCATTGAGGAGGACGGAAAAAGAAGAAATTCCCAGAGGAACAATGGACTAAAGAGCCACACATGCTAGCCAAACTAGGGCCAGTTTCTGCTATTACCTCTCACTATTCCCTCTTTTGAATAGAAATATTTATTGTGATTATTCTATCCCTGGCTGGTTGAATGTGTATGTGTGTTGGGGGTTGCGTGGAAGGTAAAGGTGGAGGAGTGGAGTCAGAATACTTGTCTTTTTAATTTATAGGTCTCTCAATAATGAGGAACCACATGTGGACGTATTAGATTGTAAGATCCTCATATTTGAGTTTGATGTAATGATTGGTTGATACACTTGAGATGAGGTCTTGAGATGAAAGTAAAGGTATATTTATGTCAGGAAAAATTTGACTGGGTAGAAAAAAATTGTTCCTTTTCAAAAACAATCCTGAAATCAAGTCTTCACTACAAGTTCAGATTCACTGCCTGATTCTCCCTTCCCTTAAAATCATTTATATCAGCAGGACAGAAAGACTTCTAAAAGTTTAAGGATGTGATTATGTGAAGTCTGAAGAGCCCTAAAATGTCTTTAATTCCAAAATCTCACAATTATAGTAGCTCTGTCTTGACAATATTTATAAGACTAGCAAAATGTAAACAGAAAATACCCCCCCAAAATTAAACATAGGTATAGTTTTCATAGCTTGAAATGTACTGGTTTATTTTACAAAGAATGAGCTATTCATTTCCTATAATTTCTACTTACCTATTAATCATTTTACTTAAGTGGAATGCGATATTAATGAAAGCATTTTGTTCACTTTCCATGTCAATAATTCCCAATAGTTCACTTTAATTTTTCCTCATAAATAGTTCAGTGAAAACCTAGACCTTAACTTCTGCTTCAATTATCATGTATTTGAAATATCCAGAATTCCATTTAATAAAGTTGTATAATACATTGCTGATCAAATATAATAATTCACATTTAAGGAAGAATTGTTGATATATAATCATCATAAGTATTTAATTGTTCTTGGGACCCCTGGGTGCCTCAGTCAGATGAGTATTCAACTCTTGGTTTTGGCTCAGGTCATGATCTCAGGGTCATGGGATCCAGGCTCTGTGCTCAGTTGGGGGTCTACTTGAGATTCTCTCCTTCTGCCCCTACCTTGCTTCCGTTCTCACACTCTCTCTTTCTAAAGTAAATAAATAAATCTTATAAAAAATAAGTATTTAATTGTTCTCATCTAAATTAGCAAAGCTGAGTTTTTGTTTTTGCAAAGGTGAGTTTTTTGACATGTTCATGAATAGGCAAATCTTAGTGTTAACTGAATATAACATTTTTTTCTTGCTTTTTCTTTACTAATTAGTAAAATAGAACACTTGTAAATGATCTGATATTTTTAAACCATCTGTGGTCTATTACGAATGTTTAAACAAATGAAAGAAATGCTTTGATTTAACTGCATTTCCCTTGATCCTTAATTTGAAAAAGGGAAGATGAATTTTCTTGACAATTTATTATTTCAGATAGTATCACTAGTTATTTAGTAGCAGGGGCGCCTGGATGGCTCAGTTGTTAAGCATCTGCCTTCGACTCAGGTCATGATCTCAGAGTCCTGAGATCAAGCCCTGCATCAGGCTCCCTGCTCAGCAGGAAGCCTGCTTCTCCCTCTCCCACTCCCCCTGCTTGTGTTCCCTCTCTCGCTCTGTCTCTCTCTGTCAAATAAATAAATAAAATCTTTAAAAAAAAAATTCGGACTTTCTTGTTGTAATACAGTATGTTCAGTGTTCAGGGAATAAGTGCTCTTCATTATTTAGATTTACTTTGCTCTCCAGCTCTTTAGATTGTTTTCACATTTTATGAATTAAATGAAAATGTTTTAAATGGTATTATTCTGTTCTGATTTAAATTTGGCCAAAATTACATGTGCATTTAATGTGCATTCCATTCATTTTAAGAAAAAAAGAACAGTCCTTGCATTATCCATTCATGCAGGCATCCTATTGGATTCAAAGAATCCTTTCCCTCTTTCTAGTTTATATTTTTATGGCAATAAATCTTGACAAGGAAATGATGATAATAAAATAGTAGAGGCATTTACATTTGCACATTAACTTTTTAGTTATTGTATTACATAAATAGGTATACTGTATGAGAATAAAGCATAAATATCCACTATACTTCATAAGAACATTTAACAAAATGTCTACTTAAAATTTTTAGTATTTTGCTAAGTAAAAATATAAATATTATTTAATAAAGCTCAATTAAATTTTTTGAATAACAATATAGAGACTTCTGGTTTCATCTTTGACGCTTAAAATGCTGTGTTAAAGTAATTAAACAAGGTAGTCTATGTAGCAAATTAACACCTAAGCCAGAGTCAGTGCACTTGAAGATGAGAAAATGAAACTTAAGAAAAACCAACCAAATAAAGTCCTTGCTTTGCTCCCATATATTCTCTGTAAAAGCCTCTCCCCTACCTCCTGTCAGGTGAATGCTTCTATCCATTTTAGGCTTGGAGCTACCCAATTCAAATGAATATAAACTTAAATAAATTCTTGAAAATTGATTGCCGCTCAGTTTATTTTTTAACAGAAGTCAATATCCCAATCTTACAACACCTACACACAAAGAATGGACAAACTGAAATCATGACTTTTCTTGGACTCATCAGAGAATTGAAGTTGGAGAAGAAACCTCTACCTTGAAATCTGAAAAGACAGTCACATTCAGAGACAGAGTTGAGATATGTTGACCTAGAAAAGAATCTCCTGGGGGCATAAACCATTAGAAACATTTAGGTGCTCATTTTGATGAATTACTGGGGGCTGAGTGGGGACAACCGGAGAGCGAAAAATTCCTGGGATGTTACAGTTTGAGAAGACCTCTACCCTTTCGTGGCTTTACCTCCAGAAAACCCACCAGGTTCTTGGAGAAGATCTAAGGAAGATTTTTTTTATTGAATCCAGCAAGTGGGAGGGAAAATAATCATTATGAAATACACCCAGAACATTCTCTATAAAAAAGACCTATTTTCCAATAAAAGGTAATTTGCCAGAAACCTAACAAGCTGGGGAAAGGGGAGTTCCTCCTGCCCCAACCCCCTTCAGTCCTCCTGTGTCACCTAAGGTTGAGGGGAGAGGGAGGACATAGTAAACAATGGTTTAGGATCAAAAAACATATTGAGAACATTGAAACGAGAGAAGGGAATAAGGCTTTAGAAGAAAAAAAAAAAAAAAATGGCTATACCACTGGAGAAACATTGGTGAAGGTCTCAGCCCAAAGATTAGACCCACAAAAACCAGACTGAATTTCAAGACTGTAGATTAGTTCCCTTTCTCCACCTCTTTTTGCCACACAAAAAGTGCTCCAATATATCATGAGTGGATTATGACTAAAAATGACGCATGCCATGGACTTTGATGAGGAGTCCAGAGGAATTTAATTTTCTTTCCATTTTTAATCTCCTATTGTATTCTCCCTTTGTAGAATTCAGATTATTCAAACATACATCATGAGAATAATGTTATGGTTTTCTTTTCTTTACCTTTCTGTTGCCTTTTTAAATCTTTTTTTCTCAAAATATTTTATTTATTAAAGCAGTTTTAGGTGTACAACAAAATGAGAGAGATACAAATTTCCTTTTCTGCCTCCAAAAATGCATAGCTTCCTTTATTATCAATGTCAATCGGAGATAGTACATCAATCAGAATGATATACTTAAAAAAAAAAAAAAAAAGGATAAACCTACATTGAAATATGATAATTAACCAAAGTTCATAGTTTACCTTAGGGTTCACTGTGGGTGTGTACATTCTTTGAGTTGGGACAAATGTATGAAATGAATCCATCAGTCATTATAATAGCATACGGAGAACTTTCACTGTCCTAGGAAACTTTTGTGTAATACCTATCTATTTATCTTCACCACCATCCCTGGTAACCACTGAACTTTTTAGAATCTCCATAGCTTTCCCTTTTCCAGAATATCATATAAGTTGGAATCATATTATATGTAGCTTATTTGGCTTCTTTTACATAGTAATATGCACTTAAATTTCTTTCATGCAATTTTATGATTTGATAGTTAATTTATTTTTAAACCTGAATAATATTGCATTGTCTGCAAGTACCACAGTTTATTTATTCATTCACTTGCTGAAGGACATTTTGGTTGCTCCCAGGTTTTGGCAATTATGAATAATTATGAATAAAGCTGCCATAAGCAGTAGTGTGCAGGGATTTGTGTGGACACGGTTTTTGACTCCGGTGGGTAAATACCAAGGAAGGTTACTTCTAGACTGTATAATATGTTTAACTTTGTAAGAAACCAACAAGTGTCTTCAAAGTGGTTGTATCATTTTGCATTTCCTCCAGCAATGAATGAGAATTTCTGTTGCTCCATATTCTTTTTTTTTTTAAAGATTTTTTTAATTTATTCATTTGAGACACAGAGATGCAGAGAGAGGGAAAGCATGAGCAGGGGGAGAGGCAGAGGGAGAAGGAGAAGCAGGCTCCCCACTGAGCCAGGAGCCTGATGCGGGGCTTGATCCCAGGACCCTGGGATCATGACCCGAGAGAAGGCAGACGCTTAACCATCTGAGCCACCCAGGCGCCCCACTGTTGCTCCATATTCTTGCCAACATTTGGAGTTGGCAGTTTTCTGTATTTTGGCTATTTTAATAGGTGAGTAGCAGTGTCTCATTATTTTAATTTGCATTTTCCCGATGACTCAGGATATCTAGCATTTGTGTGTGTGTGCTTAGTTGCCATCTGTACATCTTATTTTACAAGGTCTTTGTTAAGACCTTTAACATGAGTTTCTCATAGAAAGCATTTATAACTAATCTAAGTCTACTTTCAAATAACACTATACCATTTTATGAGTAGTGTGACTACTTAATAAAAACCAAATAATCTTTATTTCTCCCCTTCATCCCTTTATCATTGCTGTCATTAATTTCACTTATATATAAGCATACATAAGCATATATATATATATATATATACACACACACTCAGCGTACATAATCAATTACATTGTTGGTATTATTATTTTGAACAACAAACTGTTATCTGTCATATTGATAAAAGTTTTTATCTTACCTTCACTTTTTCCTTCTTCGATGCTTTTTCTTTATTTATTTAGACCTGAGTTTCTGACCTATATTGTTTTCCTTCTTTCTCAGATTTTTAATGTGGGAAACTGATCGAGATGGTGGAAATAAAGTTCACAATATTGTGGAATCCCCCTATGACTGCGTCTTCTTAGAACTTTTAACTCTCAGTTCATCAGCTACAGTTCAGATTTTCCTGCCTTTGCACGGGTGCCTATGGTGTTTTCTGTCTTTGGGTCTCTGCTAAGGTAAGCCAAGACTCCCTGTTTGCCTAGCCCTCTCTGCTCAGGAGGAGGTAGTTTGCCCTATGTCTTCCCCTCTCATGGATTTAAAAAGAGTTGTTGATTTTTCAGTCTCTTTGGCTTTTTACTTGTTAATATGAGGTGGTGGATTCTAAGCTCTTTACATATGGAACCAGAAACCAGAAGTTCTTTATCTTTTTATTCTACTCTCTGTGAGTTCTTAATTGCCCTTTAGGCAAATAAATTTGGAGAAGGGATGAGGTGAGTCAAACAAATCCCTAGTCAGACTTTGTGCCATTCCTCCTGTTTTGTCACCCCAACCAAGAAAACCACCTGAAAGAAACCTGATGCTTCACATTCCTAAGCTCATGGAGGCTCTGCAGGGAGAATTTGCTTGCTTGGTGATTTCTCTCTGCAGGTTGTTTCAATTGTCCATGATGTACTAAGTTAGATATCCTTTCCAGATTCCAAAATTTTTGCTGTTTTATATACTGTTTTGTAATCTTTGATTTTGTGGATATATCTTTTAATACTGCTTTGTGGTATTTTGAAGGGATTCAAATAGGAAACTAGCAAATGTGTGTGTTTTATACATTGAATTAAAGAGAAACCTTATTTTCTCTTTCAAGTAAAAATTGCTTTCTTAACCAGAAAACACTGTCTTCTGCAACACTTTTCCTTGTGAGATTAATTTGCAATTTTAATTTATATCTTCTCCATTTATCCTAGTGTTCTCTTGTCACCATCTTCATTCGCTTCCATCCTTCAAAATTCTCTGAAATGTAAAATGGTTATATTTAACTTAATGTGAAGAGTAATATAATGCCATCTCAATTGCTTATCAGCATAGCACTGTTGTTAAAATCTATGAGCTTTAGGGGTGCCTGGGTGGCTCAGTTGTTAAGCATCTGCCTTCTGCTCAGGTCATAATCCCAGGGTCCTGGGATAGAGCCCTGCATCAAGCCCCCCATCGGGCTCCCTGCTCAGCGGAAGCCTGTTTCTCCCTCTCCCCCCCCCCCCCCCCCCCCCCCCCGCTTGTGTTCCCTCTCTCGCTGTGTCTCTCCTGGTCAAATAAATAAATAAAATCTTCTTAAAAATCTATGAGCTTTAGAGTTATTTAACCTGGATCAATCAATGCCTGCAAACCTAGCTATTCACAGTGTAACTATAGTCAAATTAATCTACCTCACCACAACGAAGCATTTCTTTTTTCTTTTAATGTAAGGAAAATATTTGCCCACATTACAGTGACAGAGTATTAGAAAAGTTATTCAGTAAGGAGTCTGACTCCATTTTGTAATAAGCATTCTGGCAGCTTTCAAACCCTTCTCCCCCTTCTTCTGCAAGTTGGTAAACTAACAAGAAAGCCAGGGAGCGCTCTTCTTTGGCACAGGCGTTAAGTTCACACTTCGCAAACACCCTGCCTCTGCACCTGAACCTGTCTCCTTGTTTCTCCCTGCAGCCACGGTAAGGCCCAACCCCCTCGATCTGCCTCCCTCAACCCATTTCCAACCTTCTCTCCTCAGAAAGACTTATTATGTAAACAAGATGTCCATTCGTGCCCTCTTGGTATATTTGGTATCATTAGTCTCAACATCCAATTCAAATTAACTTTTGGAGTTTGCCCCTGCCTTTGTTGGGGCAACCCCAATAGTAGTATGTTATCTAGCTTATTCGTTTTTTTTTCCAACTAATATTCATTGAGTCCCTATTCTCAACCTATGACCTAGTCCCTATTCTCAACCTATGACCTATAATGTACAAGAGAATAAACCCTAGCCTGCTCGAGCTTATAGTTGAGTGAATGCTTCAAAACACTGTTAAGATTTAAATAGGATTTAAAATATTCAGCAAATTGTCTGAAATGCTTTATTGTGTCTGTGTAACATTTTTTAATGATTTGTGCCATGCAAGGTGTTACCATGACCTCTTCTTTTTAACCTTTGGAATCAATGATTGTCTCATTGTTAACTTGCTTAGACTATTTTTTATGTAACTCTTTGTTCAGTAGGGAAGAGAACTATTAAACACATAGTTGGCCAAATCTCCTTGATTTAAACCTTCTTACATTCTACTTAAAAGAAGTATAGTATTCTGTGAGAGCGCAACTAAGTAAGGAAGTCAGCATAGTGAAAAATATATAAATATTTTGAGAAGGTCAGCATAAGTATATGTGCAGTTTAAATGAATTACTTTGGTTGCTGTGAGAAAAAAATAGAGTGGGAAAAGATGAAAACAGACAAATTAGGGATTTCCTTTCCTCTCTTCTTTCCTCAGAATAAAATTAGATTCTTAAAGCAAAAAATTTAACGAAAGAAAGCTGGAGACTGAACGATAATTATCACTCCAATAACAAGTGAGAGAAAAAAACAGTTAAGGACAGAGAAAGGAAACAAACAGGAAGAAGCTATCAAAGTTGAACTTTGAGGAGTGGCTAATGATACAGAGACCAAGATAATGAAGACAGAGAAACCTATTAGTTGTAAACACAAGTGAGTGTATTATATTCAACGAGGCCTTAAATCTGTCAATTTGTTAATTTCTATAAGGAGACAAAATGAGTGTTTTGTTTGGGGTTTCCCACAAAATTGAGCTGAAGACAAGGACTTGGTTCCAAGTATTTTATTTGGAAGGCACTTCCAGGAAACAATGTTGAGGGACTGGAGAAAGGGGAATGGGTAAAGAGGAAAAGCTAATAGAAGTTTCCATTTTCAAGGATGTCGTGGTCCATGTAAGCTTCATACCTCCAGGACCTCATGATAAATGTACAGAATTGCTCACGTTCTTGGCTTTAAAAAGGGCAGACCGATACTGTAGAAGGAAATACAATTTAGGGCACTAGCAAGATCTGCTCAATTGCAGTAAAAAATATACTTGGAAAACCAGCCAGACATAATTACTAAATAAGAAAATAAAATTAATGAGAGAATAAAAAGTTCAGAAAGGGACATAAATCTGTATATGAACATGATTATGTATATGTTTCATCAAATTGTCATTTCAAAATGCAGAGACGGGTGGAATTCTTCAGGAAATATTTATCCCACATTTTATCCTGAGAACTATTAAACTTATCCAAAAGTATAATTTCATAGCATGAATACTGTATGAGTTACCCACATTGAATACTGCCCTAATGCTCAATTGGTTACAGATTTACTTACATTCTCTTTCTTCCTTTCAAAAAGTAAATATAAAAATCTGTTCATATTTTAGATATTTCTAATATGAATTCCTTTTTATCATTCTTCTTTGATATAATTTTTGCCTAAGTCAAGAGCTTATAAATAAAAATGTCTAAGATAAACAGTAAATTTTAATGGACATAAAGAACTAGGTGTTCAGTGACAGAAAAGTATTTTGTAATTTATGCTGTGGACTTGTGGCAGCCTTAAAGTTTATATATTTTATACTTTAAATATTTATGTCTCTACAGTCAAGAAAAAGTTAAGGTTGGAGTAAATATATTTACTCAAGTTTGCCAATAATAACCGTAATAAATAATGGATGTAGTAAGCTGAGTATAAAACCTGCCCAAATGCATAAGACAATGGACCAAGTATCCCTGTGTGACTTGCTACTGTTTGGAAGCTAATTTGAACCTCGAGATGTCATTTTTCATTTATTCTATTAGAATCCAATGCTTTGCATTTTCAGATAATAAATATTGCATGCTATGTATTTATGTTTTAATTTAAAAACAATCTCTCCCCTTAGCTATTGAGCAAAATTATTGCATAAATTCACAATTGGATACTTTATATATTATTTGGAAATTTTTTGTAGTAGTTTTTTTGTAATATTCAAATCATTAAATGTTATTAGATAAAATTGAGTATTTTAGAATTACCTAATCCATAATATACACTTAGGGTGATCTGAACTACAAAATATGAACAATGAACAAATTATGTAGTACTTCCAGATTTCTCCAGCTGGTTTTGATACCTCAATATATTTTTGAAGTTCTGTAAAATGACATTGTGAAAAAATATAGTCAAATATGTACTCTGTAGTTATAGGTATGGGTTTGTTCCATTCATATGTTTAAAGTCATTTAATAGTCCTGTATCTTACTTGTCTAAGTAATTATATAGTATAAATTGATTTATAATAATAGCTGTAAATCATTTAGTTCTGTAGCAATTTCATATTGATAAGAGAAGAACACTTGGCTGGAGTGTTTGCTTTAGATACATAGAATGTAGTTGTGTATGCTTCCATTTTTACACATTGTTTTACACATTTTTACACCTTGTTTTTCCCTGGTGACATATTAGAAATCTTTTAATTAGTTGGCCTTTTGTCACTTATAATGTCACATTTTCTTTCAGTCTTATATTTACATGATTGTAAATTTAGTCACAATCTGTCACATTGAATTCCTTTTTGGCACTGTGGCACTGGGAGTAGGCTAATATCCTTCAGGTCAGGAAAGAGTTGTCCAAGCCCAGAGCAAAAAAAAAAAAAAAGAAAAGAAAAGAAAAGAAAAAGGGGTCTAACCTCTGTGTGATACTGATCGTGTGTTCATCTCTATTGCTTTGGGTTAATTTCTGCTTCTCTAGGTCTCTCTACTTTTGTGGCTATTGCAATTTACTTAGCCACTTCTTCTTTTTTTTTTTTTTTTTTTTAAGATTTTATTTATTTATTTGACAGAGAGAGAGATAGCGAGAGCAGCAACACAAGCAGGGGGAGTGGGAGAGGGAGAAGCAGGCTTCCCACGGAACAGGGAGCCCGATGTGGGACTCAATCCCAGGACTCTGGGATCATGACCTGAGCCGAAGGCAGACGCCTAACGATTGAGCCACCCAGGCGCCCCTACTTAGCCACTGCTATCTTTGAGTTTTTCTTAAATGGAGTGAAGGAGAAATGGGAATATCATTTTCCTCTAATGTGATATCATTTATTAGCAAGCTTGGAACTGCACATGACTAAATCATAACATTAGCAGAAACATCACTGCTGCAAAAGTTAGGTGCTAACATCCTTTGCTTAACACATTGATTTTTTTTTTTTTCTTTCCCAATATTTAAGAAGAATCTCTATAATACATAAAAGTTTCCCCACTTGAGAAGCTAATAATTCAGCACAGTAGCAAATGGACTCTTCTCACAGTTGATGTCAAATAAAGCCTTGCATTTTTCTTGTAAATTTCTAAATAAATAAAAATTCACCCAATTTTCAAGTTCTGCAATTTGAATTACTGCAAACTCTTGGTTGAGTTAACTACTTTCAGAAGCAGACAAGTCTTGGAATGCTACTTAATTAACACGAAGTATCTTTTACTTTATGCATTGTTGTTAGTACATGCTTAGTTTTATCAAGCAATCTGTTAAGGTAAGATCTTCCTTTTCAATACAAATAAATCATTTCAAAGATGTTAAGTTAATTTTCCTATTTCCTATTGATTTTCTATTTTCTTTTTTTTTTCAAAGATTTTATTTATTTATTTGACAGAGAGAGACAGAGCGAGAGAGGGAACACAAGCAGGGGGAGTGGGAGAGGGAGAAGCAGGCTTCCCGCGGAGCAGGGAGCCCAATGCGGGGCTCGATCCCAGGACCCTAGGATCATGACCTGAGCCGAAGGCAGACGCTTAACGACTGAGCCACCCAGGCGCCCCTCTATTTTCTTTATTACACCATAACTATCACTCTGATGGTTATAATTTATTTATTTCTCCTGTTTTGATAACAGAAGGTAAATTATTTGCCACTATTTAGAATACATATGACAAATACCATTGTTATTTGCACACCATTAGTTCATTTTCTACTGCATTCAATCTTTGTTCATAAAGAAAGGAAAGACGTAATTCATACTGTGCTAAATGTTAATAACATGGGAATTTATTTTAAAATATAAGAAATCTGGGGAACAGTTGCTTGACGGAAACGGTACATTTCAGAAAGAGTATGGATAACATGTTAAAAAATAAGAAAGAAATATTAAAGATGCATACTTTTTTTTTCTTAAAGATTTACTAATTTATTTTAGGGAGGGGGAGGCACAGAGGGAGAGGGAAAGAGAGAAGATGCACACATTTGTAATATTAAAATTTCTAATCATCATTAGAGTCAATGAAGAAACATAAGTTACCATGCATACATTAGAGTTTATTTGATATTATTCATGCCATCAGAAATGCATGCATGCATTCATTCATTCACTCATTCATTCATTCAGTAATTAATGTATCTTCATGCACTATGTTTAAAATCTGCACCATGGGCAATATAAACTTCTGTAGCACAAATTAAATTTGCTGGAAGTAATGAGCTACAATCTTCTCTGCTCATTCTAAATACTAAAAGGACTACAAAATCACATATTTAAAAAGCTTAGAATGTAGGATCACCTGAAATGGGTAAAGGCAGAATTTTCATTGTTTCTTTCTCACAGAATCACTGATTACATCTTAAAACTTTTTTTTAAAATTCAGATTTCCTCAGTTTTACTTGTGCTCGTTAGTGTGTCTGTGTCTGTGTCTATTTTTAACTCTTCACAGTTCTGTCACACTGCTGTTTTATATATCCACCACTACAGGCAGGACAGAGTGTCATCAGCACGAGAATCCCTCCTGTTGTTTTATTGGAATCACATCCACCTTCCTTCCCCTGCCCTGTTCCTAAGCCCTAATTTCCCTAGTTATATCATCCTCTTCAGAATGGTGATCTTTAAAAAATATTATATAAATGGAATCGTATAATAGGTACCATTTTGGGACTAGCTTTTTAAACTCAGTTAAATCCCTAGAGATTCATCCAAGTTTTTGTTTATATCAGTAGTTTGTTCTTCAAATTTCTGAGTAATATTCTGTGATATATAAAGAAATGAAGTGTACTACGCTTTCTTTAATCATTCACCCATTGAAGGACAACTGTATTGGTTCTAGTTTGTGGTTGTGAACATTCATGTACAGGTTTTTGTGTGAACGTAAGTTTCCATTTCTCTGGGATAATATCAAGATAGAGTACAGTTTCTAGGTTTACAGTAATTTTATATCTAGGCTTAAAAAATATCTGCTGAACAGGTTTCCAGAGTGGCAATACTATTTGATATTCCCATTAGGAATGCTTGAATGATCTAGTCTCTTTGCGTCCTCACCAAGGTTTTGCAGTGTCATTATTCTTTATTTGGATATCTAATAGAAGTGTAGTGGTATTTCATTGTGGTTTTAATTTTCATTTCTATAATGGTGTACATATTTTCATGTGATTATTTACCAATGGTATATCCTCAGTATAGCATGTTATATATTTTTCCATTTTTTAATTGGAGTGATTTCTTTTTTTACTATTGAGTTTGAAGTCCTTTATATTTTCCATATATTATTCATTTGTCAGAAGTGATTAGGAAATATTTTCTCCCAGTCTCTACTTTATCTTTTCATCTTTTTCATAGGATCTGTTCTAGAGCAAAAATTTTCGGTTTTAATGATGTCGAATTTATCAATCTTTTCTTTTATGGATTATGCTTTTGATGTCAAATCTATGAACTGTTTCCTAGCTTTAGAACAAAATATTCTCCCTATATTCTAAAGGTTCTACTGTTTTGCATTTTGCATTGAAGTCTGTGAACCATATTGAGTTAGTTTTTGTATATGGTATGAAGTTTAGGTTAATGGTTATTTTATGGCTTACAGAAGTTAAATACTACCAAATTATTTGTTGAAAAAGCTAACTTCCACTGTTAAATTATTTCACACCTGGACCAAATATCATTTGGATATATCTGGAAGAGTCTATTTGGGGGTTTTCCATACTGTTCTATTGATATGTGTCTGTCCCTATGTCAAAGGCAATCAAGAAGATTCTCTCCCTCTGCCCCTCCCTCGCCTCTCTCTCTAAAATAAATAATCTTTATAAATAATAAGTAAATAAATAAATAAATAGTAAATAAAATCAATGTCTCAACATCTGTTTTATGAGCTGTAATTCAGATTCTGTTGTTTGATTGGGTTCAGATCTTATATATTCTTGATAATTTTCTGTCTAGCAGTTTTAAAAGTCACTGAGTGGAAGGTGATGAAGTCCCTAACAAAATTGAAATAAAAAATATTTCTATTTCTATTTTTTAGAACGCTATAAGTTTTGCCTCATGAATTTTGAGACTCTGTTGTCTATTTTGGACATACTCATTTAAGATCATTATATTTTTTCCAGTGGAATGAACTTTTTTGTCATTATGAAATGACCTACTTAGTCTCTAGTCATTTTCTTTACTCTGTGATCTATCATACATTAACCTCACCAACTTTTGTAAAGTTTGCATTGTAAAACTTTCTTCATTCTTTTACTTTCAACTTACCCATGTTATTGAATTTGATGTAAGTTTTCTGTAAACAGTTTCTTGTCAGCTAATTAAAAAAAAAAAGCCTATTCTGACAATATTTGTCTCTTATTGCTGTATTTTACTATTTACATTTTTACATTTCAGGTAACTATTAATATGTTAGAGCTTGATTCTGTCATTTTTATTATTAATTTTGTGCTTCCCTTAGTCCTCATTCTTTTGTTTCTTACTGCCTTCCTATGGGTTACTTCGACATTTTTAGGATTACATCTTGATTTCTTTCTGGTGTTTGGGGGGGCATATATCCCTATATAGTTTTATTAGTGATGCTCTGAGTATTAAAACATACATATATAAATTATCATATTCTACTGATATCAAGTTTCCATCACTTCAAATGAAGTGTGGAACCTTACTTCCTTTTAGGTGCCTTTACCTCTCCCACTTTTAAATATCCTATCTCAAGTAACAAGTGGTCATAAAGTATTTTTTAGCTCTATCATAAAATATGATTCCTACAAGTTACAAGGTAAAGGTTGGCCTTTTTTATGTACTCATATTTCTGTTCTTTCTATTGTTTTTTTCTTTCATTTTTTTGTTTCAAGATTCTTTATCATTTTTTCTCTGTTTGAAGAACTTCCTTTTGCCAGTCATTTAGAGTATGGCCATTAGAAACAAATTCCTTTAGTGTTCCTTTGAATGAGAAAATCTTTAATTTCTCTTCATTCTAGAAAAACAGTTTCACCAGATACAGAACTTGCAGTAGTTAGTCAGCATTTAAAAAATGCCATGCTAAGTAGCATGATCTCCGTGGTTTCAGAGGAGAAATCTCTTGTTCCTCAGATTGGAGTTCCCCTCTATGTAATGTCATTTCTCTCTTGTTGGTCTTAAGGTTTTCTCTTAGTCTTAGTTAAATATGTGTCTTGGCATGGATTTCTTCATTCTGCTTGAGATTTTTTAGCTTTTTTAATCTATAGGTTTATATCTTTCTCCAAATTTGGGAGCTTTCTGCCGTTATTTCTCTGAATACCCTTTCAGAAACATTCTGCTTTTTTTCTGGGACATTGATGATACAAATATTGAATCTTTTGTTATTGTCCCACAAATCCCTTTGGCTCTGTTAATATATTTTTTAAATATTTATTTATTTATTTATTTAAGAGAGAAAGCGAGAGAGATTGAGAACACAAGCAGTGGGAAGTGTAGAAGGAGAGGGAGAGGGAGAGGAAAACTCTGCACTGAGCAAGGAGCCCGATGTGGGACTTGATCCCAGGACCCTGGGATCATGACCTGTACCGAAGGCAGATGTTTAACCAATTGAGCCACCCAGGTGCCCTGGCTCTGTTAACATATTTTTTAAAAAACTATTTTCTCTTTGATTGTTTTTCTTTTATTTTTAAGTTGGGCGAATTCTTTGGAGATGTTTTCAATTTTATTAATTCTATCCTATGTTATCTCCACCCTATCATTGAGCCCATCCATTGTTTTTTTTGTTTTTTTTTCCTTTTTTTTTAATTTGGTTATTTTATGTTTAAATTCCAGGATTACCAATTAGTTATTTTAACTTCTTTTTTCTTCCAAGTTTTTATTTAAATTCCAGTTAGTTAACATGGAGTATAATCTTAGTTTCAGGTGTAGGATTTAGTAATTCATCACTTAGATTCAACACCGTGTTCATCACAAGTGCCTTCCTTAATACCCATCACCCATTTAACCTATCTCTCCTCCTACCTCCCCTCCAGCAAGTCTCAGTTTGTTTTCTGTAGTTAATAGTCTATTTTATGGTATTCCTCTCTTTCTTTTTTTACTCCTATATTCATCTGTTTTGTTTCTTATATTCCACATATGAATGAAATTATATGGTATTTGTCTTTCTTTGACTGACTTATTTCACTTAGCTTGATACTCTCTAGCTCCAACCATGTTGTTGCAGAAGGAAGATTTCATTCTTCTTTATGACTAATATTCCATTATATATATATATATATATATATATATATATATATATATATATATTACAACAAACATCTTTATCCATTTATCATTCAGTGGACATTTGGGGCTCTTTCCATAATTTGGCTATTACTGATAATGCTGCTAGAAACATCGGGGTGCATATATCCCTTCAAATCAATCCACTATCTTTGAAGAACATGGATGCAAAAATTCTCAACAAAATACTAGCAAATCAAATCCAACAGTATCATTCCCACAATCAAGTGGGATTTATTCCTGGGTTGCAAGGGTAGTTCAAATCAATAAACATGATACACCACATTTATTTTAACTACTATTGTGTTTTGTTTGTTTGTTTGTTTGTTTCATTAAAGAGTGAGAGAGCCTGAGCAGGGGGAGGGGCAGAGGAGGAGGGAGAATCAAGCTCCCTGCTAAGCAAGGAGCCTGATGTGGAATTTGATCCCAGGACCCTGGGATCATGACCTGAGCAGAAGGCAGACACTTAACCAACTGGAGCCACCCAAGCACCCCTTAACTACTGTTAAGTTCTTTAAATTTTTAATTTTAACTAGCAGTCTTTGTGTTTAGGTTTAGTATGCAAACCTTAGCCTATTTTTTGGCCTGTGTTTTCAATGAAAATTTAATTTCAGAGGTTTGCATGGTTTGTCTGCTCCCTTCAGGCTCCCACTGGACATTTTGGTGCTGACTGAAAGAGCGTAAGTTATTTTCCCAGATTGGCCCAACTGGAAGGGAAAGCTATTCTATGGTCTGTCGATTGAATAGCACTGACCATGCCTGCCACTGATTAGGAAGGAATGCCCCTTTGCAGTGTCCGCTGGCCACCATTTTTTTCTCCATGGAGGAAAGGAGTCTTAGGTCTGTGGGGACAAAGAGATTTCATCGGCTTGACATTTGTTACAGTGTAATTTTTCTTGCCTGTGCCCCTAAGCTAGTCTGTGTTTTTTGGTTGAATAGAGTAGTCTCAGATCTAGCAAAAAGGCAAGCACTTCAACTGGCCACTTATTGTTAGCTGAGCTCCCTATTAATCCCCTGCCAGTGCTGATGGGATCACCTGGTATTGTCAGTGAGACTCAGATTTGATCTGGGGAAAAAGAGCTGGGGAGAAAGTTGCTAGATTTGGAGTACATAATTCAAGCTTGATGGCCTTATTGTTTTGAGATAGTAAGATAACTTGCTCTCTTGTTCTTCCAGCTACATTATCCCAATCCAGTTTCTTTCTTCTTTCCACCTTTCAGAGTTCTTCTTTAGCGTGTATTCCATTATTTTTATGGTTTGGAGTTGTACACAGAAGAAAGGAGCAAGGAGATAGGAGTCTATAACATAATGTCTGGTCCAGAAATCCTGGTCATTTTTGAAAATACAAATCCCTAGGGACTTCCCCTATAGATTTGAATTCGCTATTCTATGCAGAGTGCCTTAGGAGAATCTGTATTTTTGACAAATGCCTAAGTTAAAGGGAAAATGATGAAGTTAGTAAAAGAAAAGTTAGTTTATGTTATGGTGTTTTATAGCAGAAAGAAAAATACAGAACTGAAGAGAGGTCAGTGTTTGAATAAGTTATGTAGCAAAGGATATTGTTTCCTGTAATAATTCCTGCCTGTCACATAAGGAATGTCAAGGCTGTGTAATTCTTGTCTATTCACTTATTCAAGGAATAAGTACTTATAGGAGGCTTACATTTCTCTGACCATTATTCTACCACAAATCAGGACCTTAAAACAACACATTTATTCTCTCAGTGTTCTGGAGGCTAAAAGTCTGAAATCAAGATGTCAGCAAAGCCATGCTCTCTGAAGGTTCTTGGTGAGAATCTGTTCCATGACTTTCTCTTACCTTCTTGTGTTGCCAACTGTACTGGTATTCCTTGGCTTGTAGATACACCACCCCAATCTCTGCCATGGTGTTTTCCCTGTGCCTCTGTCTCTATCTCTTCTCTTATAGAGATTCCATTCATATTTAATTGGGGCCCACTCTAATGACCTCATATTAACTTGATTACATCCTCAAAGAGCTTTTTTTCAAATAAAGTAAAATTCACAGTTACCAGAGGTTAGGACTTCAACATATCTTTATGAGGGACACAATTTAACCCATAACAAAGAAATCTTACTCATAATGGAACATAGGTAATAATTACAGCAGACTTCTGAAGGATCATGCAAGCAAGGAGAAAGTGGATTGTTATACTTAAAATACTGCAGAGGAATAAAAACCTTACCAACATATAATCCACATGTAGCCAGATTGTCTTTCAAAGAGAGTCATAAATAAATATTTTCTCAGGCAAATTAAAACCGAGTGAATTTTTCACCACAGACTTTCCTGTTTCTATATAAAGAAAAGGAATGGAGAAGGAGAAAGAATAAAGAGAAAGAAGGTAAAATTAAATCATATAAAAATGCTCAGTCAAAACCAGAAAATGCAAAAAAGAAAGGGGAGGGGTTATGTGGAGAAACAGAACACATGCAATGAATAAAAAAATAAATAAAAACATGGTAAGAACTAACCCAATTATATAAATATTCATTTTAAATGTGAAAATATAAAAATGTAAATGAAAGGACAGAGGTTATCAGCATGGACTAAAAAATAGACAAGACCCAATTATGTTTTCTATAAGAAACCCACTTTATTTTTTTATTTTTTTTAATATTTTATTTATTTATTTAATTGACAGAGAGAGAGAGACAGCAAGAGAGGGAACACAACCAGGGGGAGTGGGAGAGGGAGAAGCAGGTCTCCCGCCGAGCAGGGAGCCCGATGCGGGGCTTGATCCCAGGACCCTGGGATCATGACCTGAGCCAAAGGCAGATGCTTAACCACTGAGCCACCCAGGCACCCCAGAAACCCACTTTAAAAAGTCGGCTAAGTTAAAAATAAAGAAAGAAATATATATATATATATATATATATATATATATATATATATATATATATATATCATGATAACACTATACACTATATAAAATTAATCTCAGACAAAGCAAACTTCAGAATGAGGGAGACTAGTGAAGAGTAACATTTTATAATGATAAAGGGGTCAATTCTTCAAGAAGACATAAAAGTCCTAAACCTATATCTACCTAACAACAATCAATATACACAACACAACAAATGACAGAACTGAGACTAGGAATAAACCACACTGTTATTTTTAGAGTTAAGACCCTTCTTTCAGTAATTGATAGATCAAGCAGGAAGAAAAATCAGTAAGAAAATAGTTACCCTGAACAGCACTATCAATAACCTTTATATAATTGGCATTTGTAGACTGTTCCATCCAACAACAGAGCACATTCATCTCAGTACACATGGAACATTCATTAAGATAGAATACATTCAGAGCCATAAATTACTCTTTGACAAATTTCAAGGAGAAATCATATAAATTATGTCCTCAGACCTTAATAGAATTAGATATTATATATGTGTATATATATATACACATATATATATATGGAAAATCTCCATATATTTCAATTAAATAGTACCTGGGTCAAAGAAGTCTTAAGAGAAATTTAAAAATATCTTAAACTAGGAGGCACCTGGGTGGTTCAATCAGTTAAGTGTTGGACTCTTGATTTCTGCTCAGGTCATGATCTCAGAGGTGTGAGATTAAGCCCAGCATGGGGGTGTGCGCTGAGCATGGAGTCGGCTTAAGATTCACTCTCTCCTTCTGTTTCTGCCCCTCCCCTCCCTGCTTGCATGCACTCACTCTCTCTCACTCTCTCTCTCTAAACAATAAAAAATAAGTAAATAAAAATATCTTGAACTAAATGAAATTGAAAATATGATACAATTTATTATAATTTATGGGATTGTGTAAAAGCAAGAAAAATTAGAGTAGGTAAAGACATTCTTTGTTTTCGATATTTTTAATTTCCTTTTTAATTTTATTTATTATTTTTAAATATACAACATAGTAATTCAACATGTCTATATGCTATGCTCTGCTGTGCCAACCACAAGTTTAGGCACCATCTGTAGCCGTACAACACTATTACAGTACCTTTGACTCTATTCCCTATGCCATGCCTATTATTTTCATGACTTACTTATTCCATAACTGGAAGCTTATATCTCCAACTCATTTCACACATTTTCCCCGTCACCCATCCTCTGGCAACCATCAGTTTGTTCTCGGTATTTATCGGTCTGATTCTGTTTTTTCTTGTTGTTGCTTATTCAATTGTTTTGTTTTTTAGGTTTCATATAAATGAAATCATATGGTGTTTGTCTTTCCTTTTTCTGACTTATTTTCCTTATCATAATGCCCTTTAGGTCCATCCATGTTGTCAGAAATGGCAAGATCTCATCCCTAAATATTTTTTAAAGCACATATCTAGTAGAAGACTTATATCTGAAATAATCCAATAATTTTTATAAATGAGCAGTTAGAGAATACACATAATTTTAAAAATAGGCCAAATATCTAAGTAAACACCACCCCAAAAAAGACATACCACAGGCAAAAAACATACTCAAAATCTTCACTTTCAGTTGCATATTACAACAAAATGAGATACCACCAAAACTTATTTGAATCATTAAAATAAAATTTAAGAAAAAAACTGACGGTACTGATGGTGAGGATATAGATAAACTCATTGTTGGAGGAAATGTAAAATAGTGCAGCCACTTTGTAAGAGATTTTTCAAACTTTCTTCTAAAGTTAATCATAGGTTTCTCATAAGATCTAGTGTTCATACTCACAGGTATTTACCCAACTAATATCAAAATTATGTTGACACAAAAACAACCACAGAAAATATAAATATATATACATAGATTTACAGCAGCTTTATTCATAATCACTCCAAACTGGAAGCAGCCAAGATTTCCTTTAATATGTGAGTGGGTATAGAAACAGTAACACATCTACACAATGGGATACCATTCAGCAATTAAAAGGAAAGAGCTATTAGGCAAACAATTATATTGAGTCTTCAATGTATATTGCTAAGTAAAAGATGCTAGTCTGATAAGACAACATTATTTATAATTCTATTTATATGATATTCTGGAAGAGCCAAAGCTATAGAAAGTGTAAAGCAATCAGTGCTTGCTAGGGGTTGGAGACAGGGGATTTGAATAAATGAAGCACCAGGAACCTATAAGGCACTGAAAGAATTCTATATTATTCTGTATGACTCTTTAATGGTGGATATATGACACTTTACTGTGGTAAAACCCATAGCATTGCACAACACAAAGAGTGGACTTTAATAAATGTAAATTAAAAAAATCATTGAGGAATGCAAGATGATACAGCCATTTTGCAAAGACAGTTTGGATGTTTCTTACAAAACTAATCAGTTGCACTCCTTGATATTTATTCAAACTTATGAATTAAACCTATGCCCACACAAATATCTGAACATTTGTTCATACTAGTTTTATTCATGTTGTCAATACTTGAAAGCAACCAAGATGTCTTTCCATATGTGAATAAATGAGCAAAGTGTTATATCCAAACAATGGAATATTATTCCATACTAATATTCCAATAGTAATTCCAATAGTATCCATACTAAAGAAATGAACTATCAAACTGTGAAAATATATGGAGGAACATTAAATGCATATTGCTAAGTGAATGAAGCCAATCTGAAAACGGTACATATGACGTGATGCAACTCTATGACATTGTGGAAGGAACAAAACTATAGAGACAGTAAAAAGATTAGTGGTTGCCAAGATTTGGTGAGAAAGATGGACAGATATGCATCCACATAGGATCTTTAGGGTAGTGAAACTGTTCTGTATGATCCTATAATGGTGGATATATGCCATCATGCATTTGCCAAATACATGGAATGTACACTATGTAGATTATGTAATGTAACATAAACTATGTAAACTATGAACTTCAGGTGATAATGTGTCAATATACATTCACCCACTGAAACAAATGAATAATTCTGGTGCTGAATGTTAACAGTGAGGGTAGATGTTCATGTGTGCATGTAGAAGTTATCTGCAAACTATGTAATCTCCTTAATTTTTTTTCCTGTGAACCTGAAACTGCTCTAAAATAAAAAAAGTCTCTTTAAAAAAATTCACGGGGGAATGCCATAAAAAAGGCAGCATGTGTCAAAAAAAAAAAAAAAAAAAAAAAAAAAATCTCCCTGAAGGGTATGGAGAAAGATACTGATCTAAGAAACTGGAAATTAGTGGAATCTGAAATACTAAACTGAAAGGGAACTGCACATAAACATTGCACGATAGTTAAACTTTCACCTCCTGGGTACAGGTCAACAATTTTGATTCTGTTATACATACATACTGCAATTAATCAAGTAAGTAAAAAGATGGCTGATGGTGGAAGCCAGATTTCTCATTCCTGGAGTGGGAGTTTATAGATAGCAAGAAGAGTAGGCTAGGATTATCCATGTGATAATGGATTACTAGAGTTGGTGATCTCAGCATGAATGCATGGTTAGCTTAATACAGACACAAATGATTACATATAGAAATATTTATAGACATGTAGATATACACAGGTTGGTAGCACATATATTTTCTTTCTCTCTCAGCTGAGGGAGCATAGAAGCACCAACACCCAGTAGCGAGGAGCACACCCATCGTCCAGATCTTGGTTTCTAATACATTCTTCAATAGAAGGAGCCAGTTGATAATATGAACCCTTGTTTTGTTGTGACAAAAAGAGCACTTTCTATCTGGATTCCCATTAAAAATACATTTCCCAATCTAATCATGAGAAAAACCATAAACAAATCCCAGTTGTGGGATTTGCTACAAAATTTCTGACTGGTACTTCTCAAAATTAATGATGCCATCAAAAACCAGGAAGTCCTTGGGGAGCCTGGGTGGCTCAGTCATTAAGTGTCTGCCTTCGGCTCAGGTCATGATCTCAGGGTCCTGGGATCGAGCCCAGCATTGGACTCCCTGCTCCGCGGGAAGCCTGCTTCTCCCTCCCCCACTCCCCCTGCTTGTGTTCCCTCTCTCGCTGTGTCTCTCTCTGTCAAATAAATAAATTAAAAATCTTAAAAAAAAAAACAACAACAACAAAAAAAGGAAATCCAAAAATTTTCACAATCAAGAGCTGCTTAAGAAGACATGATGGGTAAATATATTTTGGTATACTGGATGAGATCCCAAAACAGGAAAAAGACAATAAGCAACAAAGAAAATCAGAATAAATTATAGAATTTAGTTAATAATAATGTATGAATAAGAGTTAATTATATCTTAATAACCTAAAATGTTAATGCTAGGGAAACTGGGTGAGGGATATATGGGAACTCTGTACTATCCTCAAAATTTTCTAAAAATATAAAAATGTTCTGAAATCTTTATGTTAAAGAATTTATTTCAATTATAACATGGAGAATGAATTAGACGAAAGTTAAAAGACTATTATAATAATCCATGGACCAGATGTTCGCGGTTTCTCCTGGGAATATACCAATAAGGATGGAAAATGGCAAACATCTTCCAGAAATATTTAGGAATTACAGTAAAAATGACTAGTTATTGATTTGGGTACAGTGTCAAGGAGTTAAGTGTTACACACAGATTTGGTGACTGAATGAATAATAGTGGCATTTATGTTTTAATTGGGGTTTGATAAATCTTGAAAAATGATTTTTTAAAAACTGCATTCAAATGGTTGCCTTAACATTATGCAAGTTAAGGCAGACAACAGATTAATGTACTTGGCCAAGGTCTTCGGTTTTATAGGGTGTTTACAATAGATTAACCTCTGTCATGAACATATTCAGATGATCCAAAATTGACATATTCAATTTTCCCTCATTGAGATGGTTAGCATTATTTTAAAATTGCTTTCCCATACAAATTCTCATACATGGTTTCAATGTTTGAAACTTCTAGATAAAGATAAATAAAAAATTCAAATGGAATACAAAATTATTTTAATGTGTCTTGGAGACTCTGAGTATTCTTTCTGGATCTTATATGAGATAATTACAATAAATAATTGAAATGTTAAGCGATTCTACCTTCCCTCAAGTATAATGTTATATGTAGAAAAGATGAGGGGGGTATATAAGACTGAGACTTTTCTTCCCTATATAGAGTAAGGGCACATGCCCCCTGCTACAGATTTAATAAATTCAGTGAATGCTATTTTTTAGTTTTATATATTGATCTTGTTTAAGAAAAAAAAAAGGTCCTGAATAACATTAGATTTCATAGACATAAGGTGCATTTTCTGACCCAAACAAAAGCATCAAAACTCAATAGAAAATTATTTTATTATAAAATGACTCAGTTAGTTATTTGAATCTCAAATAATGCCTCCAAATTATCTTTTGTCATAATAGACATTTCTGGCACAGAACTAGTAAAAGTGCGCTAATGACATGATGGAAAAAATAAAACCTTCCTTCAATTAAAAAAAGAAAAAGCTGTAAAGCTGGTAATATCATTAAAGGCATGACTCTCATTTCCTGAGTTTTTAAAACTATTTTTGTTAACAGTTTTAGTGAAATGGATACATCAACAGTGCCACACAGATAATTTATATGTCATGATTCTTTGACAATAGCTGGACTTGCAGATGTGTTTCTTGATAACAGTACATTTTCATTTTAGAGAGTGATAAGCTCCCTCTTGTAAAGCTGATGTCAGCAAACTTGACCGGTTTGATCTTCATAAGGTTATGCTTTGAAAATTAATGGGACAGCTACCTATAAAATCAAAATCAATTTACTATTTTCTACAGTGGGACAAAAATGAATTGTCCAATATAAAGTGTGGAATGCTATAAAGGCTGCAATCTCATCTCACTATTCTTATGTGTTTTTTTTTTTTTAATAAACTGCTCATGCTTTTTTCTTGCAGTTTATGACATCAAAGGGACTCTTCTGTAAAATTACAGCAATAAATTTCACCTTATGCTGGACAGATTTTATTTCTTTTCTCTCTGTCATCTTGTTTTGCAAATAATCAAGACATGACAAAATTGATTAAAAATTTATCTTGCCTTCATCAAATAAAATAACTGCTTTACTTAGTTAAAAAAAAATGGCAATGTAAAAGCAGAACCAAGCTTAGACTAAGCTGCTACTATCTAACACCACTCAAAGAGACGAGTGATATCCAGGTAAACCAAAATAGTTGCCTTTATTATCACTGAATACTTAATTCCTTGGAGTCCAAGATAAAGTGGATTTCTTTATTACCACTGGCATTTGGCAAAAGTTGTTAATCAGTTATAAAAAAATGCATTGTTTACTACCATCTGCTGCCACATCTGTTTTACAAATACATGGCTCCAAAGAGATTATATATAGGTTGAATATAGAACAGATACTTCTAAATACAGATTTTTAAATGCTAAAGAAATTTTTTTCAAAATATCTAACATCTGAATTTTTAGGATTTTTGTCAGAACACCAAAAAACATTATTGAATTTTATTATTACAAATTCTTGTTTTTTTTTTACCTATTTCCTCCAAGAACATTGACATCTAATCATTTTTATATAATTGATTTTTTCTAAATTCCTTCCTTTTCATTCTCAATCTTTTAACTAAAATTATAAAGAAGATATAAAAATCTCTATATACTATATAGTTTTAATTTTTCTCTACTTGTCCCCTATAGTAATATTTAATTAATCCTGCAAGAATCCTATTCTCATCCCAGCTGTTCATACATACAGACACTGCCCACTTCCTATGCTTCCCACTGTCTCATATCTTATACCTGGTATGCCCATTTCTTTGAAAATTCCTGCCTTGTTTTATATATTGTAAAATTCACACTGCAGGGAGACTTAATAGACATCCCTACTCATCGATCACCCAGCATAGTTTATGATGCTTGCTCTATGTATGTGCAATATACACCAGTTTTTTTTAACCTTCACTGTTTTGTCTGATATTACTTTTAACCGACACTCTATGTATCATAATGCTTCGATATAGTCCTTAGTCCTCTATAATTCATTCTGCCATGAAAAAGCAGAATACTGAAGGCTATGGAGTAGTGTATACATAAGTAAGACAAGAGCATACTATTAACACTCTTATTAAGGAAACCAATTTCAGAATTGAAACAGTGAATTTTATAAATTAGATAATTTTCCTTAGGATTGAAGGGAGGCCCACCCAATTCTGAGATGTCTAATATTACTCACATTTCTCAGGTAAGTGGCACTTCCATCAGTAATCCATAAAGTTAGCCTACAAAATATGGGATTATGAGGACCCAGAATTTCTTACGGTGTCCTCACCCAACTCCTTCTCGCAAACATTCCAGACCAACACTTATCCCTGCTAAAGTACATGAGTACTTTGTCACTCAAACTTATCCAAGCATTTCCTCATACCCTAAACTTCTCTACATTTTCCTATTACCCTTTTTCCCTTTTGCCCCTCTGATGAGGATACTGCTTCCTCTTTGGCACTACCAAGTTGTTGGCAATTTTCCCCTAACTACTTACCCTATATACTAGAGGTTGAATATGGGCCCTCTTTCCTCCTCATTGTTTTCACAACACTTATCAGAGGTAAAAAGATAACTAAGGTTATGGTTGTCTAGATTTAGGATGTTAGCATAATGCAGAAATTAATAATTGTATGTCTGTTAATATTGTATAAAACTAGTGGTGGAATAATTCAAATATTATCAAACACTAATTTGTCCTTAGAAAGAAGCCTTAAAGATAAATTTAAACATAAAAATAAACAGAGGTTTCAGACTATGGATATTCTTTGCAATGTCTATGTCTGTCCACAAAGTCTGCTGAATGAGAAATTTTCATGCACTTTATTTGGATCCTTCAATGTCTTCAAGGATTGTTATTAAAAATAATCAGTATGGAATATAGTAACTTTTTTTTTCTACTGGTAATAAAAATATTTAAATGACCCTGATGCTTCAACAAAAATGGAATAGAATTTAAAACTGATTTTTTAAAAGATCCTCAAATTAAGAACCAATGAAAATTTGTAGTTCTTTTGAAGGTTTTAGTAGCACGCAATTTTGATAAAATGCAAAATATGAATTGAAAAATCATGTAGATTTATGTTATCTGTAAAGCTCATTGCAGAAATAGGCTCACAGTTCCATTAAGCAGCAACACCTGCTTTTTTTTTTTTTTTCAGTTCTAGTTGCAAGAGAGTAAATTTAATCTATTGAGCAACTAATCTAGTAACATACATTTTGTATGAAATATACATGAAAACCAATTATGGAAAATGTTGACTGTGAAGTATAGTTGTCTCTGCAAAGCTTTGTTTTTCATTTTGAAACAAAGTGTTCTTGGTACAATGCATATCAAAAAAGATATTTCATGACGATTTAAAAAGAAAATTTTACAGTTATTATCTATTCCCATTTTTATTTGAAACATTTTTAAAAATAAAATAAGGTGATTTTTTTTTGAAGAAAACTGACAGGAATGTACACTACTTTAAAAAGGGAGAGAAAAAAATCAATAAAGCAATTTGCATTTCTGGATAGTTCCTGAATAATAGTATTCATTTTTATCCACATAAAAATGGAGAGGCATTACTGTTTTTAAACATAGCCCACTCTGTATAGGAATCTGAGTCCTTAGAAAATAGAGAAAATTATATATAACTGACAGAATTTTAAGGATTAAATGAGATCTTATTTGTGTGGCTTGGAATATATTCACTACGTAAAAATCCTCTTTGGAGTCCTACTCTGCCCTCCAGCCCCACCCCCACCGCGCTGACCAGGCTTCTGCAGAACAGAGGTACAGGTCCAAGTGACTTAGCGCATAGGACATCTGTCTTACTGAAAGCAAGGCAGTGGCTCCTTCTTTTGAAACCAAGCAGGCATCCTTGATGATGTCTGAATTACCTTTCAGGAGAATTAATTCATACACTGATTTCATTCTTCCCTTTTCTAGAAGAATAGAGCACAGTTATAGTTGAACAGTATTATTGTCCTGTCCTATAAAACACAAATGGTCTGACAACCTTCCTTCATTCCTTCTGATCTCTTTTCCATTCAGTTCAAACTGGCAGTTTTCTTGCTAGGGTGCTGATTAAGTTCCTGGTTCACACCCACACTAACCTCCTTATCAAATGATTGGCCATACTCCTAAGGTTTTCTTCTGAACATGCTTTCTCATTTTTTTTGCAATACGGATAGGCTGAGAATTTCCAAATTTAAGTGTTATCCTTTTTGCTTAAAAATTCTTCAGTATACTTTTTCTCACATTTTACCGTAAGCAGACAGGAAGAACCAAGCTGCTCCATCACTACTTTTCTTAGAATTTTTTTTCAGCTGAATATCTAATTTCACTGCTCTTAGGTTCTACCTTTTACAAAACACCAGAACATGGACACAACTCATCCAAGTTCTTTGCCACTTTATAACAAGCATTGCCTTCCTTCTAGATTTTTTAAAAAGATTTATTTGAGAGAAAGAAAGAGAGAGCATGCACACGTGTGTTTGGTGGGGGGAGGGGCAGAGAGAGTCACTCTCAAGCAGACTCCCTGCTGAGTGGAGAGCCCTCTTGGGGCTCGATCTCATGACCCATGAGATCATGACTTGAGCTGAAATCATGAGTCAGTAGCTTAACTGACTGAGCCATTCAGGTGCCCCATCTTCTAGTTTTTAATAGCATGTTCCTCGTTTCCTTAATAGAATCTCCCTTAACATACATATTGCTATCAACATTCTGTTCATTATTATGTACTCTCTAGGAAGAAGAAAGAGTTCTCTAGAACTCTCTGCTTATCTCTCTCTGTCCTAGCCAAAATTATCTTTCAAATTCCCTTCACAGCAATATTGGCTTTTTCTAGCATGCAGTTCAACACTCCTAGCCTGTACCCATATCCAGTTCCAAGATTTGGGGGTATTTGTTACAGCAGCACCCCACTTCTCAGTACTAATTCCTGCCTTAATTTAGGCTGCTTTAACAAATTACCATAAACTCGCTTAAACAACAAACATTTATTTCTCATAATTCTGGAGGCTGAGAAGTCCAAGTTCAAAGTGCTAGCAGATTTGGTATCTGGTGAGAACCTACTTCTTGCTTGCAGATTAAGAATTCTCTTTCTAGCCTAACGGAGAGGCTAGCTCTCTCATCTCTTCTTATATGGGCATTAATTTCACTTATGAGTGCTCTACTATCATAATATAATTATCTCCCAAATGTCCCCCTCAAATACTATCATATTGGGGATTAGATTTTGACATATGGATCTTGGGGACCACAAACATAAAGTCCATAACAATCCCCAAATGTCACCCACACATCAATATACGCATTGGGTATGTTCCATGTGTTACTTATTCTGGAACCATTTTAAGGGAATAGAATTCTTATTTCATTTGTGAAACAGAGGAAAAAGTGTATGGTGAAACCAAGGGGAGGCTCTTAAAGTTTCTGCTACAATATAGCACAGCTCAATTTTCCTTACCCTTTTTGGCTAAAGCAAGTGACTAAAATGGTCATGTTTCTCTCATTTTGGCGTGGAAGTAAACCCCTCCCTCAGTGTGGCATTGCAAGTCACCTGGCAATGGGTGGGGTATGGTAATCTTTCTCCAGAGGGAACAGAAAATAGGTTATAAGTATATACGTTGATTTTGGGGAGAATTGACATTTTTCTGATAACTGAGTCTTTCTATCCAAAGGTCTGGTACTTTTTAAACTTGATTGAAGTCTATTTTGTATATCTTTGGAGGATTTCTTACGTGTGTTGTAAAAAAAAAGATGTTACATTTAATGTCCAGATAGTTTATCATTTTTATTGTTATGTTAAATAGGACTTTTCTCTTATTGTATTTTTAATTTGAACCACTTTTTAAAATATATATATTTTATTTATTTATTTGAGAGTGCCCAAGTTGGGAGGGGCAATGAGAGAGGGAGAAGGAGAAGCAGACTCCCTGCTGAGCAGGAAGCCTGATTGGTGGCTCCATCCTAGAACCCCACCCCTCCCCGGAGATCATGACCTGAGCAGAAGGCAGATGCTCAACTAACAGCTACCCAGAATCCCCTAATTTGAACCGTTTTTAATTGATTTTTTCTTATTTACTCTTTAATGAACAAATATTTTTAAAGACTCCTGTCTGGGAGACAATATAAAATGTATAAAATAAGAAAGTGTTTCTGCTCTTAAACAGCTTATCAGAGATAAGAGATTCAAGTAGTGGCATTTTTAATGTAATTTAATATAGTAGGTGACAAATATATAAATGGTTTGACTTCAAATATGATGGATTCAGGTCTACTTTGCCACGCTGAACAATTAATTCAATTCAGCTCAGTGGGTTGACGTTATGTGGCTCCTTACTATGTAAATATCTCTCCTGAACCAGAAAATCTTATGCAAAAATATAAACATGCATGTGAAAGAAAAATCTTCTCTGTCCAAAGGCATGTTACATAATATAGGTTTTCCATATATAAGAGATATAGACAAAAGATTTTAGAATGCAGATGAAGTGATTAATTTGATTGAAATAGTCACTGAAGCTTAAAGCAAAATGTTTTATTTCAATTTTCTGAAAATAAGCTAAGATTTTAATCATTTTACATGATGGATGAACCGAAGCACAGTGACTGAGTTCTATTCCAAAAATGACACATGGTTTAATTTTTTTAGAGTATAGGTGCTTGAACAAAATAGAAAAGTGATTCCTGTTCATAGAGATATTCCATTCTAATACTATCATTAGGACTCTCATGCACTTATTTATATTACACAATTAAAATTTTATCCTCATTCTTCACTAAGTAAATAGGAATTCCTTCCACTTTGGTATGATTTCACTTTGCAATTACGATTGTTGACACTAAATGGGAAATAACTAAAAACAAATTCTTTCTATATTCTAGGAAACATCCTCTGAACACTGAGGAAGATCATATATTGCATCAAATATAATGCTGCATATATGTTAAGTGGCATCTGTTTCCTTCATCCAGTTACAAAAGAGTCAGTAAGATTTAGACCACTGATAGCTAAGTGAGAACAAAGAATGGATGGCAGTGGTATCAGTCTCCAATGTCTCTTCCTTTCAAGGCATTAATATAAATTATTGCTATAATCTTTGCAATCTTTTTCAAGAAGATTATGTATAAAGATAAATATAATATAGAATTAATGTCTTCTCTTAAAACAGCACCTAGCGGTGATAGGTCTCTCTTCCTTTTGACTACTTCTCCTGGTACCTAGTGATGTAAGATTTAGTCACAAAACATTTAAATACGGAGTTTGCAATATAGCAGCCCCAACCTGGACTGAGATTCTTCTTTTTGTTTTTGTGGAAGAAGGAAACCTACTTTGAATATTAATTTTCTCTAAAGGCTTTAGGCCAAAGATGTTACAATTAAAATAATAATTTATCTCTCATGCACCCTTTTCCTTCCTAAGACCCAGAGGAAAATAGGGAAATGTTTATTATTGTTTACTACTTGAAAGATAATTTAGTACAAATGAATAAAAATAAAATATTTCTACACCAGATCGTGATGACCACTCAATATTTAACCATGCATTTTAATGAAATGAAACATAGTTAATATTTGCAAAGAAAAATATCATAATAATATTCTGTATGGAAATTTTCATTCAGAGGATGACACCTACTTCATATTTTTCTTATCCTTCATAATTAAAGAGTAACAAAAAATTCTAAGAAATCCCTTCGAACAGCCACATGTAGAAGAATGAGACTGGACCATTTTTGTACACCATATACAAAGATAAACTCAAAATGGATGAAAGACCTAAATGTGAGACAGGAATCCATCAAAATCCTAGAGGAGAACATGGCAGTAACTTCTTCAACCTCAGCCACAGCAACTTCTTGTTAGGCACGTCTCCAAAGGTAAGCGAAACAAAAGCAAAAATAAACTATTGAGACTTTATAAAGATAAAAAGCTTTTATTATTTGCACAGAAAAGGCAATAGTCAACCAAACTAAAAGGCAACCTACAGAATTGGAGAAGGTATTTGCAAATGTTTTATCAGATCAAAGGCTAGTATCCAAGATCTATAAAGAACTTATCAAATTCAACACCTCCCAAAAAAATGAATCCAGTCAAGAAATGGGCAGAAGACATGAACAGACATTTCTCCAAAGAAGACATACAAATAGCCAACAGAGTCATGAAAAAATGCTCCATATCACTAGACATCAGGGAAATACAAATCAAAACCACAATGAGATACCACCTCACACCAGTCAGAATGGCTAAAATTAACATGTCGGGAATTGGCAAGAATGCGGAGAAAGAGAAGCCTTTTTACATTTTCAGTGGGAATGCAAGCTGGTACAGCCACTTTGGAAAAGGGTATGGAGGTTCCTCAAGAATTTAAAAATAGAGCTACTCTATGACCCAGCAATTACACTACTAGGTATTTACCTCAAAGATACAAATGTAGTGATCGGAAGGGGCACCTGCACCCCAATGTTTATAGCAGCAATGTCCACAATAGCCAAACTGTGGCAAGAGCCCAGATGTCCATTGACAGAGGAATGGATGAAGAAGATGTGATTATATATAAAATATATATATACCATATATATAAAATATATATACCATATATATTTAAATGTATATTTAATATATGTATAATATATAATATATAATATAATATATTAATATATAATATATATACATATATGTATATATATTTACATATATATGTAAATATGTGTGTGTGTGTGTGTGTGTGTGTGTGTGTGTGTGTATAATCGAATTTTACTCAGCCATCAGAAAGGATGAAATCTTACCATTTACATTGACATGGATGTAACTGGAGGGTATTATGCTAAGCGAAAAAAGCCAACCAGAGAAAGACAATTATCATGTGGTTTCACTCATATCTGGAATATAAGAAACAGCACAGAGGATCATAGGGGAAGGGAGGGAAAACTGAATGGATAGTCATCAGAGAGGAAGACAAACCATGAGAGACTCTTAACTATAGGAAACAAACTGAGGGTTGCTGGAGGGGAAGTGGGTGGGGGATGGGGTAACTGGGTGATGGGCATTAAAGAGGGCATGTGATGTGTTGAGCACTGGGTGTTATATGCAACTGATGATTATTGAACACTACATCTGGAACTAATGATGTACTATATGTTGGCTATCTGAATTAAAAGAAATCTCTTCAAAAACTACATATTTTGTTTTTAAGTTTAAAAAATCTTATTTAACAATAGGGAAAACTTTTTAAGCCTATTCTAAAGAAAACTGTATTTCATAATTTGATAGGTAATATCAAAATCTATTAGTGAAAAAAGGCTATACAATAAGAGGGATGCTTTTATTTTTATTATTATTTTATACAAAATGTTTCAGGCATGAAGAATACTAGATGGTAAGAAAAAGCTATAAGGATGCATCACTGAGAAAGAAAGACAGAAGGAGAACAACAAAAATCCTCCTTATCTATACATAATTAATGGCCAAGCTGTTGTATCCTACTGTTCCTGATAAAAGAAGAGGTCATTTGTGTACATATTTTCTGACAGAATGAGGACATTCATGTTACCCCTGATTAGTTGAATAATGTCCTGTGGCATTTTCTCCACTGATGCAACTTAGCAATGACAACCTCATTTGCTGTTCATCCTGACCTTCCTTCTTTCCTCTTACTACACCCCTCCTCTAACAGACTTAAAGCTATCAGTATGCTCCTAGCTCTAAAAATAAAATGCAGTTTGTTTGTTTTTTTTCTGGCTTACAATACAAAAATGAGGACATTCTCATTAACATTCCCATCTACATTTTGTTTTTAAAGCATGTGCTTTTCTTAAAAAGAAAGAAAGAAAGAAGAAAGAAGAAAGAAAGAAGAAGAAAGAAAGAAAGAAAGAAAGAAAGAAAGAAAGAAAGAAAGAAAGAAAGGAAGAAAGAAAGAAAGAAAGAAAGGAAAAAAGAAAGAAAGGAAAAAAGAAAGAAAGTAGAAAAAAGAGTTACTAATTCTTTTTTTTAAGTCATGAATTCTTATAAAAATTACCCACATGGTTAAGGTATTAGTTTGGATGAAGTTTATTTGATATGTATTGTCTTTTTGGTAATAGCCATTCTGACAGATGTAAGTAATATCTCATTGTGGTTTTGATTTTCATTTCCCTGATGATGAGTGATGTTGAGCATTGTTTCAATGTGCTTGTTGGCCATCTATTATGTCTTCTTTGGGAAAATGTCTATTCAGATCCTCTGCCCATTTTTTTAATTGGATTGTTTATTTTCCATTGAGTTGTATGAGTTATTTATATATTTTGAATATTAACGCCTTGTCAGATATATGATTAGTAATGTCTTCTCCCATTCAGTCGATTATCTTTTCATTTTAATGATGGTTTCTTTCTGTTGGGGGAGATAATTGAAACAACATGACTGACCCTGGGTGATGGAGGCTCCTCATCACCTTCCTTGTCCTTGGAATGTGTGTTCTGCTTGCCTTTCTTGCTCTCAGAGTCTGTTCCAATGACATAGATGTTGCATGTTATAACACACTGAACCAGTTAAAGCCTCTATGTAAACTTCTAAGATTTGGCAGGCATGTAGGGGGATCCATTTCTCTTGCTGCTGCTCAAGACAAACCTCATATGTTAGTTACCTTTGCTTATTAAAGCTGCCAACTACCAATCTGGAGTGGCTTGCCTCTTCCTTAAATCTCTCCTTTCCTTCCTCATATGGGGGACCATTTCAGGTTACTCCTTCAAAGCTCTGGAAAGGATTGCAAACCAACAAGTTTTCTGTGCAGAAGTTTTTTTAGTTTGATGTAATCACATTTGTTTATTTTTGCTTTTGTTTCCCTTGCCTTTGGAGTCAGATCTAGAAAAACATTGCTAATATTTTGTCTCAAGGATTTAAATATCTCGCTCCATTCTGTATTTCTTTGTATGGTTTCTGATTTGCAACTGGATGTGATTCTTACCTTTTGTTCCTCTATAGGTAAGCTCTTTCCCCATCCTATTGCCTTTTCAGGAATTTTCTTTATTCAACTTCTGTAATTTGAAAATAATATACCTATTTTGCTTAGTGTTCTCTGAGCTTCCTGAATATATGGTGTGGTGTCTGACATTAAGTTGGGGGAAAATCTCAGTCATTAGCATTTAAATATTTCTTCAATTCTTTTCACTCTTCTCCCTCTGTTATTCACATTACATGTATGTTACACCTTTTAGAGCTGTCCCACAGTCCTTGTTCTTACAATTATGTTCTACGTTTTCAATCTTTGTTCTTTGTTTTTGTAGTTTTGGAGGTTTCTATTGAGATGTCTTCAATCTCAGACATTATTTCCTCAGGTGTACCCAGTCAACTAATAAGCATGCCAAAAGCACTGATCTTTGTAGCATTACTTTTTTAAAAAAATTTTTCTTATGATTTCCATCGCCCTGCTTAAAATGTCTATATGTTTTTACATGTTGTCTATCCATTAGACCCTTGGCATATTAATTATACTTGTTTTAAATTCTCAGTTTGATAATTCCAATATTCCTCTCATGTCTGTTCTGATGTCCTCTCTGTATTCAAAGGGTGTTTTTCGCCTTTTCTTATGAATTGGATTTTTTTCTGATAGGAAGACATGATACACCAAGTAAAAGGAATTGCTGTAAGTGGGACTTTAGTAATGTGTGGTAAGGTGTGGGGGTTAGAGAATACATTCTATAGTACTATGCCTAGGTCTCAGTCTTTTACTGAATATTCCTCTAGACTATGAATTTCATAAGTATTACTCAGTCTTTTTTTTTCCTCCCCTAGATGGCTAGAGTAGGCTGGAATTGGTTATTTTCAATGTCCCAAGTGAAACTAGAGATGACTTGAGTTGGGTATTTCACTTCCCCAGATCAGTTAGGCTCTGATAATATGCTGGCTGGTTAGATTCTGTTTAAAAAGTTCTGGTCCCAGGAATTCAGCTGGATAGGGATCAAACCATTCTGAACACCTACAAACTCAACAGGAGATCAAAGAAAAGAATAACAACAACTCTCTGAACAGAAAAGCGACCCCTTTCTGGAAGGTAGGGCATGTGGAGAAGTGAATCCGAGGAGATATAAAGGAGGATAGACGGTGGGGGAGGGGGCCTCCGTCAGCCCCTTCCAGCAAGTGATAGAGCAGCAGAGCACAAAATCGGAAATTTTAGAAGTCTGCTCTGCTGAGGGACGTTGCTCCAGTGGCTAAGTGAGGAGTGGAACCCTAGCTGGGACAGTGTGGTCTCAGGACCCTCAGGGTCAAAGAAAGCCTGGGGGTGCCTGAGTGCACAGAGCTCCCAGGTATCGGAGCAGGGAAGCCGGCTGCAGAGACGGAGCCAAGGAGTGGGCTTTCAGCTTGGGGTTGCCATAAACTGTGATCCATGGCACAGTTGGGCCACTGCTCCTCCAGCAGGGACCCAGCAAGCAGCAGATACTGGGAAACTCCCCTTCCTCCCCTGGGAGAAGTGGCGGGGGAGCGCACCGCAGGGATCTGCTGGGTTTGGAGATTCCACACAAGGTCGTGTGCCAGAGGTAAGAAATGCTGGTCACAGGCCAGGTGAGCATGGAATGCGGCCAGAGAATGGGAAGATGGGAATGACTGACTGCTTTTCTCTGGGGTCGCACTGAGGAGTGGGCCCTGAGTTCTCCACTCCTCTGGGGCGGAGATAAGGAGGCCACCATTTTCACTCTCGTCCTCCAAAGCTGTATGGAAAGCTTGCAGGGAACAAAAGCCCTTGAGAGCAAACCTAAGCAGATTACTTAGCACGAATGGGGCAAGGGCGGGGCAAATCCGCCTCCGGCAAAGATATTTGGGAACCACTGCAACAGGCCCCTCCCCCAGAAGATCAGCAACAACAGCCAACCAAGACCAAGTTTACTGATCAATGAGAATGGCAGAACTCCAGCGCTAGGGGAATACTGCATATAGAATCCACGGCTTTTTTACCATGATTCTTTAGTCGTTCAAAGTTAATATTTTTTAACTGTCTTTTCTTTTTCTTTCTCTTATTTTTTTGAATTTTCCTTTTTCCCTTTTCCAACAAACATCTTATCAATCCTTTTTTTTTAAAAAAATATTTTTTATTTTTCATTTTTAGAGCCATATTCTAACCCTTCAGAGTAGTTACCCTTATTTTTGGTATATATATATAAGTTCGCTCTTTAAAATTTTTAGATACAGTTTCTTCTAACAGATCAAAATATACCCTAAATCTCTACTGTATGGCTTTGTTCTAGTCTCGCCTGATCACATTCTCTCCCGTTTTTTTCTTTTTTTTTAAATCCTCTTCTTTTTTCAACCAACTTCTTATCAATTCGTTTTATAACATCTTTTATAATTTTCATCTTTACAGTCATATTCCATCCCTTCGGCGTATTAACCCTTATTTTTGTACATATATAAGTTTGTCTTTCTTTAAAATTTTGGGAAGCACTTTCTTCTCAGAGACCAAAATACTCCCAAAATCTAGTGTGTGGCACTGATCTATGCACCAGCCTGATCATATTTAATCATATTCTGTTTTTTTGTTTTTGTTTGTTTGTTTGTTTTTATCTTTATCTTTTTATTTTTTTCTTTTTTCTTTCTTTCCCTTTCTTTTCCCCCAATTTCAGGTCTCTTCTGATTTGTTTAGTGTATATTTTTCTGGGGTCATTGTTACCCTGTTAGCAGTTTGTTCTCTCATTCATCTATTGTCCTGTGGACAAAATGACAAGATGGAAAAATCACCTCAAAAAAAAAAAAAGAACAAGAGGGGCGCCTGGGTGGCTCAGTCGTTGAGCGTCTGCCTTCGGCTCAGGTCATGATCCCGGGGTCCTGGGATCGAGCCCCACATCGGGCTCCCTGCTCAGCGGGAAGCCTGCTTCTCCCTCTCATACTCCCCCTGCTTGTGTTCCCTCTCTTGCTGTCTCTCTCTGTCAAATAAATAAATTCTGTCAAATAAATAAAGAAATCTTAAAAAAAAAAAAAAGAACAAGAGGCAGTACCGACTGCCAGGGACCTAATCAATATGGACATTAATAAGATGTCAGAACTAGAGTTCAGAATGACGATTTTAAAAAAACTAGCTGGATTTGAAAAATAGCATGGAAGATGCAATCAAAAATGGAGGCTCTAACTGCTAGGATAAATGAGGCAGAAGAGAGAATTAGCAATATAGAAGACCAAATGATGGAAAATAAAGAAGCTGAGAAAAAGAGAGATAAACAACTACTGGATCATGAGGGCAGAGTTTGAGAGATAAGTGATACCATAAGACAAAACACTATTAGAATAATTGGGATCCCAGAAGAAGAAGAAAGAGAGAGAGGGGCAGAAGGTACATTGGAGGAAATTATAGAAGAGACCTTCCCTAATTTGGGGAAGGAAACAGGCATCAAAATCCAAGAGACACAGAGAACCCCCCTCAAAATCAATAAAAACAGGTCAACAACCCGACATCTAATAGTAAAACTTATGAGCCTCAGAGACAAAGAGAAAATCCTGAAAGCAGCTCAGGATAAGAGATCTGTTATCTACAGTGGTAGAAATATTAGATTGGCAACAGACCTATCCACAGATATCTGGCAGGCCAGAAAAGACTGGCATGGTATATTCAGAGCACCAAATTGGAAAGATACGCAGCCAAGAATACTCTATCCAGCGAGGCTGTCATTGAAAAGAGAAGGAGAGATAAAAAGCTTCCAGGACAAACAAAAACTAAAACTAAAGGCATTTGCAAACACAAAACCAGCCCTACAAGAAATATTGAAAGGGGTCCTCTAAGCAAAGAGAGAGTCTAAAAGCAACATAGACCAGAAAGGAACACCGACAATATACAGTAACAGTCACCTTACAGGCAATACAATGGCACTAAATTCGTATCTTTCAATTGTTACCCTGAATGTAAATGAGCTACATGCCCCAATCAAAAGACACAGGGTATCAGATTGGATTAAAAAACAAGACCCATCAATATGCTATCTGCAAGAGACTCATTTTAGACCCAAAGACACCTCCAGATTGAAAGTGAGGGGGTTGAAAAGCATTTACCCTGCTAATGGACACCAAAAGAAAGCTGGGGTGGCAATCCTTACATCAGACAAATTAGATTTTAAACCTAAGATTAAAATAAGAGATGAGGAAGGACACTATATCGTACTTAAAGGGTCTATCCAACAAGAAGTTCTAACAATTGTAAATATCTATGTCCCTAACATGGGAGCAGCCAATTATATAAGGCAGTTAATAACAAAAGCAAAGAAACACATCGACAACAATAATAGTGGGGGATTTTAACAGCTCCCTCACTGAAATGGACAGATCATCTAAGCAAAAGATCAACAAGGAAATGAAGACCTTAAATGACACACTGGACCAAATGGACTTCACAGATATATTCAGAACATTCCATGCCAAAGCAATAGAATACACATTCTTCTCTAGTGCCCATGGAACATTCTCCAGAATAGATCACATCCTAGGTCACAAATCAGGTCTCAACCGGTACCAAAAGATTGGGATCATTCCCTGCATATTTTCAGACCACAATGCTTTGAAACTAGAACTCAATCACAAGAGGAACGTTGGAAAGAACTCAAATACATGGAGGTTAAAGAGCATCCTACTAAAGAATGAATGGGTCAACCAGGAAATTAAAGAAGAATTTAAAAAATTCATGGAAACAAATGAAAATGAAAACACAACTGTTCAAAATTTTTGGGATACAGCAAAGGCAGTCCTGAGAGGAAAGCATATAGCAATACAAGCATTTCTCAAGAAACAAGAAATGTCTCAAATACACAACCTAATCCTACACCTAATGGAGCTGGAGAAAGAACAGGCAAGTAAAGCATAAACCCAGCAGGAGAAGAGAAACAATAAAGATCAGAGCAGAAATCAATGATATAGAAACCAAAGAACAGTAGAACAGATCAACAAAACTAGGAGCTGGTTCTTTGAAAGAATTAACAAGATTGATAAACCCCTGGCCAGACTTATCAAAAAGAAAAGAGAAATGACCCAAATAAATAAAATCCTGAATGAAAGAGGAGAGATCACAACCAACAGCAAAGAAATACAAACAGTTATAAGAACATACTATGAGAAACTATATGCCAGCAAATTAGATAATCTGGAAGAAATGGATGCATTCCTAGAGATGTATAAACTACCAAAACTGAACCAGGAAGAAATAGAAAACCTGAACAGACCTATAACCACTAAGGAAATTGAAGCAGTCATCAAAAATCTCCCAACAAACAAAAGCCCCGGGCCAGATGACTTCCTAGGGGAATTCTACCAAATACTTAAAGAAGAATTAGTACCTATTCTTCTGAAACTGTTCCAAAAAATAGAAATGGAAGGAAAACTTCCAAACTCGTTTTAGGAGGGCACCATTACCTTGATCACAAAACCAGACAAATACCTCATCAAAAAGGAGAATTACAGACCAATATTCCTGATGAATATGGATGCAAAAATTCTCACCAAAATACTAGCCAAGAGGATCCTACAGTACATTAAAAAGATTATTCACCACGACCAAGTGGGATTTATCCGTGGGCTGCAAGGTTGGTTCAACATCCGCAAATCAATCAATGTGATACAATACATGAATAAAAGAAAGAACAAGAATCATATGATCCTCTCAATAGATGCAGAAAAAGCATTTGACAAAGTACAGCATCCTTTCTTGAACAAAACTCTTCCGAGTATAGGGATAGAGGGTACATACCTCAATATCATAAAAGCCATCTATGAAAAACCCACAGCGAATATCATTCCCGGGGCGCCTGGGTGGCTCAGTCGCTGGGCGTCTGCCTTCAGCTCAGGTCATGATCCCAGGGTCCTGGGATTGAGCCCCAGGAGCCCTCCTGCTCGGCGGGAGGCCTACTTCTCCCTCTCCCACTCCCCCTGCTTGTGTTCCCTCTCTCGCTCTGTCTCTCTCTGTCAAATAAATAAATAAAATCTTAAAAAAAGAAAAAGCCATTTGATTGGGAAATTATATTTGGAATATATAGTCACAAAAATATTAAAACCAGTGTTTTATGAACTTCTACAAATCCAAGAGAATACAATTAAATGCCCTTACCTCTAGTCCATCATTAACAGAATATTTTAAAAGCATTTCACAAAATAAGATACAAAATGGCAAATAAATATATATGTATACTCAAAATTAATAGTCATAAAAAAGTAAATTAAATGAAATATGTCATGCACAGTTTAAATGAGGTATTAAATTTTAACTTAATAATTTTTTTATTTAATTAAAATGTTTATTAAGATTTAATTTAATTTTAATTGGGATGTCATTGCTTCTAGGCCTATTCAGTGGACAGAGGTCAGACATACATTTCTGTCTTAGTCTGTTCTATCCACTATAACAGAATACCATAGCTTGAATGGCTTATAAACAATAGAAATCTATTTCTCACAATCTAGAGACTAGGAAGTCCAATATCAGGGTCTCAGAATGGTTGAATTCTGGTGAGGGCCCTCTTTCTGGTTTATAGAGTCCTTTTGCTATGCTCTCTCATGGCAGAAGGGGCAAGGGAGCTCTCTGTGCTGTCTTTTATAAAATCAGTTACCCCATTCATGTGAGTTCTAAACACATGACAAGACATTTAATTAAAATGTTAATTAAAATTTAATTAAAATGTTAATTAGGATTTAGAAAGGATACAGAGTAATTGTGCTTATGTACACTAAAATGGAGTGTAAGTTGTCACAATCACTTTGGACAATGATTGACTCTGATTAGGAAAGTAGAACAGACTTTGTGACCCACAGTACTGAAATACCCCATGGCCATTAACAATAGAATAGATACATTTTATACATTTTTACACTGGAATATTATGCAAATAAAAGTGACCAAACTACTGCAACAATAAACAATATGTTTACATCTCTCAGAAAAATAAACAAATGAAGTCAGACACAAAATCATATTCAGTGTCATTTGTCCTTTATAAAAAGTTAAAAAACTGACAGATCTAATCAATAGGAACAGAAACTTGAACAATTTGGGGGCAGGAAATGACATTTTATATCTTGAGCTGTAGGATGGTTACAAGAGGATTTTCACTCCGTGGAAGTCCATTGAATACATACTAATGATTCATGTAGCTTTCTGTAGATATGTTATGCTTTAATAGTTAACTTAATAAACTTATGAGGGGCGCCTGGGTGGCTCAGTTGGTTAAACATCTGCCTTCAGCTTAGGTCATGATCCCAGAGTTCCAGGATTGAACCCCACGTTGGGCTCCCTGTTCAGTGGGGAGTCTGCTTTTCCTTCTCCCTCTGCTCCAACTCCCGCTTGTGCTCTCACTCTCTCACTCACTTTTTCTCTCAAATAAATAAATAAATAAAAATATTTAAAAAATAAATTCATGAGATAAAACTAAATAAGAACTTAGATAAAATAACTTTATATAAATTTAACAGGAATCAAATATGGTTATAAATTGATGAGTTAAGCAGTCAGCTTAGAACATTGGAGGAAAAAGAAAGTGTATCTAAGAAAATCCAAAATAAGGAGAAAGTGATATCAAAGAAAAAGGCAGGATAATAGGACAGTTCTATATTTAACTTTTTGAGGAAGTTCCATACTGTTTTCCACAATGAGTGTACCAGTTTGCATTCCCATCAATGGTTTAAGCTTCCCTTTTCTCCACATCCATGCCAACAACTGTTGTTTCTTGTCTTGTTGCTTTTAGCCATTTTGACAGGTGTGAAGGGATAGCCCACTGTAGTTTTGATTTATATTTCCCTTATGGTCCGTGAGCATGATCTTTTCATGTGTCTGTTGGCCATTTGGATGTCTTCTTTGGAAAATGTCTATTCATGTCTTCTGCCCAACTTTTAATTGGGTTACTCATTTTTTGGGTGATGAGTTTTATAAGTTCTTTATATATTTTGGATCCTAACCCTTTTTCTGCTATGTCATTTGCAAACATCTTCTCCAATCTTGTAGGTTACCTCTTACTTTCATTGGTTGTTTCCTTTGCTGAGCAGAAGCTTTTTATTTTGATGAAGTCCCAATAGTTTACTTTTCCTTTTGTTTCCCTTGCCTCAGGAGATATATTGAGAAAGAAATTATTATGGTTGATGTCAAAGAGGTTATTACCTTTGTACTTCTCTAAGATTTTTATGGTTTCAGGTCTCATATTTAGGTCTTTAACCCTATAATCCAGCAATTGCACTACTAGGTATTTACCAAAAAAATACAAAAATACTAATTCAAAGGGATACATACATCCCAGTGTTTATAGCAGCATTATCTACAATAGCCAAATAATGGAAATAGCCCATTAACTGAAGAATGGCTAATGAAGATGTGAGATATATATGATATATGATATCTTACTCATCCATAAAAGAAAGAATGAAATCTTGGCATTAACAATGACATGGATGGAGCTAGAGAAAATTATGAAGTGAGTCAGTCAGAAAAAAAGACAAATACCGTATGATTTCACTCATATGTAGAATTTAAGAAACAAAATGAATGAGCAAAGGCAGAAAAAAAAAAAAAGAGAGGCAAACCAAGAAACAGACTCTTAACTATAGAGAACAAACTGATGATTACCAGAGGAGGTGGAGGGGGAGGGGATGGGTGAAGTAGGTGATGGGGATTAAGGAGTGCACTTGTTGTGATGAGCACACAGTGTTGTATGCAAGTGTTGAATCACTATATTGTACACCTGAAAGTAATATTACACTGTATATTAACTAACTGGAATTTGAATAAAAACTTTTAAAAAAGGAAAACAAAAACAAAACAAAACAAAAAGCAAGAATAAATGAAACAGAAGAGAGAAAAAAGTGAAGAAATATAAGACCAAATTTAGTATCTTTGAAAAGATTAGTAATATAGACATAACCTTGGCATTGCCTAATAAAAAAATTGGGTAGTAAATGCATAGTATAATTTGCACTATCATTTAATAAAAAAAATAAAGACAGTATATGATGCTAGGAAGAATGGCTAAAAAGGAGGAAAACCAAACAAACAAAAAGTAAATTCTTCAGAATGCTACATACATAAGTGAAATTATGAATTAATGGTAGATCCTAAATGTGAAAATCAATACAAGAGTAGGAGAATATTTTGTGACATAATGTACAAAAGGGACTCATAAATAATTATTTATGCATGTAATTGATGGAATAAAAATGAAGGATTTCATTATAAGAATGATTATTTTTCACTGAAGGACACAGTGATAGATTTTATGAACATATGACAGATTGTGAATAGAATTATAATCTATGAAAATGACAAGGGGTCAACATCTAAATGTATGAAGTAGTTAAGTTACTTAAAGACAGAATGAAATCAAATACATAAAGGACTTGAAAAGCGAGATCAAATACATAAAGGACTTGAAAAGTTTACAACAAAAGAAAACAAGCTGAAAATATGAAGTCATCCTTACACTAATCAGAAAAATATGAGCATGAGGTATTATTTATGATGTTAAAAAAAGAAGAAACAGTTGATACTAATTGAGAGCATGTAGAACAAATAGACCTTTCCTAAAGCAGTTTTTAAAGATGCATTTCAAAGTAAATGAAGATAATTCCAAGTATAACTTAAAAGGCAAGAACAAATGAAGGAAAGATTAAACAGCATGCATATATATTTAATTAAATGACATACTCTCTAAAATGATAGTAGTAAGTTTGTTTAACTTGGAGATATAAAAGGAAAAACTTAAATTCTCAAAGAGATAAGCACATAAGTGAGAGAGAATGATAAAAAAATGTGTTTTAAGGTCACTTTATTATTTATGAGAAGAATCAAGATAGCATGTCTCCTCACATTTGTTATTTGTAAAATCCCTGGCAAAATTTCATGTTTCAACATTACCAAAAAAAAAAAAAAAAAAAAGTGTAAAAAATTCATCCCAAACTAGAAGATGAAAAATTTAAATAATAAAAAAAAAACCTCCAAACTCAAACTCCTTATAAAAATGAAATAGGAAAATAGAAAGTGCACAAAATAGAAAAATTAAAATCATTTAAACCCACACAAATATATGAATAACTACTGTAATTGTAAATGGGCTAAATGCAGGAAATGCAAAAGTAAAGACAATAGTTCTTATTGGGGAAAAAAATGCAGTTATGTTCTGGCTATTACACATATACACACCTAAATGTAAAAACCATGAAGCCTACAAATTAAAAAGATTTAAGGATATTCTAGGCAAATATTAATTTAAAACAAGGCTATCCCTCATAGAATAACTCAAAGTCTGGATGGTGGGGGATGGCCTAGATGGGTGATGGGTATTAAGGAGGGCAGTTGTATGGGCACTGGGTGTTGTAAGTGATGAATGTGATGTATGTGTTGAATCACTGAATTCTATTCCTGAAACTAATATTACGCTGTATGTTAACTAACTGGAATTTAAATAAAAACTTGAAAAAAGTTAAGGTCTGGATTAAATACAAAAACAATTAGAGCTACCTTGAAGTTTTGGAATGTCAACCCAAGTTATCGATTTCTGAAAGTTTGTCTAATAAGGATGGATGAAGAATGACTGCTGGGGTGCCTGGGTGGCTCAGTCAGTTAAGCATCTGCTTTGGCTCAGGTCATGATCTCAGGGTCCTGGGATTGAGCCCCGCATTGGGCTCCCTGCTCAGCGGGGAGTCTGCTTGTTCCTCTCCCTTGCTCCTCCCCCTCCTTGTGCACTCTCTCACAAAATAAATAAAATCTTAAAAAAAAAAAAAAGAATGACAGCTAATGACTACAAGGAGGGTATTTTGGGGATGATGAAAATATTCTAAACTTAGATGGAGGTGCTGATTGCACAATTCTATCAATATCCTGGAAACTACTAAATTATGTACTTTAGAAGTGTGGACATTATGGTTTGAGAATTATATATCGATAATCTGTTATGCATATATAAAAATAAAATTCCAAGACAGAATCAGCATGGGGTGGATCTTTATTTTCTTTTGATATTTAGCCTGAAGTAAGGTCTCAGCTACAGCACTATTTGGGACAGATAAAATTCTGATATTTCGCAGTCTTTCTGGCTTAAGAACAAAAGAAAGAATTTAGGTAATGATGGCATCTAAGAAGTGAGTACGTTTTGGTAAGGAAAGCCATCGATGTTGAGCCCACAATCTGCTTTATAAACTGTGCTCAAGTTTCTAGTTGGCCCTTGAAACATGCAAACATGGAGCACACTACATCGAACCTAATGAGGTGGGGGAAGGGGTGGATAACAGAAAACAAAAACATTCAAAAATGAGATCCAAGCCAAAATGTCAACCAAAAATTAAGGAGAAAGACATTTTCTGATGAAAGGAAATCAAGAGAATTCATCTCCAGCAGATGTGCAATATAAGAAATGCTGGGGACATTCTTAAGATGAAGGGAAATCATATCAGAGGGAAAACTGAATCTCCAGGAATGAATGAACAGCATCAGAAATAACATGTATTGTCGTAAATATAAATGAGTTTTCTCCTCTTAGTTCCAATAATATTCATATGTCCTTTCAAAGCAAATTTAATACTATATTATATATGGATCTAATGTATATGACCTGGGTGACATAAAGGGCAGTGAGATTGGAACATGGATCTATACAATGGCAAGGTACCTATATTTCACATAAAGCAGAATAATTTAATGAAGTGTATTATGAAAAATTAAGGATGCATATTGTAATACCTAGAGCAACCAATAGTAATAAGCACCAAATAGGCATAGCTATCAGAAACTAAAAAAGGAACTCTAAAATAGATTAATAATAAGAAACAAGGCAGGAAAGGAGGAACAGAAAGAAAAACTGGAGGGGATAAATAAAGGAAATTTTAAAAAATACATATAAATATAGCCATAATAACAATTACGTTTAATGTTAATGAAATAAAAATTGTCAGAATGGACAAAAAAAAGGTCTAACTATGTGCTATGTATGAGAAATGGCTTTTATTTTATTTTATTTTTTAAGATTTATTTATTTGACAGAGAGAAACACAGCGAGAGAGGGAACACAAGCAGGGGGAGTGGGAGAGGGAGAAGCAGGCTTCCTGCTGAGCAGGGAGCTGGATGTGGATGCGGGGCTCGATCCCAGGACCCTGGGATCACGACCTGAGCCGAAGGCAGACGCCTAATGACTGAGCCACCCAGGTGCCCCGAGAAATGCCTTTTAAATACGAAGAGACAGATGATTTGAAAATAACTTGAAGGAAAATTCTATACCATACAAACCAAAAGAATAAGAAAAATGGAGTAGCTACATTAATATCAGATAAAATAGACTTCCAACACAAAAAGTAGTTTCTGAGATAAAGGGGAACAGTATTTACAATAATAAAAGGAATGGTGTATTACCTGACCTCAAATCTTATTATAAACCTGCATTAATCAAGATAAAGTGGTATTGGCATAAAGATTAATAAATAGACCTATGCGTTAGAATGGAGAGCCCAGAAATAGATTCTCACTTTTACAGTCATTTGATTTTTAACAAAGGCACCAAATCAATCCTCTGGAGAAAGGAATACCTTTTCAACAACTGTGGGGGCATAATGGTACGTCCACAGAGAAAAAATAAAAAATAAATAAAATAAAATTTGACTCTACTTCAAGCTATACACAAAAAATAACTTTGAGATTATAAATACACAAAAGATGATATTGAGATTAATTATAAATTAGCCACAATGCTTTTAAAGTAAAGCATAAGATATGGTCTTTGTGATTTGGAAGCATATAAAGTATAAAGTTTTCCAGGGGCAAATATGGAAGGAAATATATATATATATATATATATATATATATATATATATATAATATATATATATATATAATTATTTTTAATGATAATATGATTATATAATCTTCTCCCTCTCCCTCTGCTGCTCCCCCTACTTGTGCAGTCTCTCTCTCTGTCAAATAAGTAAATGAGATCTTAAAAAAAAAGAAAGAAAGAAAGAAACAACCCAATAAAAGAAGTGAAATTTTAGCAGACACTTCATCAAAAAACATACAAATGTCCAAGAAACACATGCAGAATTACTAAACATAATTAGACATTAAGCAATGTAAATTACTACCATAATGAAATGCCATCTCACATCCACCAGAATTAATAAAGTGGTCAAGATGTAAAACAACTGGATATTTCATAACTTCTTGGAGATGTCTAAAAATGACCACATCTTTAGGAAAAGTTTTAACCATTTCTTATAAAACTGAACATAAACATTTAAACATTTCTTATAAAATCTACACTGTGATCCAGCAGTTCCACACATTGGTAGTTACCCAAGAAAATGGAAAATCAATTCCACAGATTTGTGCAGAAGTTTTCTTTTAATAGTCAAATAGTGGAAACAACTTTGGTATTCACCAATAGGAGATTGGAAGTATGTTTAAATGGAAAACACACACCACCTGAATTCCTCTCAAAATCTTATGCTAACTGAGATAAGCTTCTTGCATAGAGCAAATACTTAGTGGGGAGCCCAACCTAGGGCCTGATCCCAGGACCCTGAGATCATGACCTGAGTCGAAACCAAGAGTTGAATGCTTAACTGACTGAGCCAACCAGGCGTCCCAAACCTCCAATAATTTTCATACATCTAGAGTGGGGCTGGCAAACTTTTTTTGTAAAGGGTCAGACAATGAATATTTTGGAGTTTGGAGGCCATATAGTCTCTGTTTCAGTTACTCAGCCTGGCAGGTGCAATACTAAATCAACCATAGACAATACATGAATAAATGATCACCAATGTGATCTAATAAAACTTAACACAACAACAAACTGTTAATAGTTCAGAATTTGTATATGGACTATAGTTTGCTGTGGCTTTAGCAAACTGTGGTTTACAGAATCATGTTGAAACAACTAAAAAGAAGAGAATCTGAGAAGCTGTTCTACATTGGATTCTCCTCTATTTCTACTCACAAAACTGCTATGTGCTAAAGCGTATTTTATTACACCTTCCTGCTTTAATCATTCATTGCCTCCTAATTTCTGTCACACATGCATCTTCCTTCTGACACTAAATAACTTAGATACTGCACTTCTGCTTTTGAAATACTCAGCTCATTTCCAATTAAAGTCTAATTCCACATATCAATTGACAAATTACATTGACTTAAGTTCTCACAATCTCTTGTGTATCCACTCATTATATGCTCCAAATATCCTCCCATACTTATTACAGAAGCCTGGTAAATGCGTGGGATCCCCCTATGGTAAAATGTCAAGGGAAATAGTGGTACATGAAATTCAAATTGATGCAGCCCCTCAGTACTGAACTTTAGCTTGTCAAACAATTGTGAGGATTTATTCCCTTTCCTCCATGCTAATAATATAGCACTTAGAAAGTGAAAAATAGAAAGAATAAATGAAACTAGTGTTCAAAGAGCCTGAAGAATTTGTTAACATTCACATCTTGTGGACTTCACCTCTTTTAGGCAATGAAATCTCAGATTTATTTGGTTACCCTTAAAAGAAAACAAATTACTGTGACATTCCCAAAACATCTGTAATTCTATCCACAGGCAGCTTTAGAACTTCTCCTTCATTAAGACTGCATTCTGTAGCTGCTGTTGTCTGTTAAAGTCACAGTAAACACTGTTGAAAACCAGCTGTTCCTTTCTTATACCATAACTGAACTGCTTAGCGTAGATCATTACTTGGCTTAAATCCACACATTATTTTTGCCACTCAAACAATAAAAATATTAATCTGCAAATATTCTTAATGCGAATTTTGAGAAATATGACATACTTCCCTGAGAGAATTACATTTCAAGTTACAAAATCCATTCTTAATTATAGCTGAGAGTTAAAATACAATTGAATATTTATATTATTACTATTTTGACTTGGAATAGTGACTGGTTAAGAGAATTTGTTTTTTTCCCTCCATGTGACACGACATTATTAAAATTTGTAAAGCACTATCAGTCAACTACACCTGTCAATTGTTCAATTATACTGAGCTTAAATTTTAGGCATTTAAAGTGAATGTCATCCTTCTTCCCAAGTAAATACTGATATTTTCATCTTTGAATTTAATTCACGCAGATATTTTTAATCGAAGTTCACTGAGATACGTGGATGTATTTTAGCGTCCTTAAATCCTCTGAATTCATATGCACAATTACACATGCCATTTTTTTTTTCTGGTGGGAATAAAAGTCTGTAGATAAATATCAGTAGATTAAAAAATGGAATGATGAGCCAAAATGATCACTAATAGAAAAAAGATTGCTATGACTTTAGGACTGAAAATATAACTTTTCATTTTTCTTTATGTTTTAACTTGATTTTGGTAACTTAGACTCTAAAAATTATTCTGTTTCTGGATTTAAAACCTTAAATTAACATTTAAAGGCAATTTTCATATCACATGCAGAAAGATATTGAATAAGATTAAAAAAAATGATAGTAGACCCAAGTCATTTGCTAAAATCAATAAATAACGTTATGTGACAAATGAATGTATTGTAAGAGGGAATTTTTCATTATGTTTCTAATAATAACATATGACCCTGAGATATAGGACAGATACAAAAACTTCTTGTCAGGGCTGTGATGTAATCAAACTTTTCAAAGGTCTGTGCCAGTGGACCAACTGTTTTTTACTATATGCCATTTGTAAAAGCCCCAACAAGTTTTTGTTGGCTGCCTGATTGATTTTGTTGTTTAGATGGCTTTCTCTTTGAACCATAAAATCAAGCCTTTGGAGCCTGTTCATCTGCAAATAGATCTGGATAGGCTAGAAGAGAGCTAATAGGGCATATTTCTAATTATCCTTATACCACATTCAAATTAAAAATAAAATAGAATCCGGTTTCAGAAGAGTGAATAGAAGAAAAGATGGTTAACCTTCCTGTACCTTTAGTTTTATCATTTGTAAAGTCTCTTCTAGCTTGAAAATGCTATGACTTCAGTTTCAAGAAAAGCCTAGCAAATGAATCATAAAAACAATACTGCATTTATCAATCTAATGGTTTGAATAGGATATAATAAGTATCGGTGACCCCCTCCCAGGAATCAAGCTATTAAACATCTAAGGTCAATTCCAGCCATCAGCTATTCAGATATTTTCACTTCAGCTACCAGGTAAATTTATTTCAGCAGAATCTGGACTTATATACTTGAATCAATAATATACAATGAACACAGAGGAACGATGTCTCATGCTAATGAAGCAGACAACCCATCTTTTCCTCAGGCTTATTGACTGGCCTAAGAACAGTACTTGCTAAATTTTATAGTTGGTGGGATGATTCACTTTTCAGTGCTGTAGAGCAAGAGAAAACATAAAAACTCCAGTAGAGGTATATCAGAGATAGAATTTTCTGAAGTGAAATAAGTATGTGAGTGCTTCCAAGCTGAGATGGTCTGCTGAAAAAGAATAACATAACTTCTCTTAGTTTTTAATTCTATTGAAACTTTTGGCTATATATTCACTATTGAAATGTGTAGAAATTTTAGTGATGGAAGTTCATTTTCATTTTGTTTATGTATTATACCAGAAGAATCAAACCCTTTTTTTCAGTGATATAGCACAGATAATTGCTTATATTTAGAAATATATTCAACTACAATTGTCAACGCTTTCTAAGATTTTTAATTATTTTAGAGAGAGAGAGAGCGAGCACATGAGAGCAGGGGGAGGGTCAGAAGGAGAGAGGGAGAGAGAATCCCAAGCAGACTTCACACTCAGCATGGAGCCCCACGTGGTGCCCAATCTCACGACCTTGAGATCATGACCAGAGTGGAAATCAAGAGTTGGACACTTAACCAACTGAGCCACCCAGATACCTCCAACTGTCAACACTTTTAAAGTAAGATTAAAGATGCTAGTGAGAAGATTACTCCATCAAAATATATTTAGAAGTAAGCATGAGCAATTAAGATTAATGATTACAAATATAATAAAAACACCAGGGTAAGAATTACAGATGTTAAGAGCTAGAAATCATTATTATATCTCTTCTCTTTGCCATCAGTTATGGTCAGTTAGAATGTGCTTTTAGAGCACCTTTACTGGAATAACTGTATCTAAGTTTTTTTTTTTTTTTTTTTTTTAATCTTAATACTACTCTTTCATTTAAGACCTTTGAGCATCATGGTTTACTCTTGTAAGGTAGAAGGTATGAGCATTGATCATATTAATGAATACATAAAATGAACATCTAAACTGATTTACATTTAAAAACATATCTACTTATTGAAGGAAAAAGGCAGATCTAAAATATGGGAAAAAGAGATGAAACTGATTCTGTGTGAGAGGAGTTACCATTTTAAATAAACCTTTGAAAAAATAAATGCATAAAGAGGATATTTAGGTGCTTTTCCTTTGTGAAGTGCAGTTCTCTCTTTTGAGCCTTTTCAGAGGAACTGAAGAATACTTTAATTATTTTATAATACTTTTAGCTATCTGATTTAACTTTTAATAGAAAACCAAGAAACATTATCTTTATGATTACATGGCTTTTTTTTGTTGTTTTTGATTTTGGCTTTTTTGTTTGTTTGTTTTTTCCAAATTACTAAGAGTTACATAAGATTTTGATTGGAGGGGGAAACTCAATCTTTAAAAATGGATTAAGCTCAAAAGTCTGTTTTATTTATTTATTTATTTATTTATTTATTTTTAATTTTTTTAAATTATGTTATGTTAATCACCAGACATTACACCAATAGTTTTTGATGTAGTGTTCCATGATTCATTGTTTGCGTATAACACACAGTGTTCCATTCAGTACGTGCCCTCTTTAATACCCATCACCAGGCTAACCCATCCCGCCATCACCCTCCCCTCTAGAACCCTCAGCTTGTGTCTCAGAGTCCATCATCCCTCATGGTTCCTCTCCCCCTCCGATTTCCCCTCCTTCACTTTTCCCTTCCTTCTATCTTCTTCTTCTTTTTTTTATTTTAACATATAATGTATTGTTTGTTTCAGAGGTACAGGTCTGTGATTCAACAGTCTTACACAATTCAGAGCACTCCCCATAGCACATACTCTCCCCAATGTCTATCATCCAGCCACCCCTTCCCTCCCCCCACACCACTCCAGCAACCCTCAGTTTGTTTCCTGAGATTAAGAATTCCTCATATCAGTGAGGTCATATGATACATGTCTTTCTCTGATTAACTTATTTCACTCAGCATAATACCCTCCAGGTCCATCCACGCTGTTGCAAAAGGCAAGATCTCATTCCTTTTGATGGCTGCATAATATTCTATTGTATATATATACCACCTCTTCTTTATCAATTCATCTGTCGATGGACATCTTGTCTCTTTCCGTAGTTTGGCTATTGTGGACATTGCTGCTATAAACATCAGGGTGTATATACCCTTTCGGATCCCTACATTTGTATCTTTGGGGTAAATACCCAGTAGTGCAATTCCTGGATCGTATGGTAGCTCTATTTTCAACTTTTTGAGGAACCTCCATACTGTTTTCCAAAGTGGCTGCACCAGCTTGCATTCCCACCAACAGTGTAGGAGGGTTCCCCTTACCCCACATCCCCGCTAATATCTGGAGTTTCCTGACTTGTTAATTTTAGCCATTCTAACTGGTGTGAAGTGGCATGTCATTGAGGTTTTGATTTGGATTTCCCTGATGCCGAGCAATGTTGAGCAATTTCTCATGTGTCTGTGGGCCATTTGGATGTCTTCTTTGGAAGAATGTCTGTTCATGTCTTCTGCCCATTTCTTGATTGGATCATTTGTTCTTTGGGTGTTGAGTTTCATAAGCTCTTTATAGATTTTGGATACTAGCCTTTTATCTGATATGTCGTTTGCAAATATCTTCTCCCATTCTGTCAGTTGTCTTTTGGTTTTATTGACTGTTTCTTTTGCTGTGCAAAAGCTTTTTATCTTGATGAAATCCCAATAGTTCATTTTTGCCCTTGCTTCCCTTGCCTTTGGCGATGTTCCTAGGAAGAAGTTGCTGCAGCTGAGGTTGAAGAGATTGCTACCTGTGTTCTCCTTTAGGATTTCATTGGGCTCCTGTCTCACATTTAGGTCTTTCAACCATTTGAGTCTATTTTTGTGTGTGGTGTAAGGAAATGGTGCAGTTTCATTCTTCTGCATGTGGCTGTCCAATTTTCCCAACACCATTTGTTGAAGAGCCTGTCTTTTTTCCATTGGACATTCTTCCCTGCTTTGTCGAAGATTAGTTGACCATAGAGTTCAGGGTCCATTTCTGGGCTCTCTATTCTGTTCTATTGATCTGTGTGTCTGTTTTTGTGCCAGTACCATACTGTCTTGATGATTACAGCATTGTAATAGAGCTTGAAGTCCGGAACTGTGATGCCACAAGCTTTGCTTTTCTTTTTCAACATTCCTCCGGCTATTCGGGGTCTTTTCTGGTTCCATACAAATTTTAGGATTATTTGTTCCATTTCTTTGAAAAAAGTGGATGGTTTTTTGATCGCAATTGCATTGAATGTGTAGATTGCTCTAAGTAGGATTGACATCTTCACAATATTTGTTCTTCCAATCCATGAGCATGGAACATTTTTCCATTTCTTTGTGTCTTCCTCAATACCTTTTATGAATATTTTATAGTTTTCTGAGTACAGATTCTTTGCCTCTTTGGTTAGATTTATTCCTAGGTATCTTATGGTTTTGGGTGTGATTATAAATGGGATCAACTCTTTAATTTCTCTTTCTTCTGTCTTGTTGTTGGTGTATAGGAATGCCACTGATTTCTGTGCATTGATTTTATATCCTGCCACTTGACTGAATTCCTGTATGAGTTCTAGCAGTTTTGGGGTGGAGTTTTTTGGATTTTCCACATAGAGTATCATATCATCTGCAAAGAGTGAGAGCTTGACTTCTTATTTGCTGACTCAGATGCATTTTATTTCTTTTTGTTGTCTGATTGCTGTGTCTAGGTCTTCTAATACCATGTTGAATAGCAGTGGTGATAGTGCACATCCCTGCCTTGTTCCTGACCTTAGGGGGGAAGCTCTCCGTTTTTCCCCATTGAGAATGATATTCGCTGTGGGTTTTTCATAGATGGCTTTTATGATATTGAGGTATGTACCCTTTATGACTATACTCGGAAGAGTTTTGATCAAGAAAGGATGCTGTACTTTGTCAAATGCTTTTTCTGCATCTATGGGAAACAGAATCCCACAACAACCACTGGTGGATGTTCGCTCAGACTCCGAGATCTCTGAGAAAACTCTAGATTGCAGGGTTAAAAATAACCCTAAAGGATCAGAGTGAAATGCCCTTGGGATGTGTATGGTCTGTTCTAAAGTACACAGCAGAAGATGTTTAGTAGATAGAAGCCAGCTGTAAACAGCACACTGTGCACTCCCCTTTGTTCCTTTATTCTGTTTTAAAGATTCTTACGTGCTTGACTAATCCTGGGTACGTGGAGGAATGTGCCTTACTATGCCCCTGCTGTAAATCATTATAGATCTATATCGCTGTAAAAGGTATATGAGTATGGAAAATAAACTTCAGCACCTCGGGCTGTTTGTTTGGGGTTCCTTGTACCTCGCTATACTGTTGTCTCTTTTTCTCAGTTCCTTCACCGCCCCAGGTCCCCAACTCTCAGAGGTCGACATGCATCCATTGAGAGGATCATATGGTTCTTGTTCTTTCTTTTATTCATGTATTGTATCACATTGATTGATATGTGGATGTTGAACCAACCTTGCAGCCCATGGATAAATCCCACTTGGTCATGGTGAATAATCCTTTTAATGTACTGTTGGATCCTATTGGCTAGTATTTTGGTGAGAATTTTTGCACCCATGTTCATCGAGGATATTGGTCTGTAATTCTCCTTTTTGATAGAGTCTTTGTCTGGTTTTGGGATCAAGGTAATGGTGGCCTCCTAAAACAAGTTTGGAAGTTTTCCTTCCATTTATATTTTTTGGAACAGTTTCAGAAGAATAGGTATTAATTCTTCTTTAAATGTTTGGTAGAATTCCCCTGGGAAGCCATCTGGCCCTGGGCTTTTGTGTTTTGGGAGATTTTTGATGACTGCTTCAATTTCCTTAGTGGTTATAGGTCTGTTCAGGTTTTCTATTTCTTCCTGGTTCAGTTTTGGTAGTTGATACATCTCTAGGAATGCATCCATTTCTTCCAGATTATCTAATTTGCTGGCATATAGCTGCTCATAGTGTGTTCTTATAATTGTTTGTATTTCTTTGTTGTTGGTTATGATCTCTCCTCTTTCATTCATGATTTTATTTATTTGGGTCATTTCTCTTTTCTTTTTGTTAAGTCTGGCCAAGAGTTTATCAATCTTGTTAATTCTTTCAAAGAACCAGCTCCTAGTTTCATTGTGTTCTTTTTGTTCCTATTTCTTTGATTTCTGCTCTAAACTTTATTATTTCTCTTCTGCTGGATTTAGACTTTATTTGCTGTTCTTTTCCAACTCCTTTAGGTATAGGGATAGGTTGCATATTTGAGACCTTTCTTGTTTCTTGAGAAAGTCTTGTATTGCTATATACATTCCTCTTAGGACTGCCTATGTTGCATCCCAAAGATTTTGAACAGTTGTGTTTTCATTTTCATTTGTTTCCATGAATTTTTAAAATTCTTCTTTAATTTCCTGGTTAACCCATTCATTCTTTAGTAGGATGCTCTTTAGCCTCCATGTATTTGAGTTCTTTCCAACGTTCCTCTTGTGATTGAGTTCTAGTTTCAAAGCATTGTGGTCTGAAAATATGCAGGGAATGATCCCAATCTTTTGGTACCGGTTGAGACCTGATTTGTGACCTAGGATGTGATCTATTCTGGAGAATGTTCCATGGGCACTAGAGAAGAATGTGTATTCTGTTGCTTTGGGATGAAATGTTCTGAATATATCTGTGAAGTCCATTTGGTCCAGTGTGTCATTTAAGGTCTTTATTTCCTTGTTGATCTTTTGCTTAGATGATCTGTCCATTTCAGTGAGGGGGCTGTTAAAATCCCCCACTATTACTGTATTGCTGTTGATGTGTTTCTTTGCTTTTGTAATTAACTGCCTTATATTATTGGCTGCTCCCATGTTAGGGGCATAAATAATTAGAATTGTTATATCTTCTTGTTGGATAGACCCTTTAAGTACGATATAGTGTCCTTTCTCATCTCTTATTACAGTCTTTGGTTTAAAATCTAATTTGTCTGATATAAGGATTGCCACCCCAGCTTTCTTTTTTTGTTTTGTTTTGTTTTGTTTTGTTTTGTTTTTCACAAAGTATTATGCTCTTTATTTTATTTTTTTTTATTTTTATTTTTTTTTATTTTCCATATTTTTTATTGTTATGTTAATCCCCATACATTACATCATTAGTTTTAGATATAGTGTTCCATGATTCATTGTTTGTGCATAACACCCAGTGCTCCATGCAGAACGTGCCCTCCTCAATACCCATCACCAGGCTAACCCATCCTCCCACCCCTCCCCTCTAGAACCCTCAGTTTGTTTTTCAGAGTCCATCGTCTCTCATGGTTCTTCTCCCCCTCCGATTTCCCCCCCTTCATTCTTCCCCTCCTGCTACATTCTTCTTCTTCTTTTTTTCTTTCTTAACATATATTGCATTATTTGTTTCAGAGGTACAGATCTGAGATTCAACAGTCTTGCACAATTCACAGCGCTTACCAGAGCACATACCCTCCCCAGTGTCCATCACCCAGTCACCCCATCCCTCCCACCCCACCCCCCACTCCAGCAACCCTCAGTTTGTTTCCTGAGATTAAGAATTCCTCATATCAGTGAGGTCATATGATACATGTCTTTCTCTGTTTGACTTATTTCGCTCAGCATAATACCCTCCAGTTCCATCCACGTCGTTGCAAATGGCAAGATCTCATTCCTTTTGATGGCTGCATAATATTCCATTGTATATATATACCACCTCTTCTTTATCCATTCATCTGTTGATGGACATCTTGGCTCTTTCCACAGTTTGGCTATTGTGGACATTGCTGCTATAAACATCGGGGTGCACGTAGCCTTTCAGGTCCCTACTTTTGTATCTTTGGGGTAAATACCCAGTAGTGCAATTGCTGGATCATATGGTAGCTCTATTTTCAACTTTTTGAGGAACCTCCATACTGTTTTCCAGAGTGGCTGCACCAGCTTGCATTCCCACCAACAGTGTAGGAGAGTTCCCCTTTCTCTGCATCCCCGCCAACATCTGTCATTTCCTGACTTGTTAATTTTAGCCATTCTGACTGGTGTGAGGTGGTATCTCATTGAGGTTTTGATTTGGATTTCCCTGATGCCGAGCGATATTGAACACTTTTTCATGTGTCTGTTGGCCATTTGGATGTCTTCTTTGGAAAAATGTCTGTTCATGTCTTCTGCCCATTTCTTGATTGGATTCTTTGTTCTTTTGTGGTGAGTTTGCTAAGTTCTTTATAGATTTTGGATACTAGCCCTTTATCTGATATGTCATTTGCAAATATCTTCTCCCATTCTGTCAGTTGTCTTTTGGTTTTGTTGATTGTTTCCTTTGCTTGGCAAAAGCTTTTTATCTTGATGAAGTCCCAATAGTTCATTTTTGCCCTTTCTTCCCTTGCCTTTGGCGATGTTTCTAGGAAGAAGTTGCTGCGGCTGAGGTCGAAGAGGTTGCTGCCTGTGTTCTCCTTTAGGATTTTGATGGACTCCTGTCTCACATTGAGGTCTTTCAACCATTTGGAGTCTATTTTTGTGTGTGGTGTAAGGAAATGGTCCAGTTTCATTCTTCTGCATGTGGCTGTCCAATTTTCCCAACACCATTTGTTGAAGAGACTGTCTTTTTTCCATTGGACATTCTTTCCTGCTTTGTCAAAGATTAGTTGACCATATAGTTGAGGGTCCATTTCTGGGCTCTCTATTCTGTTCCATTGATCTATGTGTCTGTTTTTGTGCCAGTACCATACTGTCTTGATGATTACAGCTTTGTAGTACAGCTGGAAGTCCGGAATTGTGATGCCACCAGCTTTGCTTTTCTTTTTCAACATTCCTCTGGCTATACGGGGTCTTTTCTGGTTCCATACAAATTTTAGGATTATTTGTTCCATTTCTTTGAAGAAAGTGGATGGTATTTTGATGGGGATTGCATTGAATGTGTAGATTGCTCTAAGTAGGATTGACATCTTCACAATATTTGTTCTTCCAATCCATGAGCATGGAACGTTTTTCCATTTCTTTGTGTCTTCCTCAATTTCTTTCATGAGTATTTTATAGTTTTCTGAGTACAGATCCTTTGCCTCTTTGGTTAGATTTATTCCTAGGTATCTTATGGTTTTGGGTGCAATTGTAAATGGGATCGACTCCTTAATTTCTCTTTCTTCTGACTTGTTGTTGGTGTATAGGAATGCCACTGACTTCTGTGCATTGATTTTATATCCTGCCACTTGACTGAATTCCTGTATGAGTTCTAGCAGTTTTGGGGTGGAGTCTTTGGGATTTTCCACATAAAGTATCATATCATCTGCAAAGAGTGAGAGTTTGACTTCTTCTTTGCCAGTTTGGATGCCTTTGATTTCTTTTTGTTGTCTGATTGCTGTGGCTAGGACTTCCAATACTATGTTGAATAGCAGTGGTGATAGTGGACATCCCTGCCGC